>NC_085867.1:13149684-13239684 GCF_034702125.1 Engraulis encrasicolus | reverse complement strand
GTCACGCCCAGTGATTGAATACCCTTTATTAGTCATACCCAGTGATTGGATATTCTGTAGAGTTCACCAAAAAGTATCCAATCACTGGGCGTGACTAATTAGGCTGATACACTTGGAAGGACACTGGCCTTGCATTTGAGAAAGACCCCAAGTGTTACCGGTCCATCTTTAATGTAGACAGTGTGCTGTCTGTAGCCTCTTGCAGATGGGGTCGCCGGCGGGCCTATTCACTATTTTGCTGAAAATACTCAACTACATCATAACAACATTGCTACATTATTACAGAGAGCCTTAAGTAACAGATTACAAAATAGCCATTACAATTTTGGTGACAGTAGGGTTATAACATACATCATAACATAGGCTCTGGGCTAAGGGGTTAATGTTGACGACCATAATATTGTGGAAAAGTAAAGGGCTTTGCGAGGGGCTGGCCTAGGTCCAAAAAATGCCGGGGACGTTTTTTTGTTCCCAGTCCATCCCTGACCGGGACCTCTTTAAACAAATCGATTGCATACGTGAGGCCTCCTGTACTCTTAACTCTTATGTGTCAAAACCGAGAGTACAACATGTTCATGTGTCAGAAATAGGCCAGGAGTAGTATATTTACTTGAGCGTGTGAATAAACAAAGATTTATGTCAGTGGTTCTGTGTGTGTGTGTGTGTGTGTGTGTGTGTGCGCGTGCCTGCGTGCGTGCGTGCGTGTTCACATATGTGTGTGTGTGTTCACGTGTGTGCGCGTGTGTGTATATGTGTGTTCACATGTGTGTGTGTGTGTGTGCGTGCGTGCGTGCGTGTTCACATATGTGTGTGTGTGTTCACGTGTGTGCGCGTGTGTGTATATGTGTGTTCACATGTGTGTGTGTGTATGTGTGAGTGCGCGCACCTGTGTGTGTTCATATATGTGTTCGTTCACATGTGTGTGTGTGTGTATGTGCTCGTGTGTGTGCGTGTGTGTGCATGTGTGTGTGTGTGTATGTATGTGTGCATGTGTGTGTGCTCATTGCGTGTGCTTCCGTGTGTACATGCATGCATACAGATGTGTGTGCCTGTACTTGCGCTGGACGGCATGTGTGCATTCCCATCCAGCTCGGGATGCCATAGACATAGACTGCGGCTCAGGTGCTGTCCGGGCCTACACAAGGAGGTCCTGTATTCTACACTCACCCCCACCCCCAACAGCAGCCCCATAACTGCCCCCCTCACCCCCACCCACCCCCAACCAAACCCCGGCTCATCCACCCCCAGACTGCCCTCCACCCCCATCACTGCTCACCCACCTCCTGCCAAACCTCCTCCTCTGTCTCCACCCCCACCTCCTGCCAAACCTCCTCCTCTGTCTCCACCCCCACCTCCTGCCAAACCCTCCTCTACCTCCTGTACCTACACCAGTGTTTCCCAACCAGGGGTACGTGTACCACTAGGGGTACGCGAGCACACCTTAGGGGGTACGTGGAAAAATGTAATAATGACAATTGAATGGGGGAAAGACATAGATAGCATTGGTTAGGGGGTACTCATGGTACAACAAAATGGCTTAGGGGGTACGTGAGACAAAAAAGGTTGGGAAACACTGACCTACACCACCACCCTCTCCTCTACCTCCACTACCTCCTCCACTACCCACCACCCCCACCTCCCACCCCCTGACAGGGCCATGCATCATGACCTTCCCCTGTCTCAGGAGCTGTTTGCTTTACCCCGACTGCTCCGGCATGCAGGGCCACTGACAGCTTTGGCTGGGCCCGGTACAAAGTCATCTGAAAGGGCACCACACCCAATCAATGCAATGTAATGAGGATCCCATTCTGGGCCCCCTCTATCCTTGGGCCCGGGACAAGTGACCCCTTTGCCCCCTCCTGACGGCTTCCCTGCCGGCATGCATGCCATCAGGCTCGCTCGACCCTGTAGATTTACCACCACCAGCGCACTTTTTCTGAAGTAAATAAATAAATAGAAAGACACTAAAACATTGCATTTTTGCAATTCCAACGGACACAAGGGAACAGGTCCCACGTGAAAAACAAAAGCACTATATGACACAACTGCACGTTCCAATCCATCTGACGTTGTGAGAGAAATATTGGACTGGATGACCCAACTTACACAACTTCATCATTTCCCAAAGAACATGGCCTCCCACACATGGGATATAATCTATAAAATCTGTGTCATTGCAACATTTCTTCTGGCAAATAAAGAAATGACACAACTTTCATTGTTACAGTAAAGTACAGTATATGCTTAAAATCAGAGTCTGCTGGCAATAACTCTTACAGTTAAACTAAAGAATGTCAACTTCCATAATGGTGGCGGCCCCCACTTGGGTGTCTTCCCAAAACACATGAACCCATTAAATACGTTCATACGTATGTCCATAGCAGTTCCATAGCAGCACACCCTAAACTAGTTCATACACACAAAAAAATAATTCTCCAAAAAAACACAAATTAACACATGGAGGGAGAAATACCTCTGCTGAGCTTGTCTGCAACCTCCCATTATGTCCTGTGCAGGCTAATATCAAGGGACCTATTATAGCTCTTAAAGGACCAACGTGTAGGCACATTTTTTTTGCCCACGGCAGCAGCAGAGTGGGAGGGTTGGGGGGATGAGAGGTGGGTTAGGTTGGACATCTGTATGGCTAGCATACAGGGCTGGCCTGTTATCTAAAAACGGCCCAGGTATTTTTTGGCATAGCAGAGCCAGCCCCTCAAACTGTTCACAATATAATATGATACTTCAATGTCTATTAACCCCTATGTTATAACCATACTGTCACCAGAATTGTAATTACAATGTCTTAATCTTTTACTCTCGGGACTGTCATAGCAAAATAGTTATGATGTAGTTGAGTATTTCCAGCAAATTGTGAATAGGCCCAATGGCAACCTGTAGCTAGCCGGGACTCGAACCTAGACCTTCTGGGGTCTAATGATGAGTGATGGTCACTCCATCACACAACCCCATCTGCACTAAGAGGCTACAGATGCACCAGTGGGCCATCCCATCTAAACTGTGGGCTGATCTCTCAGGGGAAATCAAAACAAACAAACAAACAAACCAACAAACAAACAGCATCAGCCTCTGAGGACTGCCTGCCTCTGCCCACCAGGAAAATGCCCTGTGTGCCAGATGACTGGTCCAGGCTTTTGACTCCATACAGTGGAACAAGGGGGCCTCTACAACTCCGCGCAGCTCCCGCATAACAGGGTCACGAGGTCTCCAGGTGGAGGCACAATGAGGCTCATTTAGACTTATCATCGGCCAGCTTTGTGGGCCACGCCGGCGGGGCTTGCGGTTGTTGGACTGCTGGGGGGAGCGAGGGTGGTGGAGGTGCAGGGAAGAATAGGGGAGGTGGGGGGCTGTAGGTCCATGCTGGCAGGGCTTGCAGTTTTTGGACTGCTGGGAGGAGGGAGGGTGGTGGTGATGCAGGGGAGAATAGAGGGGGGGTGTAGGGCCATGGTAGCAGGGCATGTAGTTTGGGACTGGTGAGGGAGGGTGGGCAGGAGGCAACAGGGCAGGAGCGCACAGAGTGGTGTGTGGGGGCTGTAGTAGTGGAGGGCAGGAGGGGAAAGACAGAGGTTGTGGAGGGGAGGAGGGGCTGTGGAGGGTACAGAGAGAGGGGCGTTGTAGGGCAGAGGCCGACATCCACTTGCATGCCTTCAGCATGTTTAATGGGAGTGATGACAGCGGAGTCTGCACCCTCTCCCTGGCCTGTAAGCACTACTGCTACCACTCCTGCCCTCCTCCCAATGAATCCCACAAGGGCCCTTGTCTGTCAGCCAGACAGTCCGTCTGTCTGTGTGTCTGTCTGGTAGTCCAGGCATGTCCAGGTGTACAAATGGCTGGATTGGCCCTAAGGCACACAGGGCCATTTGCCCGGTGGACTGTTGATGTTTTTGGCATGTCCCTCCCCTTAATGTAGTGGTCTCAGTCCTCATGCTGCCACAGCTGACCTCTCTTAGTCACATTTAAATATTCATTTTGGCTGTTGTGTTCAAAGTAGCTTGTAATAGAGGACTACAAATGTTGTCATGGGCTGCATTGTCTCCATCAATGCTTGGCGGACCGGTCTTGGCAGAAAATGCCCGGCCTGACTTTTTGTCCTGGGCATGTCCAGGTGTACGGTGGATGGCGACCTGTAACACCCCCCCCACCCCCAAAGCACCTGAGCCAGAGGACCCCCCCTCTCAATTAGACAAGACAGCCCCACGCTGATGTGAATGATGTGAGTCATTGCCTTGGTATCTATTAAAGACCCATATTTCCACATTCTGGGAATCGTGTTGCACCGCTCCCCCCCACCCCCGCACCACACACACACACACACACATGCACGCACGCATGCACGCACACACACACACATAAACACAGGCACGCACACACACAGGCACGCACATCATCACACATACATAAACACAGGCATGCACACA
Organism: Engraulis encrasicolus; assembly: GCF_034702125.1. NCBI lineage: Eukaryota > Metazoa > Chordata > Actinopteri > Clupeiformes > Engraulidae > Engraulis > Engraulis encrasicolus. The sequence goes on along the minus strand of NC_085867.1, from coordinate 13,235,248 downwards.
CACTCTCTCTCACACACACACACACAGACACAGACACACGGACACAGACACAGACACAGACACAGACACACACACACACACACACACACACACACACACACACACACACACACACACACACACACACACACACACACACACACACACACACACACACACACATGGCCATACAGTAGATTAACAGCATTCAGGGTTTCTTCACTTCATCACAGCAGAGCAGAAGGCAGTGGTTAACAGAGGTTTTTTTTTTATTATTTCCATTAGCATCAGACTACTTTGTGAGCATTTAAGTGGTTTGAAGCATAAAATCATTCAAATTCAAGTGCATTACCTAAATTTTATGGAAAATACATTATGGCGAGATTTTGGGCATAATAAGATGATGATGTCATAATGACGTCATAATACCAGATAATTACACAAAAATGATGTCATTCATTGATGTCCATACGTAGATCATCTCCCCCAAGTTTCGTAGTCGGGGGGGGGGGGGGGGGGGGGGGGGGGGGTGTCAAAAGATCACAATCTGAAATCACAAGACTTCATACCTTGTGGGGTCACATGTAAAAAAGTCTGCGTCTTTGATGATAACCAAAACCCTGTATGCAATCTTGCAATCACGCAACTGAGTTAATAACTGATTCTCTTCTTCTCAGATGCCAATTCAGTTGATGTGTGCAGTCATATAATCGATCAGTTTATTTTATTTCAGACGAAGTAGGCCACAGTGTCTGTTAGCTTACGAGTGATTCTACAATTCCCCTACGCTTTTGGCAAAAGCAAAATGTCAATTATCAGTATTTTTTTTCAACTAAATGACCTAGATGTTTACATAGTGTATATATTTAAGTTTCCAAACAAACAAATTGCCAAGCTTAATCTTAAATCATTTGATAAATACTCTAATGAAAGCGAACATTTGCTTAATTATTTTGTCAACAGTGTTATGGACAAATACTATTTCATTTCAAACATATATAAAAATACTACAGAGTTGAAACAATATATGTTTGAAAGTGCTTATGTCCCTTAGCAGTAATGTTGTCATTAATCTGTGCAACTGATATAGAAAATGTGATTGTTGAGCTTCATAAGTAGGATTTTATGAGTCACTGTGATACAGACTGACACATTTTTCATCATAAATCCCTGTAACGTCTGATTTGAATATAGTCACCCTCCTTACACAAGACTTCCTTCTCCAGAGATAATCCCTAGTGTATGTTCATAGGATTTTTCCAACACATAAGGGATCAATAGCGCAAAAACACTTTCAAAACAGTCAACCGTGTTACTCAACTGTGTTACGGTCAACAGTGCAGGGGAACAAGTCGGCACTTTTTTAGGAGAAAAAACAGAGCAGACAAACCCATCTCCCTAGAACACAAATTATTTTGTTTGTTTGTCTGTCAATATGGATATAAATTGGCAAAAACATACTCCTCCTCAACTGTCATCAGTGTTGCCAGATTGGGCTGGTTTCCGCCCAATTGGGCTGCTTAGGATGGCCGTGTGCGGGTAAAAATGGCATCTATCAGAAAAACCTTCCCACTGCCATATAAATCAATAGAATTGGGCGGGTTTTTAGGGCGGATTTTGATCATTTTTTGGGCTGGAAATCATCAGCCTCATCTGGCAACCCTGACTGTCATACTTAATTGTAACACCATTGACGATAACACCGTTGACATTTCAGCCATTTTTATGGTGTTGTGCTAACTGAGGACCTCAGAAGTTCCACCACAACACCTTTATCAATTCATGTATCTGTATGCTTTATCTGTGTTTTTCTACATGTGATTTCTAATTCAGATTCTTATGAATATGTTGATAACACCGTTGACAGGCAATTTTCCCGCTATGAGAACATGAAAAAGAATGGATTAAATTATGGAAGGATGGAGCTCAAAATTTACCAAAAAGTCTTCCCGTATCCTGCCAAAGAGGTTATGACATCACGTGATGTTATTCGTATGGCCTAAGACCAAACCATTACTGATTAATGGAGGAGGTTTCAGACCGTGACACGGTTAACACAGTTTTCGTGGACACACACAAAATGGCAAATTTCATGTATAATGGAAAGGACAGTGGTCTTTCTGACAGTTTTGTCATATTGTGATGATTACTGTGAATCAACATTTGCAATCGTCTTGGGCAAAACAAGTTTCTTTACATGCTAATATGAAGACTGAATCTGACATTTGGAAAACAGGACGACATGAAAACGCCCAAAACCAGTATTAAATATTCATTCTTGCTGAGGGAAATAATGCTATGTCTACACTTTCTGTATTATATGAAAGATAAATGTTTTCTAATGTCCAAAACATCATTGGATGCAGTTAATAGTTAGTGGAATTGTCAAATAAAATCCACGGACTTAAAAGTGTAGGCGAATTAGAGAATCACTCTTACCAGAGATGTCTTGATACAAGATTTCTGTCGTCTCAATCACACAGTTATTGATTGTGTGATGTGTTATAATAATCAGCTGATGTGACGTGCAGTCCTGTGTTTGTTGAAGAAAAGTTGTTGAGGTACAATATCACCATAAACAAATAATAGCTTATTTAATTACATAGAACCGTTGCCAAAAGGTGAGATATCTGACCAGGATTGTTAATGCTGTTCCCTGGCAGAGAACAAAACAATGTTAGGCCAATGTTTGACTTATGGTTTGTGTGTGTGTGTGTGTGTGTGTGTGTGTGTGTGTGTGTGTGTGTGTGTGTGTGTGTGTGTGTGTGTGTGTGTGTGTGTGTGTGTGTGTGTGTGTGTGTGTGTGTGCGCGTGTCTGTGCGTGTGTGTGTGATCTCAGGTCTCACGGAAGTCCAACACAAGCAGACACAGATGCAGCAGCTGCTATCACAATAGTCTAGTCTGGTTTTGGCAGAGGACAGACTACACAAGACATACAGTAAGTGTGATAGCGGGCAGGGCAGCACAGATTGGCCAACAGTCAACTCTGACTAGACTGCTACGTCCAAACATTTGACAGCCACACATATACACACTCACTACCTCACAAAAACGCCAGACACAAACGTACATGCCGACATGCGCACGCACACACAAGTGCACACACACACACACACACACACACACACACACACACACACACACACACACACACACACACACACACACACACACCTTACCTGCTAGTGGCAAAGCGCAAACGGATACATGCCTCCCACCTCCAGACACAAACACACAGATTACTTACCACAAAATAACCTAATTTGAACTAACAAACATAATGATGGTCTGAATGAGGGAAAATAATCATCTGAACTACCGCTGGACTTTGATGTACCAACGTATCGAGGGGCAAACGGACATCAAAGTGCCTGTGAATTTAGCAGGGGATCAAAGCCTACGAATATGGTTGGTTGGTCCCCATTCCGTTCCCTTTTTTGCGGGTGAGTTCACTAGCACTCGGGGTCGGGCAGGGCCGCTGACAGATTTGACCGGGCCCAGGACAAAGTCGTCTGAAAGGGCCCCCAGCCCAGTACATAGAATGTCATAAGGGTCCAATTCTGGGCCCTCTCTCCCCCTGGCCCTGGGACAGCTGTGCGCCCCCCCCGCACCCCTGCCTGTCGCCACCCCTGGGGTCGGGTACACATGAGAAGCTGGCATGGATGTGGGATGGCAACAGCGGGCAGTGGTGGCGGGCACCAGCTCTCTTGTTTGTTTGCCATGCAGCGAAGGTACCAGGAGCCCTGCCCACGGGGAGCACAGAGGCGAGCTTGTCCAGCCGAAAAGGTGGCTGGAATTACAGTTTTGAAAAAAAAAAAAAAAAAAAAACCCGGCAAGTTTGTTCGTGCCCGAGTCCACTTTTCCTTGAGGTCATGCCCCACCTCTCCCCAACCCCCCTCTCAAAGGCGTCTTTGTGGCACGTAATTTCTCGCCAGCTAGCGCGAGAGAGGGAAGGGAACGCATCCTTCACTCTCACCTCACAGTCCCGGTAAGAGAGCGCAAGGGAGTGAGTGAGCTGTGCTGAACATGCGTGGGCACCGATATGGGCCCGGTTACAGGGCTGCGTACAGGATCTCTGTCGCCACTGCCAGTGTAGTTCTTGCCTTCTCCCTACTGTAGGCCTGTGGTGTGAATGACATCATGGTTTGACAGCATCATGCTGCTGCGAGCCGCCCAGTAGCCTGCATGTCGTCAGCTGTCTTCTTTCCTCATGCAGTGCAGAGGGGCACCGTTGTACTGGCCTGGCTGGGCACACCGTGTACTGTGTACAGTACACGTTATTTTGTTAACGACGGAAAAGCATCGGTGGGAGGTTACCTACAGCAACGCCAAATGAATATTCAGTGGCTGGATTTTATTCCGAGGAGTTTTTTGGGGGGTTGAGGTGAGGTGGGGTAGTAGCCTGCCAGCCTTGCCTGTCCGGTGTTTGGCAGCCAATGTGTTTGCGCGGTGCACATGTTTGCACTCAGGCCACAGGCAGACATAACACTTTTCCTTGGCAAGGCGGCGGGAGAGCCGGAGAAAAAGTCGGTCGCCGGGGCGCCTGACGGCCCTCATCAACCTATCGTCATGTTGCCTACCTGGGCGGACGGACAGGGATGGAGCTGCCCAGGTGCAGGCAGGGGTGTCGTACAGGGGTACTGAGTCACCAGGGCCCATGTCTATAGGGGGTGTTCTGGCCTCACAGATTGTCCTAGCAATCTGCTATCCAGGCAGCTAAAAAAACTCCACAAACACTCTGGACACCAAGGGTGACGTTTTCAAAGGTTTATGGATGAATGTGAAACTGCTAAAACATATACAAATACATTTGTATGAATCGATCCATCTCGTGTTAATATGAATATTCAATAAAATAACAGTCACAATCAAACGGCATAGTCAATATGATTTTCACTTTGGCAATATGGGGCTAAGCTAACAGGGTAATGGGGTGAATACATTGAATGGAAGATGACAACATTTAGCCAGCTAGGATAACACCAGAATTATTAACAACAAACTTACAGGGATTGCATTTAACCCTATCCAGACCGGGCTTTTTGGCATTCCTGGGACCGGGGGGGGGGGGGGGGCCTCTTTTGACCCCCCCCCCCTTCATAACTTAGGAACCGAATGGTGTGTGACCACCAAACTTGGAGGGGATGATCTTCAGCCAAAGATCTATGAATGACATCAGTTTGGTGTCATTATTGGATATTATGACATCATTATGACGTCATTTCCTGATTTTATTGCCCAAAATGTCACCTTAATGCATTTTCCATCTAACTTGGGTAATGCACATCAATTTTGGTTATTATGTGCTTCAGACCACTTCAAATGTTCACAGGGGTGTCTGATGCTAATAAAAATGTACAAAAAATACGAAAAGTGATGATGATGATACTTCGATCAGTGATTTTTGGTCAGGCGTACCTGTCAGAAAACCGTTGCCATGGCAACAACAAAAATGATAAACCTAATCTTTTGGTATGACACTGTAGCCAACTATATTTTAGAAAAAGCCACAACGTTTCATAGTCATAGCTTTAGTCATTCAGGAGTTATACGACATCAAAGTTGGTGCGGGCACGTTTAGCCCCCCCCCCCGGTCTGGATAGGGTTAACCGCTTATGAGGAACGGCGAATACAACTGGTTTCTTTCATGTAGCTTTGGATAACTGTCAAATTATGGAAGATTCCGAACGCTCAAAAGTCTCGCAGCCAGCTGGTGGCTTCGAAAGTAAACAATTGTCAAAATAAAAGTATTTCGTAAAAAAAGGTCGGCGTAGCCAGAACAGGGGGCCCACACACATCTATGTAGATATATGACTGGTGGGAGCTGCTTGTGCAAAGGGTCCACCATTTGCTACTACGCCCCTGGGTGCAGGTGTGGCACTGGTCCCAGGTGCAAGACGAAGACAAAGCAGGGTGTCAGTGCCAGTAACTCCAGTGCTGATTGGTGCGTTAGTTCCTTAAGTAGCAATTCAACACAGCAAGGAGTGGTACTCATACACAGCTGACTGGACACAGCTGATTGGACTAAAGTCCCGGCCAGGTGGCCATGAAAGAACAAATGGGACGAAATGTGGTGGTGGACATTGCTACTGATCTGGGCAAGTCAACTCTTCACAAGAGGGCAAAGTTTGACTCAAGACTATTCAATGAGACGTTGGAATCTTTTCAAAGGCAAAGTTTCTTACTGGCTGACTGGAGTTGTTATATAGAAGAGTTCCTTCAACTCTCCCATTCAAGGCCAGACTGGCATCATGCATAGGCGTATGTATCTCATGCTTGTGCATTCCCCGTTGGTGAGACACCTATTTGTGCTCCTCAAACGCTGCGGAAAAGCACTTTTGTCACATGACGAGGTTTACGCAGTTTTCCCATCGTGTCTGCGATTTTCTATTGCGACAGCGAATTTCTGTTGCTAAACGTGAAAATGCTCCGCTGTGCCTTGACAAAAACCATGCCTAGCCCTAACCTGTCAGTAAAGCAATGTTTCTTCTGCTGTACTTTTTCCAAGAACAGCAAAACAAGCAGGGGAAATGGTGAGTTTGTTGCGAAATTGTGCGTAAACCTAACCATAACCAAACCATAAAGCTAACCTGTCACAAGGTGTCGTGGAGCATGTGTTAACTTGCAAAGGCGTTGTACACAAATGCGATAGACGGTTCAAATCTGTGTGTTATCTTACTTTTCATGATGCCATATTGACAACGCTATCTGTTTCAATTCTTGGACCTTTCGTGCTCGGGCCCTAAAAAAGACACATGCTCCACTGTTGTCCAGTATAGTATTAGATATTATACAATGCTTTACTTAGGTGCTCAGCCCATGAGCCATCATCATGTTGCATCTATCTCTCGGCTTGGGAGGATGGGCGTGGTGTTGTTCAGACCAGAACATTTCATTTAGTCTGGTTCTCCTTGTCTGCACAAGACATCCGGGCCCTTCTAATCAAGTCCCTAACATCGAATCCTTCAAAACACATCCAGGCAACATGTGCAGACAGACACTGGGCAGAGCATAGTTATGATTTTATTTTCAGTTTGGAGTGTTTCTGTCCTCTGTCCTCCACGCAGCGCTGCCTCTTCCTGCTCATGCGTATTGAGACTGGTCGATCAGGAGCTTTTCCTGTTTCCATTCTGCTTAGTGTCTGTCTGCGTCTGACAGAGGAAGCTCCGGAGACCAAGCGACCTGAACTTCCTATGCGACCTCAGTACAAAAATGGTATCAGAGAAAGGTATTTACTGGGTACAAAAATCTGTGGAAGAGCTCACATAGGCAGGGCCGCTGACAACTTTGTCAAGTCTCTGGACAAAATCATCTTAAAGGGGCCACCCTTCCAATTAACACAATTCAACAGGGACACAATTCTGGGCCTTCCTTTTCCCTGGACCTGGGACAACTGACCTGTTTGCCCCCCCTTGTCAGCGGGTCTGAGGGGGTATACAAAAATCGTTGAGGAATTCACATAGGAACTCAAGCAAAGTTGCAGTATCAGTCAACTTCAAACAAAACTTCTGTTACTATCCAGATCAGTTGTTCTGCTGCTATTGCAGCAGTCACAGGCCAATTTGTGAGTCTATTCTGACTGTCTTTTCTCATTGAGGTAGTCTACGCACACAATTCCATTACCTATGTTAAGCTCTTAACACGTTTCCCAGAATAGCCATCAAAGATTCATGAATTCATGAATGATAATAACAAGTGTACAGTTTATTGGAACTGTGTCACATTTTACAAGGCACAGTGGGTTCACCCCATTGTTTTCTCATGATGAAATGAATAAATACAGAATTAAAGGCTTGTTAACACAGGGAGGTTCATAGATAGACGTTCATAAATGAGCTATTTTGCTCTGCTCAAACAGACAGACAGACACTCCCTCACTCGCCTCAGAGGCACATCACAGGAGCTGGTCGCGGAATACTGGTGTCGCACCAGAAAAAAAAGAGCAGTTTGTTGGCAAGTGCTTGGGAGAAAAGGGGGCTCGTCTCAGCGGTTTTGCTGTGGGTGCTTCTGGTGTGGGCTGAGGGGAGGGAAAAGTTTACTTCATCTGCCCAGTAGCAGCCACTGAAGGAGGGGTGGTGGTGGTGGTGGTGGTGTTGGTGGTGGCGGTGATTTTTTTTTTTTAAGGGTCTGATTTTCACTGCAGTGCTACCCCGTTCCGTTTTTTACTGGAAACTCTACCCCTAGTGTGGGATTGTGGTCTTCATGAAAGTCCAGGCGAACGAGGCCAAGCAGCTGGGCACGTGTGTGGCAGGCGAGATGCAGGAGTGATGAAATATTTCTCGTTCCTCTCTCCCCTTCGTCCATATTCAGGAGACAGACGAGCTGAGTGAGTCGTGCTGCTGATACCCTCCACAGAGAAACAGCTGGTGCCTGGTAATGAAATCTCAGGCAATATCAGGATCCCTGTTATGGCATACTGAAACACTTGTCACGGTATTCATTTTATTTCTCCAAAGCTGTTTTTATTACCTTTACTACAGTATGTCCAGTGGCATTTCAACAAAAAAAGTTGTGCATTCTGCCTATTTCAAGTGATATAACAATAAGGCATATCAAATAACCTATACCCTACCCCTGTGGATGGATGTAGTCGAAATCTACAGAAGCAATATGATTGGCAAAACCTGAATATACATAAAAACAAAGCTGATGCCTGTCATCAGAGTCCAGCTAAAATGGATGGATACCCGTTCCCTTACAACACGTTCTGACTTATGTAGGCTAGAGTAATAAGAATAGAAGTTTATATCATGGCACTGATTAAATCCAGCAGGTGGCATTCATAGAATCTCTGTGAAATTGAAAAAAGTTTGCCAACTCCGCAAAGTTATTCTCATTAAAAGCTTTAACCCTGTAAACACAACCGAAGAAACCAAAACCAATCTAGGATGATTGAATCACCCAAGCCACATGGAAAGACTAAGCAATGACTAATAGACAGCATGTAAGTTCTTTTTTTAATTAGCTAGGAGATATACATGGAGTGTTTTAATTTGTCAGAGTGTTTTAATTTGACATTGCTCATTTGTTTGTACCTCACTTATGGAAAACATGTGAGTTGCTATGGAAATTGTACAATATCGTTTCAGGCCAAAATTGTCCTTGAACATACAAACACTAGTCAGTGCAAACATCATACAACACAGTGGGTGGGTCGTTGCCTATTCTGGGACACACACACACGCACGCATGCACACACACACACACACACACACACACACACACACACACACACACACAAACACACATTAACACACACACACACACACACACACACACACACACACACACACACACACACACACACACACACACACACACACACACACACACACACACACACAGGGCCGCTGGCAGATGTGGCCGGCCCCAGGACAAAGTCATCTGAAAGGGCCCCCTAGCCCAATAGATACAATGTAATGAGGATCCAATTTTGCCCCCCCTCCCTCCCTGGGCTCGGGACAACTGTCACTTTTGTCACCCCTGTCAGCACTCCTACACACACACACACACACACACACACACACACACACACACACACACACACACACACACACACACACACACACACACACACACACACACACACACACACACACACACACACACACACACACACAGAGAGACAGATACTTGTCAGCCAGAGATGTCATAACCGAGAGGATACAGTGACACCTGGTGTTGTCAAAGCGAATCATTATTTCAGGGAGGTCTTCAGACATAGACTTGCAGTCCTTGAGACTTTCAGACATGATTGCCATTTCAATTCAGTTGTTAAAAAAAAATAAAAACACTTTGCAATGTGTTAATTGTAGTCCAGATTAAAGTTCACAGAATAGGCTATATAAAGACAATATGTTAATAGGCCATGGCACTTAAACCATAAGGCTGACCGATTTGCACTTAATAGTGTGGTTTTATCTAGTCTCATCAGTAAAACAGCACTTCTTATCAACATGTTGCTGACAAGCTGCATCCACTGCTCCGGTTACAAAAAAGTTAAAATATACAGTAGATTAAAAGTAAACTAATAGGCCTATAGGCCTATGCTTGTTTATATCAGTAATTTTCCTTCCAGTGAGTCCTGGCCAAGAGTGCCAAACTTGTGAAAACAAGAGTGAAAACAAGCTATTATAAAGTGATAATAAGGTAAACAACTAGCCTAAGTAGTTTTCCCTCCCTCTACTCCTCCTCTGGAATTTCTGATATAGATGAAAGACCAGTAGAACTGGTTTTGCCTTATCCTATTAAATCTCTTGTATTGGAGGGCGGAGGTAGAGCGACACGATGTCGGAACATGGACACAGTAAGTTTTATATTTTCAAAACTTAATCTCTTGAACTTTATATCACTGCAGTCCAGTAAACGTATTGTAGATTGTAATTGTAAATGTCTATGAGAGTTTTATTGGGGACATAGACTGTCTTGTTGGTTAATCCTTTTCGACTCTCAATGTGTGACACTCCGTGTGGTGTAGGATGACACCTTGTAGGCCTAAATCCAAACTAAAACTACAAGCACAAAATAAACTTTGGAATTGGCTGCCGTAGTCTATGCAACACTACACAGAAACTTTCATGGACCTAATGCATGCGGTGCAAATGCTTATTCAACATTTACATAACATACAATTTTATATCGTTTAAATAGGCCCTCTGTGTGTCATGGGATAGGCTATTGTTTCCCTCGCGATGTTTGACTTTCACTTTCAGCTTCAGTAGTTCCCATGCAAAAGTGCTGGCTATACAATGCTAGGCTACAGGCCTGGGTTTGCCTATGAGGAAAAAACCCCTGCAAAAAAAAGCTAAACAAAGAAAGAAATATAAGAAACAAGATATCAAGATCATCTAAGGGTGTTCTCACACCAGGTCCCTTTCAACCATTTAAGCTCTCAGACCATGTGACTCAGACCCCTCGAAAGCGAACCTGAGACCTTTATTGTTGTGGTCTCAGTATGGTTCTCTTATGAGTCCTCACAGGTTACACTTATAGGCTACCTAGGTGTATTCACAGATAAAGTCTAGAGGACTGGGTATGATCAAAAAGAGGACTGACACTCCATAAGAGATTAATGGGACCAAGATCAGCCGGTTCTTTTTGTAGTAGCCTACACTCACAATATGAACAAAATCACAACTGAGTCCTTTTGCTGTCTGTTCATATTTTGGTTCACTTAAAGAGGACTGAATTTCTTTCACTTAAAGGGAACTAGGTGTGAAAATACCCTAATTGTCATCAATTGGCAAAGGTGTTTTGCGTGCGAGGATATCTTGATTCATTTGTGATTGTAGAAAGCGATGGCGCTTACTTCAGCATTGACCCGAAGATTATGAATGAACTGATGAAGAAGAAGGAGGAGGAGGAAGAAATAAAGAGAAGAGCAACGGAGAGAGTGATGAAGGTGAAGGAACAGAGAGAGGCTCTCAGATCCTCAACAGGTGAGACTTTGCCAATAAATAAAGAATACAGAGGTAAAGTGTCATCCCATATAGGCTATTGCAGATACTCTTTCTTTCATCCTTTTCTTCTTCATTTCTATCTCCTGATCACTTTCACTCCTTTTTAGACACACACACACACACACACACACACACACACACACACACACACACACACACACACACACACACACACACACACACACACACACACACACACACACTCTCTCTCTCTCTCACTCACTCACTCACTCACTCACTCACTCACTCACTCACTCACTCACTCACTCACTCACTCACTCACTCACTCACACACACACACACACACACACACACACACACACACACACACACACACACACACACACACACACACACACACACACACACACACACACTCACACACACACACACACACACTATGCACCAAAGCAGAAACGTACATCATGCCCATTCAGACATGCACCATGCAGGGTCAACTTTACTAAGGGTCTCTCGCTTGGAATTATGGTTCACACAGTAGTAACGGAGGGAAGGAGAGTTGTCCCGCAAGCCCAGGCCTTCTCAGGGTACCAAACTTGCCCAGTGGTAGACAGCAAGTACACTGACGTACTTGAAGTTATACAGTTTGAACAATTTTAAGTATGTACCTCAATTCTTTGGTGTCTACATTTGACAACTTGTGAGTTAGTTAAGAAAGACCCACTGCATGGGAAACTTCAAGCGCTGTTTATTCACTGTTCCTCCCTCACCTGCATTATCAATGGAGCCGGAAATCGTGCTGCAACCGTGACATCCTATAACCATTCTCACCCACTACCTAAATCACAATTTCAAAAGAAATATTACACATGTAATGAGAATGAATCACACACACACACACACACACAAACAAGGCAAGGCAAGGCAAGGCAAGTTTATTTATATAGCGCATTTCATACACAGGTGCAACTCAATGTGCTTCACAAAGTTAACAAATGTAAATGAAAGGAAACAGGGAAGAAAGAAGGAAATGAATTAGAGTCAAAAAGCATTTAAAAACATTAAGATAAAACATAAGGTAAAAATAATAATAAAATAAAATAAAATAAAACAAATTAAATAAAAAATAAAAATAATAAGAATAAGTAATTTAAGCTAGGGGAAAGCATCTGAGAACAGCTTTGTCTTGAGTCTAGATTTAAAGCTATCAATAGTGGGTGCATTTTTTATGTCATCTGGAAGCTGGTTCCAAAGCTTTGAAGCATAGAAGCTAAAGGCTGCCTCTCCACACACACACACACACACACACACACACACACACACACACACACACACACACACACACACACACACACACACACACACACACACACACACACACACACACACACACACACACACACACAAAGACAGTATGCACAGGAAAGATTGCTCCATAACTATCCTACCGGCAGTTTGTTAATTTCCCATCTGATCATTTGTAATCACAAAATAGGCCTGCAGGCCCTAATTTGAATTAAAAGGTGAAAATCATATAGTGCTACTTTAAAAGAACAGTCCACCTTATTTAAGGAAATTGCTTATCTGTAGTTAAGCCCCGTCTAAATATGACACTACATAGGATTTTTGCAATGCCTATTGACAGTATAGCCATATTTAAAATAGCAATGGAAGTCTGTTACCAAATAAAACATCAATGTACTTACAAAGCACTTTAGCATTAATGCAAAATTCACCAGAGTGCAAAAAGGCCATTCAATTCTATCCAATGATCATTTGTGGCTTGATGCTAATCGTACCATTTACGTCCAGTGATTTTGCGAAGGTATGCTAATAATGTCAATCTAAGTACTGAAAACACTGAGAAGAAAATGATATGAACATTCATGTAAGAAATATTGAAAATATGTGCAAATCGAAAAAGTGTGGACTGTTCCTTTAACAACGAAATTATAAATGACTATAAACAGCACTGGTGGACAAAAACACAAAAAGAACAAAAAATACTTGAAGGCCTACTTTAAATACTCATATTTCAAAATGTTCCTACTTGACAATAAGGAGAATTCAGCACTGCACTGGCTACAGTTTGATACTCAGAAGCCTGGGCTCAAATCCGGATGGGACAACTCTACTCTCTTTTGTTCTCCACAGTTGCTGAACTATTTAGTCTTCAAACATTTCACACAGATGTGCACAGTTAACAGACTAAAACTCACAGGCCTGTATCAACTCATGGAAGTGTCAGATAATGTCTTGATTTCTGTTACCAGGAGGGGTTCCACACATCTCAGACATGAAGATAGTTCTACTGGGATGCAGAGACGGAGGGAAGAGTTCATGCGCAAACACCATCCTGGGTACCCCGGACTTCCACAATCCACGAAGGACTGAGTGTGTGAAAAGAGAAGGAGAAACACAAGGGAGACACATCGCTGTAGTGGAGACACCAGGATGGTGGAACAACTACACTGTAGATCAAACTCCTTATGATGTTAAACAGGAGATTGTCTCCAGTGTGTCTCTCTGTTCTCCAGGACCCCATGCTCTACTCCTGGTCATCAGGGTAGATACGTCATTCATAGACACATATAGAAGAGCGGTGCAGGAACACCTGGAGCTCCTGGGTGAGAAGGTTTGGAGCCACACTATTGTGCTGTTCACCAATGCAGATTGTCTGGGAGACACAAGCATTGATGAACATATCGAGAGTGGAGGAGATGCTCTGCAATGGCTTGTAGACAAATGTGGGAACAGGTACCATGTTCTAGGCTTTGAGGAGAGTGATGGTAGCCAGGTGACAGAGCTGCTGGACAGGATAGAGGAGATGGTGAAGGTGAACAGTGGTCATCACTTCAGCATTGATGAAAACATGCTGATCACACTGACGGAGAAGAAGATGAAGAAGAGAGAAGTAAAGAGAAGAGCAGAGCAGAGGAAGATAAATGTGCAGAAACAGAGAGAGAGTCTCAAATCATCAGGTGAGAAATGTTCTGATGCTAAATCTTTTTGGGATGCGCTCATAACAGTACACAATATAGGAACATAGACACATCTCTACATATGAAATAAAAAGTGTGCACGTTTCATTTTCATGAGTAATAATTATTTCACTAGGCATTTCGTACGCATAGTGTACTGTATGCATGAACACAAATGTATTTTGACAGACAAAACACCTTAAAGCATCCAGAATATCTTACATTGTTTCCAGGAGGAGTTCCACACATCTCAGACATGAGGATTGTGCTGCTGGGATACAGAAATGCAGGGAAGAGTTCATGTGGAAACACCATCCTGGGCACACAGGAGTTCCAGACTGCAAGAAGAACAGCCGAGTGTGAGAAGAGAGAAGGAGAAAATGCTGGAAGACACATCACTGTAGTGGAAGCACCTGGATGGTTGGCATACCACACTGCAGAGCTGACTCCTGACCGTGATAAACGAGAGATTGTCCTTAGTATGTCTCTGTGTCCTCCAGGACCTCACGCTCTACTCCTGGTCATCAGAGTGAATGAGTCATTCACAGAGATTGAAAGAAGAGCAGTGCAGGAACACCTAGAGCTCCTGGGTGAGGGAGTCTGGAGTCACACTATAGTCCTATTCACCGTAGGGGAATGGCTGAAAGAAACGAGCATTGAGCAGCATATTGAGAGTGGAGTAGAAGCTCTGCAATGGCTTGTAGAGAAATGTGGGAACAGGTACCATGTTCTAGACAACAGGAAGTTTGATGATGGCCAGGTGACAGAGCTGCTGGAGAAGATTGAAGAGATTGCGGTTCTAAACAGTGGAGATCGCAGCATTGGTCAATTTCCCGATTGTGAGTGTACATTTTCCTGTCATTTATAAATGAATGTTTGCATGCAAAGTACCGGTATGATGAAATGGCTACTGATTCATGACATGTGAAAGATAGACTTCCATACTGCAATTCATGTCATATTTCCTCCTCTCATAGTCCCATTCCTGATCTGTATTAGGAAGGTATACTTTCAAAATATATTCCACTTCAGGTTCCAGGGTATTGCCATACATTTAAGTGTGTAATATATGCAATCAATGTGAGTAACATTTTCTGAATACTTGGGGTTACTTGATTCATGATCAGGACAATTCTATGGGCCTGGGTCTGACAAGGGGCCAGTTGAATACGGCCTATTTGTGAAAAGGACTGAAATAGATTTTGATCTTTATGCAGTGACTGTATACAATGTAATGATTACAAAAAATCTCTTACAGTCAGTGAGGCTAATCCTGATGACCTCTCCAGAAGAGATTCAGCGTATGCCTCTATATCAGCAGTCCAGACAGACATGATAGAGCCGTTGAAGAAGCTCACTATTGCTGCTGCAGCAGAGCAACAAACATCGCCCTCAATGGAAAAGCTGACACCAGGTTACTGCATTTTTCTTTTGTACACACACACACACACACACACACACACACACACACACACACACACACACACACACACACACACACACACACACACACACACACACACACACACACACACACACACACACATTTCATGAAATAAATAAATGAATGACTGAGATAACTGTATTTGATATTAGTTTTACACAATGTATTTGAAAGAAATACAACAAATGTCAACCATTGCCAACATATAAAATGTTTGAACTAAGTTTTTTGCGCTTGTGTATAATTTTAGACTTTAAGGCGGATGATCCTTTTGTGGATAGCTCCACAATAGTGTACAATTCAAACGAAAGCATCGGGCAAGGCTCCTATGGAATAGTACACAGAGGATCGTGGCACTCCTGCTGCAGTGAAGATAATAAGAATAGGACACCACCCAGAGGTGGCAAACGAATTCCGTATACCCTGGTAAACACTTTTAGGATAGGCTCTGCTGGCTTACTACTTTTATTTATGATACTTACATTTTATACAATTATTCACTCACTATTTAGTAATTATGTATTAACTAACTCATAGCGCATATTTATAATTGTGAAATAAATCAATATATATTGGTGAATATAGCATCAAACCTTCAATAGGTCTACCAAAAAGATGGTCGTAGGATGTGATTAGGAGAAAAACGTAATTAGATGTTGTGTTGAATCTACATGACTACATCCGAGCTTGAAAAGTACTTTATTTCCAGGCGTTTGTCTCATCCTAACATTGTGCGGATGATGGCTGTCGCCACGACAGAGACCAAGATCCTCATTGCTAATGAGTACATCAACGGTGCTAATCTGCAACAGATTCTTCACACAGAAATCACTCTTAAGGTATTTCACTACCAGAATAACTGTTTTGCATTTTCTTTTTCACTTGTATTACTACACCACAGACAGACCTGTCTTAATGTCTGCTGTGTATATGTATGTTTTTTCCATTTTCATTATGTGTACTATGTCCAAGATACTACTCATAGAGATTGAGAAGCTTTTTACTTAAAATACCAGGAATTATGACTGCAAATATTCGGAACAGGTTGGCGAAAAGTAACCGTATAGGACACGAGTACAAATCTTCAGTGTTCACTCTTATTCAGGGCTGGATTATCCATAAGGGCCAGTGGCACAGTGTCCAGGGGCACCAACCAATTACAGCCTGTTAGGGGGGCACTACATGACACAGACTTCACATACATGTGAAAGGCACACCTGGGAGGTATTAGTGCCCAGGGGGCACCACAGTGCCTTAATTACGGTCCTGCACTTTTTTTTTCAGTTGCAGCAAGAGGACAAGCTGTTTGTGGCCTTAGACCTTGCCATGGCTGTTGAATACATACACGGGAAAAAAATCATCCACCAGGACCTGAAGCCAGCAAATATAATGGTTAGTACTCTAATATACTGTTTAGGAGTCTATTTCAGGTTTTAATTTATGTGCATAGCCTAGC
This sequence comes from Engraulis encrasicolus, assembly GCF_034702125.1. NCBI lineage: Eukaryota > Metazoa > Chordata > Actinopteri > Clupeiformes > Engraulidae > Engraulis > Engraulis encrasicolus. The sequence goes on along the minus strand of NC_085867.1, from coordinate 13,217,968 downwards.
CTAGCCTAGATTTGTGTAGGTTTTACCCATATTACCAGGCCCTCATGTTCAAATAGGTGACCACTGCTCTGACTGTCTGATGATGTTCACTGATCCTATATGTCTTAATACATGGGTTGAATGCAGAGGCAGGGTGTTGGTTATAGAACTAAACACAAATATACCTGTATTATATGCCCACTATATAGAGACGAGAGTCTAGAAACTGATTGAACTCATTTTAGCCTAAAGGCTGCAAAAACGCTTGCTGAATGCCCTTTTTGGGTAAAGGTGCCCTCTGCCTATTAAAACCTAAATATCTCAGCCTCTGAAGCATATACAAAACATTAAATAAGTTGCCAAGCTAGGACCCCCATCTTGCATTAGAATGTGTTCATTCAGCTCTAGCATGCCCACGCTGTTAATAAAAAAAAAAGCTGAAATCTCAAGAGCCTGAATGCAGCGTATATGTCTCTCCAGGCACCAAAGGTCAAACAACATATACTCAGCACTAGGCTAAAATGGATTAAACTCTATTAACAGTTTTTAGTTCATGCATTTTACCATATATGACAACATTCATGTTCATTCAATAGTTGATACTTAATCCTAACTGTGTCACTCTCAGGTTGCTGCAGAGAACAAAAAGGCCTACCTGACTGACTGGGGCTTGGCAAACCTGTTGGAGACTGTGACGATGACATCTGGAAGCAGTCACATGGGGGCTTCCTGTGGCCCACTGGGGGGGACGCCACAGTACATGGCCCCAGAATGTCTCGTAGAGTGTAACAAATGCAGCACCATGTCTGACACGTGGTCTCTTGGCATAACTCTTCTCGAGATGTTTACAGCTTCTAAACCGTGGTCATACAGCTCACTGCAAGAAATGCGTAAGCTTCTTTACAATAAAACAACTCCCCAGGCCATGTCTAAACTACAGCAACCACTTCACGACATTGTGAAACCACTGCTTCAATATGATCCTGAGTCCCGTATGGAGACCAAGGATCTGATAGCATTGTTGAAGACAAAAGTTGATATCACCAAACGATATGGGCATGGATGGTAGGGATATGCTACAAAAATCAGAGTAGTGTTACTACGTAATTACATGTGCGTGCCATTTTAATACCTTGTGTCATGTATTTCTTTACACCTTTCTTATACATTATTATCACCCAGTGAGGAGACGGAACGCCTTCTGATTGGCTGAGCAGGTGTCCTTTATTCCCCGGTAGCAGGACACCTATGATGCGGGCGGGCGTCCAAGTTGCTTCTATTCTAACTTTCTGGCGAAGTGCCGTTACTAGTTCTATCGCATCTGGTTGTCTAGTCAAGACCGCGTCGTTAGTTCTATCGCATCTGGTTGTCAAGTCAAGCCTTAGATCAACATATTAATAAATTAATGCTTAAATGCTGGTAACCGGGTGATAAGCGGAATAGCGGCCTTCGAGGTGTCCCAATATCAAGGGAAAATGGACTTGGCGAAGCGAACAGCCCTTCGTCTGCGCCGTCGGGCTGTTTAGAACGCTCTGCCTCGTCCATTATTTCCCTTGATATCGGGACACCTCGTCGGCCGCTATTCCATACCTAATGGGTTAGATTGCAGTTAAGTGACACATAGGAAATTAATGCTGTTAAGAGGGTTAAGAGGGAGCTGGAATATAGTTGCAGCCATATAATGTCAATGAGATGCAGCAGGTGTCATATAGTCTGCTTCCTCTTTCACAACACAGTGCACTCTGAAGGCAAAACGACAATATAACTTTTGTAGCAGATGCCAATTAGCCCAGTTTGACGGTAGAATGTTAGAATGTTAATAGAAGTCCATGAGAGGCCTCATACAGATAAGATGGTGCTGACCTATTGACCTACACCAGAGGTGTCAAACTCAAGTTTGAAGTGGTTGCACAAAAGGGTTTACTGTGATCGGTAGATTGTGAGTTCGAGCTCTGAGAAGCGAACAAGCGCAATTGGCATCCGTCATTGACACTTACACACATTATGTATATAATTGAGTAAGTAATCATGTTGGACACAGAAGTAGTGTTTTTAATAATTAATATTTCTATACATGTATTTTGTCATTAATCCATTGTTTATATATATACAGGTCCTTCTCAAATAATTAGCATATTGTGTTAAAGTTCATTTTTTCCCCATAATGTAATGATAAAAAATAAACTTTCATATGTTTTACATTCATTGCACACCAACTGAAATATTTCAGGTCTTGTTTTGTTTTAATATTGATGATTTTGGCATACAGCTCATGAAAACCCAATATTCATATCTCAAAAAATTAGCATATCATGAAAAGGTTGTCTAAACAAGCTATTAACCTAATCATCTGAATTAACCAATTAACTCTAAACACTGGTAAAAGCTTCCTGAGGCTTTAAAAAGTCTCAGCCTTGTTCATTACTCAAAACTGCAGTCATGGGTTAGACTGCTGACCTGACTGTGTTTAACATTGAAGTCAATGGCAGTGGCATTGCATGAGGGTTATGAAAGCCCAGATATCATTGATGCTTAGCTGTCAGCTGTTTTTTGTTCCTTGATCTAGTGACCCACACTTTCCTCTTCATTATACTCCATAGATTTCCATACCAAGTTTTTCTATTTTGTTACAAACTAATTCTAATTTGCCAGAAATGAAACCCCATTGAAAGTCAATGGAATGTTCTGTCTGGCAAATTAGAATTAGTTTGTAACAAAAATTGAAAAACTTGGTATGGAAATCTATGGAGTATAATGAAGAGGGAAGTATATATATATGCTAAATACCGTTACTGTAGTATTTTTGTATTATTGAGTGTGTTACTCCAGAATAACATATTCCTTGTGTAGATAATGCACCAATGACGGTGCCAGCATGTCTTCAATAAAATCTGTCACAATCCGCATGTGTCTGTGAAGGTTGTGCATTAATCTAAGTCATGTTAGAGAAATGAGCCAAGTTTTGTATGCAATTTACATTGTTTTTGGACCTCACCTCAAAGGTAGAGCATGCATTGTGGCCAGAGTATGCATTACAACTATTCTGCCCATTGCAACTATGCTGCACCCTTTTTATGTATGGGAAGTGTAATTTTCCCAATCAGAATGAATGAGCTGGAAATTGCTAATGAAAAAGATAACATTTGTGAATGGGCAGTATACAGTCTGGAGGTAAACGACTTAAAAGTTTACACATTCAACATTTAAAGCCAAATCTGGCCTGGTGATGGAGAACCAGGTGCTAGTACATCTCTGGACCATTGGAGATGGACCTCAGAGCTGTAGACCACCACATGCCTCTTCATATGACAAAAAGGGCCAGATGAGAGAGTGTGTACTACAAAACTTTTCAAAAAGCAAAAGGCTTGTGAAGGGGTTAGCAGCACACTGTGTTGGTTAGGGACACTGTGTGGGAAAGAAACCTGAGGCCCAGAGGCACCTAAGCATAAAATAGCTAGGCCTACAAATACGAAAAACCCACCCGGGAAACTCCCATTGTCATTGTGACACAGCATTCCACAGTACACAGCACTCGCACTGCACACAATGAAATTGCATTTGTGCCCCACCTGTGCAAGGGGGCATCCTGGTGTGGCGGCCAAAGGAGGCAGTGCATGGTGACAGACTCAGTCATGGGAGAAGAGCGCGTGTACTGGTTAATTACTCTCTCCAACCACCTGGCGAAATATGTTTGACAAAACACAATGTTAAGGCAATATGGAAGTTAGAGGCCTCACTACACATATTCATAGGCCTACACCACTTAGTGAAAAGATAGTGCTTGAGCAACTTGCTGCTGGGAAAATCAGGAAACTATATATTTTTTGTTTGATTTGAAATAGCCAAATAAAGGCTGCCATTGGAGTGTGAAGAACACAACGCCTCGCCGTTGCCATTTATAGAAACACACAGATGGAGCAGCATGAGAAAATTCCACAGGAAAAACTGTTATGGGAGGAGAGGCCACAAACAAGTCTGGCGGTGTGTAACACTATAGGCCCTAAATGGTGCATTATTATTGATGGCAGGACCAAAGGACATTGGACAATATGCTTCAGAAGTCAAGACAGCACATGAAAACATGCATCCACTATTCTTGATTATAGCTCAAAAATCTTTTATTTTCATTTTCTTTTTCAGTGATTTAAAAGAACACAAGATTGTTTGTTGTGAGGGAACGGAACTTAATTGAAGTTAATTTCCTATGATAGCCTAATGTTTTTTTCCATTAAGCCTTTAATAGAGCCACATCATAAAGGCTATACATTTCACACAACCTAAGATGGTGCTGATTCCATGAACCCATGCTTCTTCATCCTTTTTGCATGCACATTTTTTTTATAAACACATTATATTATATTACATTACATTATATTATATTATATTATATTGCATTTGCACTCGATACACAACGGATAATAAAGAGTTTTGCCAGGTTTTATTATAGTTGTTTGTATCGCGCAGGGTCAAAGTTGTAAGGTCAAAGGGAAACCACATGGTTCGTATTGTTCGAGCGCGCTTTCAGCCTGTTTGCTTCTGTTGTCAGAGAGAGTTGTCTGCTTGGAGCAGTGTTTACGCGTCTAAAAGGCCGGTTATATCCTTTGATTTGGGCGCCTGTATTAGACTGTACCACCAGGAATCTTGCACTAATGTGTTGCTGTCCTAGATATTTACGTCGAATGGTTTGAGTCTTCATCATTAAACTTATTCAAGTGGGCATTGCTACCTTACTCTGCTAGCTTGCTAGCTAACGACAAGCAACCCCGCTAGCAGGCTGCAACTCAAAAGCAGGTTGTCTTCACTCTGCTGAAGGGCGCGATTGGCTATAATCTCAGGGAAGAGCCTGGTTGCACTGAATCTGGAAATTTACTCTCTTCTTGGGACAAGCTAAGATCTTCAGGACGTACAGAAGTTGTGGGCAGTGATGGCAGAAAGACCCGAGGACCTCAACCTTCCCAACGCTGTCATTACGCGGATAATTAAAGAAGCAGTGAGTTTGCTTTTGGTTGACACATTTTCGTTTGATTTATTTCTCATAGATAAACAAAATCTGCATTATACCATTGTAATGTGCTCCATGAGAGGCAATAGTGTGTCAGAAATCCATCATCAGGGCTACCGCTACCCCATACACTTGTTCGAAATCGTTTGAGTCCTGTTGCTCACAACATTGTGTTTATCCTATGTAGCTGCCCGATGGAGTGAATGTATCAAAGGAGGCGAGAAGGGCCATCTCCCAGGCGGCCAGTGTATTTGTTCTTTACGCTACATCCTGGTAAGTAGGCTACAGAAAACATCTAAGTATGCACGAGTAATGTGTTGTTTAGTTTTGGCTTGAGTTTGTCGGTCAATGTGTTGATGACGGCCTCCTTGTGGTCCTCTAGCGCTAACAACTTTGCCATGAAGTCAAAACGGAAGACGCTGAATGCTGGCGATGTGATGTCAGCCATGGAGGAGATGGAGTTTGAGCGGTTCCTGCAACCCTTGCGCGAGGCTCTGGAAGGTATGGCATTGCACCTGCATGTTCTGTCACAGTCAGGCAGAGGTGTATGAAGTAATGCACAAGTGCTCTCACAGTGTGCCATTAGATTAAATGGAATACCGGGTGTATAAACTAAGACAATGTTCTTAAAGGGACAGTTTGGTCAATTTCAACATGCAGTTGTATTGCTCACGCTACCCTTGACTTGTCAGTACCTGGTGATGCCACATTTTTCGGCTCAGCCCTTTCCGAGATATGAGCAATTCTAATGGAGGCAGCATTTGTTTACATTTTTAAAAAATGAAACATAGGCCAACTCCAAATATTTTCCCAAAAGGTACTGCTGTTTGCTAGTTGTCTGCTGATGTTTTATAACCTTTTGGATGTTTTTGGGAATAAATAAAAATGTTTTTTTGAAATGTAAACAAAGAGCTGCCCCCATTACAATGACCAGGATCTCGGAAACGGCTGAAGAAGAAGAAGAAAAAATCTCAGGCACTGACAAGTCCAGGGTAGTGTGAGCATTACAACTGCATGTTGAAATTGACCAAACTGTCCCTTTAACATACTTTAACACCTCTATCATCAGGACTACATTATATATTATGCTCAATGCATAGAATGGAATGCTATAGTGTCTTTAAGTTAATGAACTGAAACACCACCGTTTTTTTTGCGGTGGTAGTTCTACAACTCAGGAAGCTATACTTATCTTTCCTCCCTACTACACACGAAGCACCAATACAAACAAGTACATTTATATTCTATAACACAAGTTGCTGACTCACAATGATGCATATGTTTTCATGGACTTGTTAAAGACTTGTCCGAGAACGCTGTGTAATAGTGTTTGTTCTGTATATATATTTCTGCACATTACATTGATAGACTAGAGAGCAGCAATGTCAAAAACCTGTACAGTAAAGATGGTTGTACTGTAACGGACCTGAGTTGTGTTATAATAGCCTGTTAGTTGTGGGCCTGTTAAAGAAAGGTAGGAGTTACATTTGCCTTCTCTGAATGCATCATCTTGGCTTTTCTTTTCTCACAGCTTACAAGAAGGGGCAGAAGGGCAAAAAGGAGGCCTCTGAGCAGAAGAAGAAAGACAAGGAGAAAAAGAGTGACGCAGAAGAGAGTGATAAGAACAAGGATGAAGAGGAGGAAGAGGAAGAACACATGGACGAGGAGCCAGAGGTGGAGAATGAAGCTGAGGATGAGGAGGTGGAGAACTGAGGACGACCTCACCTCTTACTACATCACATGATGGGCGGCACGCTTGTCGTTTGAACTGTTAGTTTCGTACTGAGCCAGTGGTCTGGGGCCTATACTAAGAGGCTGGGTCAGGAGTAAACCAGGTTAAGTTAAGAGATAAATCATCTAATAGAAGAGCCTGGAGTCCTTAGTCTCTTAAGAAAATGAGGACTCCAGGCTCTTCTATTATATGATTTACCTCTTAACGTAACCTGGTTTACTCCTGAACCAGCTTCTTGGTATACCCCTCTGGGATGCAGCTATATACATAGTACAATGTGTACAGTTTTTGTCATACTGCTGCGATGTGTAGTATAGTACTACTTTGGACAAGTTTGGAGTTACACGCATGGTGAAATGTGAGGTGGGTTTTCATCGCCATCTTTTCAGAGTTACATGGAGAACTGTGCTGTGTTTGTAGGGTTCCAAGAAATGCTTTGAAAAGTGTAACACTTCTCAGGTTGCCAAATTTAGAAATGGCAGAGGTTTCCCCAATCATTGTGTCCAACTGGTGAGCTAGGGGCACATTAAAACAGACAAATATGGAACATAAGTCTTTTGGGTGGAGTTGTAACCCTTTGTACTTTTATATTTTGCCTTTTCATAGAACTTTGTTAAAAAAAAAAAAATACAGCGCTCCTATCATTAAAGTGCTATAAAAAACATTTTTTATTCATAAACTTTCTGTATAGCTGTACCACACTGAATTGTGCATTAACAAGCATTTCCTTTCCCTTTAGATTGTATTAGCAGATGGCAAAGTCCAACTGTGCTAGAGGTCTACTAGTGGCCTTCGAGCAGGGGTGGAGAATCATTTTGGTTCAAGGGTTTACAATACTGGCCGAAGGACCAAATGTTGCTCGCAACTTGTCAGAAATAGCAATTGATGTATAGAGACAACTTATTGACCATTTCATTCAGTCTTGGTTTATCTCAAAGACCCCTGTATTGGTAACTATTTTAAGAATGTCGGGTGACAGCACCACATATTTAAAAGTTGTCTTTCGTAAATTTAAAGCTCTGCGGGACAGATGGAACGGCTCAGCGGGTTGCATGTGGCCCCTGGACCTGAGTTTGCCCACCCCTGTCGAAGAGCCAAATATCCAAAATGTCAGGGCCATACATATATACACATACGGCTCTGCAAAATATAGCACGCCAGCACCATCTGGTGGAAAAACTAATGTCTTACACCTTCATGTCTAGCTTGTTTTGGCATCTCTGAAGCAGTGGTTCCCAGCGTGGTCAGTCAGATGCCTGAAGTTTGAACCATGAGGGCATTTCTACAATGAATTTAACATTTTAAAGGGAAGGTAGCAGGCCGTCTCACCTTGACTCAGTGAAGTAAACAAGGGCCATTTGATAGTGATCTGCATCTGAATTCGCAGTGGCTAGACAGACCTGCAAACTCGTCAAAGAAAAAAGGGTGATTCTCCAGCGGAACCCCCCCTCAATTGTAATCGACGCAGCGCAGCACCATGGTAAAGCAACAGGACCGCCAGTGAGTGGGCCCATCAGAGGCAACTTCAGCTTACATAGCCTACACCATCAGTAAAAGATATGAGGCAAATAGTTATTCACAAGATTCTCTTGCTCTTCCAAAGCACTGAACTACCATAGTCTATTAACTACACTCACCATCCTCTTCATTAGGAACACCTCTCTAATACTGGGTTGGACCCTTTTCCCTTCAGAACTGCCTGCACTGTGGCATTCCAACAAAGATTAATTGGTCCAAATACTTCCAAGAAAATATGCTGATCCCATATCTCCAGTCTGAAACATTGATGTAAGGTAGGGTTTACCCATGTTTTCATGCTGCCGACGCTGAGTGTTGCAGTAGATATCAGACTCAGACCAGGCAACATTTTTCCAATATTCTAGTGTTCTTTATGAAGATATCTCGCAAATATCTCCTGCCAGCCTCATTTTGTTGTCATTTGGCTTTGCATTTCATTAGTCGAAAACACTACAGGTGGTTCCATGGGGATAGAGTTTCTGTAATGAAGTTGGTGATCCCTACTGAACATCTGTCAAGGTCGACCAGGGGAGTGGGGGCCGCCGTATTGGGCATTTTTCTACAAAATATGGACAGCGCTGGAAAAGCTTTTATTTTTAGAGCGGTCTTAGAAATTACATTTGTAATACAAAATTTGTCTTCATGGATCTAGTCATAGTTGACACCTCAGATATTACATTTTTGGGGTGGCATTGAGAGAAAACTGATATGTTGAGATTTACCGAAGAAATTGACATCCAAATATTACGCATTGTGCCTACTCATCAGGGTAAACCCCAACTGCCCAGGAGTTCTGTTCATGTCAACACTACAAGTTGTAGCTCGAGTTACCTTTTATTTTATTTCCAAAAAAAAACAAAACCCCACGCACAAGCAAATCTGTTTTTATAACAAACTTTTATTTTTCTTGTCCACCCCAATGATTTTACTCCTGGAAAAAAAAGACGGCAGAAGTTAGCATCAGGTTAAACCACAAAGACACAGCATCATGTTAAAATGCAGCATAGACAGAAAGGACTTTGGTCTTACTGAGGGACATTCAACTTTTCCAGCGTGGATGTCATCGATGACATCATGTGGTGCGCGGCCATCGATGGTGCAGCCAACAGACTGAGCTGTTCCCAGAATCTCCCTGATAGTTCCTGCAAACAGAAAACACTTTCATAAATACATTTCCACTGTAAAAAAACCTAAAATTCTCACCATTAACAGTTTCCACAAGGTTTATGCTATGACAATTCTAAGGCATTTTGTTCCAGATCTTTCGGCACAGGGTTACCCATCAGATTGGGTAGCTCTGCTTCCTAGAGCTGGGTCTCTCTTAGCCTCCACTGGACTAAACTCAGTCACACACAGACAGGTACAGTGGCGGGAGGCTGCATCTCCAATAAGACTAGCTTTTAATAGCTGAAAGGAATTTAGGCAGATGATTCACACAACTGTGGGGAGGAAAATGGCCCCTCCTGGTTTCAAACCCAGGCCACTGGGCTAGCAAATGTGCTGTGACCACCACCACCCAAACTAATCAGGCTTGTTGCAGTGTCAGCGATGTTGAGCATTACAAAATTACAATACATTCTGTTAAATTTTTAACCACAATGCAGTCACTGTGCAGTGCAGATTTTTACAGCATGCGGCACCATATGGTCACTGGCCAGTGCTATAGTTTGGGGGGAGGGTCCCTCACTGCAGGACCAAGGCACCTAAGTGCTAGTTCAGATGGAGCAAGACCCCTTGGGGTCAGGCTTGGTGCCTCAATGCTCGAGTTCACGGGGGAGGAAAGGAAGGCCAACTCACCGGACAGGTCTCTGGCGAGGGAACGGGGCCTCATGACACGGGCGATGCCGACGATCTCATCGAAGGAAACGCTGCCAGAGTGCTTGACTGAGAAGAGCAGACAGAATCCAAATTTAATAAACAGACTAAACACAATCGTTAGAATTAACATTTAAGCCAAACGGATGTAAGACATGTCAGCAAAATCTCCATTAGTGAAAAAAAAAAAAAGGTTTGGTGAGCGGATTTGTTCCAGATCTTTCGGCACAGGGTTACCCATCAGATTGGGTAGCTCTGCTTCCTAGAGCTGGGTCTCTCTTAGCCTCCACTGGACTAAACTCAGTCACACACAAGACAGGCACAGTGGCGGGAGGCTGACTAGTCATTGCTGCAGAGACCAAAAGCATCAAACTTACTGTTCTTGACCTTCTTCCTGTCACGAGGAGGCTCCTTCAGGGCCTTGATGATGAGGGCGGAGGCAGAGGGCACCACCTCAATCTGCACAAAACACAAGACCCGACCTTATGTTTAGTTCAACGCTAAAAAGTATTGCAGTTCATCTTAACCATTGACAGGGTATGGGTGCAGCCAACAGACCGAGCTGTTCCCAGAATCTCCTTGACAGTTCCTGATAACAAAACACTTTCATAAATACATTGCCACACTGAAAACCTAGATTTCTCACCAAAAACAATGCCACAGCAACTCAAAAGCCTTTTGTTCCAGATCTTTCGGCACAGGGTTACCCATCAGATTGGGTAGCTCTGCTTCCTAGAGCTGGGTCTCTCTTAGCCTCCACTGGACTAAACTCAGTCACACAGACAGGTTCAGTGGCGGGAGGCTGCATCTCCAATAAGACTAGCTTTTAATAGCTGAAAGGAATTTAGGCAGATGATTCACACAACTGGGGAGAATTGCCCTTCCTGGTTTCAACGACTTTAACGCTGAAAATTATTGCAGTTCATCATATCTATTGGCAGGGTATAACAGAACTTTTCAGCAGACCATATCCGAGCTATTGTTGAACACCAGCTGAATGCTTTCAACTGGCTACATGTTTACACTGTACTCGTTTACAGGGGATATTGAGGATTAAGCACTGGAATTGGACATTTTATGTAATGACACTTGAAAACTGTAGTGTTGAGACTACAAATGCAACACTGTTCTTCGTGACAATGACAAGTCTTGAATGTAAATATCAGGGCACTTACAGCTGCCTGCCTGTTGATGATGGTCAGCTTGACGGTGATCCTCAGACCCTTCCAGTCACCGGTGGCCTTGGCAATGTCGTCACCAACCTTCTTGGGGGACTGTAAGCAAACAAGCAACCAGTTAGCCACTGCAATAAGAATGCATTTTACGATACAGTTACTATGGCTTCACATTTTCCCTCAATCCGAAACATTGAATGTGAAATTTCAGATTTTATTTTGTTCCAGATCTTTCGGCACAGGGTTACCCATCAGATTGGGTAGCTCTGCTTCCTAGAGCTGGGTCTCTCTTAGCCTCCACTGGACTAAACTCAGTCACACACAAGACAGGCACAGTGGCGGGAGGCTGACCATAGATTATGCTTCTGAGGTGTACTGCTTGACTTACCAGACCCAGGGGACCAATCTTGGGGGCCAGAGAGGAGGTGGCACCAACTTCTCCTCCTGTGCACCTCATGAACACTGCAAATTTTAAGAGGACATCAGATACATTACACTAGACTCACAATACAGGAGTTTTTGCTCAAACTGAGAAAGAACAGCTGGAAGTACACAACGCACACAGGCTTACACCACGTGAAATTTGTGGACACTACCTCGAAATAATTTGTCTTTTTTACCACACCACTTTTGGCATTCACACAATAGGCTCTACATCCTCCTCAGCTGAATCACGAGCAGAGACCACATTGAGCCATGCTACGCAAACATTGAATATCAACACCATTCAACGACTGCATGACAGAAATATCATTTTAATACTTCCTGAAAAATGTAATTGCCGACAGTGGATATTATTATACTTAATCTGGAAATCAATTTCAGGTTTAAAAATGCACCGTGTAATAATTTCATTTCAAGAATTCTCGCTGCCCATTCATAATTGCTGGTGGCAAGTATTCATGAAAAAGGTAACAAATTCAAAGTATTCATTATGACTGGGAAAATTGCTCTTTCCATACATGAAAAGGGGAATCTTCTCCAATTTTGAATGTCCAGAAATGTAAATATTGGTCAACAATTTAGTTAATATCCATGAAAATATCAAATTTGGCAATAGGCAGCACAGTTTCAAAGAGCAGCATAGTTACAGTGCCCATTCTGGCCACATTCTACACAGCGCACCTTTAAGTTTCCACTGAAATCACCCCAGAACTTTTAAAAATCATATTTATTGATCACAAAGGGATGCTTTGCTTAAGGCGCCACCATTGAAAGGAATATGCCAGTGTACCAAATGATGCTGACTAGTGACCACAGGGTACCATTTAATGCAGTTCATTGGATGGGACCGCTACTGCCATATGCTTTACATAGAGGAGCCACATGAAGATTGCATCTAGTTACGGTCACAATTTGGGGACTTGGCACAAACCAAATTTCTGTTCTACTGTGCTCAACTCCATATGCTTGGTATATCATTAATGTATGACTTCAGCAGAAGCTAATGAAACCAAAATAAAGGTACAGCTAGACAGTAAGCTGCACAGCTTCATTCCCACCATTACTGTACCCACCCTTCAAAAATGAGTTGAGTCATTAAGATCAACAAATAATCATTGCCACTGTCTGTTAGGGTTGACACTGATTATGATGTTGACCTTCAGGCGAACACTTCCATCAACAACAGTCTGTGTGTACATCTTCAGCAAGTGTAACTGAATTTTAATACCTGTAGCGCATTTCGTTGTTAAACGTACAGTATTTGAACCAAGCCTTCAAATATACCTTCAACACTGTTTAAGATATATGTGACATGAAATGTACAGGAATAATAATCATCTTTGCTAAGCCAATTTCTATGGCCGTTCTCCAGGTGGCAGAACATCTGACAACTCGGCCTGCGGGGATGCTGCGTTTTGGGGACGCACACTCACCTGTCCATAGCGAGACCGTTGGTCTAAAAATATTCAAATACCAATGGAGGCTAAATAACTCTGGGCATCTTACAGACTTGGCCTGGGGTCCATTTGCCTCAATTACACAGCTAGCAGCTTTAGGCTAACCATTAGCATATAGCGGAGCTAGCATAAACTCACTAGCCCACATGGTACCAACATGACAATCCCACCTCCCTCCACCAACCAAGCGTGATTTAGCTAGGTAATCACGACCATAAAACCAATCCATTCCGTTATTAGAGAAAACGCATTCGTGCACTTTATGGGGCCACAGCGCTACACATACCCTGCAAATCTGGATAGCCATCTAGCTAGTTATCCAGATAGGCCTCGAGGCCCACCGCTGTGTCGCAAGGTTTTCCACCAGACCTTTTCAGAATGTTCCGATACTTCAGCAAACATACCAATTTTAGTCTCATTTGGGTCGAACTTGGGAGGCATGATGCTTAAGTTGAGCTCAGTTCAGCTTCAAAGTGGTGAGGGTGTCGGATGAACCCGGGCTCGGGACGACCGATTACTGTTGCACCTTCACCGGCTAGTGAAAGAAAAGGGACTCCCACATGGCTGTCGTGTGTTTATATACTGATACATGTTAACGCGAGACCACAACATACCGCGGTACTTAGTGACTTACTTCCGTCATAACAAGGAACCTCCCCCAAAATCATCACTTACGGGACATCGGGGAATTTGTACTTAAAACCAGGCTTTACGATTTAGTCAACAACTATTTGTACCTATTAACATATAACATACCATCTAGGATCTACTGTACAACACATTGTCCTGCGCAAACCACAGTTTGACCTTCGCGGAAGGTAAGAAAGATATTGTTGTCAATGCCAGATAGCTGGAAGAGGAAAACCACAACCTCAATTCTAGCTAATGTTTTATTTTCCATAACTGGGTCTGTTTAACCACACAGCATGTTTATCTGTTTGCGGCCTAGAACTAATCTCATGACCGATTTTATAGGCAGTAGTCAATACGCCTATATGCGCACACCACTTCTAATCTGCATTCTCATTCACTTGGTTAGCATATCTGAGATGGTATATCATTTCCAGTTGGAAGGTAACTCGGGTTTTTTGTTTGGCTAATGGCTGACGGTATAGAAGGGTCAACATCATCACTTAATGTTTAGTATGATGAGTATGTTGTGGTTAGAATCTTAATTTGTTGGATAGGGTCAGTAGCCTACTGCATGGTCTGTAGTTCGCCACTGCGTCAGTCAAGCGTCTTGGTCCATTCAAATGTAATGTACTCATTTGCAGAACTGAAGAGAGAGATATAATTAAAACACTAAAAGCATGTTGGTACAAAGTTGAAACCACGTTATATCATACCACTAGTGTTGTAATTACATCTGTAAGAGAGTACTAGTCTACTTAATACAACTCCGCTCTGCTCATATGATTCTCTTTCAGTGCAGCTTGGCTGTCTACAGCAGATGGGATTGTTGTCCTGATACTAGGTTCTATTCTGTTCACAGAGACTGCTTTCAAATATAGCTGTCCCACAACAACCTCTTCAAGGGTCTTCGGCAGGACAGTCAGGTGGCACCACTGGCTGAGCCATGCCTCTGTTCTTCAGGAAGAGGAAGCCGAGTGAGGATGCCAAGAAGCGGCTGGAGTATCAGCTGTGTCTGGTGAGTGCGCCTAACGAAGCTGGTAACTCTTTACTTGACGCTGGTGTCATAGGCATGTAATTACAGTGTCATAACAGTGTCATAGTGTCATGTGTCATAGTGTCAATAGTGTCATGTCACCGTTATGCACGTGTCATGAACATTATATCCATGTCATAAACATTTTAAGACTGTTGGCCTGGGGCATTCCACCGGTGGAGACATGAATATGTATTGAAAGTGGGTCATATATGTAGTAGAATAGTAGCATACATTTCTAATTTGGTGCCTTCTTGGCAGAGAAAAGGCAGAACATGACTTTTTAGTGCTTGTGGATTTGTGACAACAATCCCCATAATGCAGTGCAATGCTCAAGTTCCACAGGCCACACCCAGGCAGCTCTGCCAGTGACTTACTGGAGCCTCAATGCCAGTGATTTCAAAAGCACTGGCACACTGATCTGTGATAGGTCTGTTAGCGCATTAGCTCCAACCCCCTATGGGCGGGGTTGAAAGGGTGGGAAAAAGGCCTGTAGTCTCAACAGAAATCCACCTCTCTTACACTTCCTCCTACAATGATGCAAAATGACGATTTTTACATCATTGTAGGAGGAAGTGTTAAGAGGTGAATACGGATTTCTCCTGTCTCAGGGGGAATAGAGAGAGTGTTGCACGACCATTCAAAAGTATGACTGGGTGTCTAGCAATGGAAAGCCAATGCAAATGGGTGGAGTGTCCCTTTAAGTGATATTCGGTTATGGCAAAACCTGCCAACAGTCATAACATGTTTATGACATGGACATAATGTTTATGACTATGACTGTGTCATGACACTATTATGACACTGTAATGACATGCACATGACACCGGCGTCAAGTAAAGTGTTACCAAAATGCTAACAGATGGAAAAACTAGAGGCGCATACAGACAGTTGTCCAGCCAGGACTGAAACGTTTGTAATTCAGTAATGATTTCTGTCGACTAGTCACTCTTTTGTCATCTACGAATTAATACTGTACCTGATGTAAACTTTTGAGTGAGTTATACTGCATTTGCAGTGACAAACAGGTTTATCATACACTTTTGGCGTTTTTAATATGAAGTGTCTCTCTGTGCTCTGCCATAAGAATGTGCTGTGTTTATAGTTAGGCCTGCTTTGTCTGATAACTGGAGCGTGCTGAAGACCTTGGACTACACAGAATGTCTCTGATACCTAAGCTTTTGAGTTTGCACATTTGACTTAAAAAGGTGGATTTGTATGATGTATTGTATGCTCTACTATGCGGTGTACATGCATACAGTAAGAGTGACTGGATGTGTTGCAATCAGTAAAATCTAAATAGTCTCTGAATCATTTCTCCTTCCCTTATAACCAGTCCAAAGAGGCAGGGGCTGATGACGTCCTCGATTTGTCTTCCTGTGAGCTGACTGAGGTGAGTCAAATCGAGTGGGCATTTAGCGGGCTGAAATAATGCACTTCTTATCTCAATTTGTTTCCAGACTCACAGTAATGTCGTTGACGTGCAAGCAATTCAAAACATTGCTGCTTTCTGTAATCCTCTTTGTCTGTAGCGGCCTGTTATGTTTTTGAAACAATATTTGTTTAATGAGGTCGAATAAATGTGAAAATGATTACAGGGTCGTGCAAATCTCAGATATCTTGCCATCTCACCGTATAGTGTTACTACTGTATAAACTCTGTGTTTTCACCTTCCCAGATTCCCTCCAGTGCCTTTTCCATAAGTAAAGTGCTCCAGAAGAAGGTAAATAAAGCATGGATAAAATATATGAACGTACTATATGAATTTTGTGCACAATGCAAATGCAAATATTTGGCAGCATTGCTTCTTGATATGCTTGCTAGTGAAGTGCTGCTAGCCATATGTTGTTTATGGTATATTATCTGCCATGGCATATCAAACCACATTTCTATTGGTAGGCCTTCATCCTCAGTGATAATGAACTGAAGTCACTTGTACCGAAAGGATGCTCAGTCAGTCACCTCATCACGGTGAAGGTAAGGAAAGCAAAGGAGCTCTATGCACAGATTCTTTACCAAATATGAACATAATCTCAAAACACACAGGCACACACACACACACACACACACACACACACACACTCACTCACGCTCATATGCATGCCTGTTTTGTTGCAGCTCCTAGATCTCCACAACAATAAGTTGACCTCTCTCCCTGATGACATCGGACAGTTGACATCACTGCAGGCAAGTCCATGACACATTGCTCTTGTTATTACACTAAACACCAACCATTTTAAACGTAACCACAAACATACACTGACAACTAATGCCCTAATCTAATATATGTGTACGAACAGGTGCTGAACGTGGAGAGGAATCATTTAAAAGGACTGCCAAGATCTATAGGAGATCTGAGAAGTTTGAAAACACTTAATCTCAAAGGTAAACTTTTGAAAAGATGTGTAAGATTTCATCTCAAAGAAATAAAAGTAATGTAAATGCATGATGACTATGGAATTGTGCTCTCCCTACATTACCTTTAAAACGGAAACTTTGGTAGATAGCATTGGCATTAGTGAGGATTTTGTAGAAGAATATTTTGGTGGTTGTAACCTGTGTGGACTTTTTCCTACAGGGAACTGTCTGAATGAGCTGCCTGCCTTTGTGGGACAGCTGAAGAGCCTGAAGACTCTGGATTTGAGTGAGAATAACATCAGGGAACTACCAAAGGAATTGGCCAACGCACGGTGTCTGGAGGTGTGTCTTTGTGCGTTTTACAACATGTACTGTATGTGTTAGTAATGTGACACTACTTGCATATTTTGTGGAAATATATTGAATGTCTGTAGACACACTTGTCTTTTGATGCTTGTGGTTGCGCAGTAGCAGTAGGCATAATGTGTGTGCGTGTGTGTCTGTATGCCTGTGTTCATATATGACCCTGTGTTTGTTGTTGTTTTTCTCCTTAGAAACTGGTGCTGGACACAGCACAGATGACTTATCCTCACTCGTCTGTGTGTGCTGCCGGCACAGAGGCTATTCAGCGCTTCCTGTGTGCTGGTGAGTGGAGTAGAGAGCTCATATTACCTCTCTAACATACAACACTGTATTTACACTGAACCACACAGTCATCATTGACAGATTGATTTGGAGGGATGTCATATGCTGTCAGTTACAACTAACAATGTGTGTGCAGTCTCCGCCCAACACAACCTACACAAACTTATCTGCTCTAATTGTGCACATACAGTAAGCACAATTGCCATACTGTAGCTGCAACTGCTGTATACTCCTTATTTCTATAAAAAAAATATTCATAGGATAGTTATTGTGGTGCTGTTCATGAAAATGAATGTGACCTGTGGTTAGAGGGTAGGTTGTTGTCTCTGTGTCTGTGTGTCTAATAGGAGTTATTTGTTTTATGCACTAATTTAAACAAAGAGGATGTAGATCAGAGGGCTTCGGCGTTCTATTCAGTAGTGCGAAGGTACTCTTTGCTTAGACATAACTTTGAGATGTTTGATGAAATTCAAGGTTAAAAATCCAGTCTAATCCATTTAAAAATTGCCAACATGTTTCGGCCAGCATTGGCCTTCATCAGGGCATTTTTTTGAAGCCCTGATGAAGGCCAATGCTGGCCGAAACATGTTGGCAATTT
This sequence comes from Engraulis encrasicolus, assembly GCF_034702125.1. Taxonomy (NCBI): domain Eukaryota; kingdom Metazoa; phylum Chordata; class Actinopteri; order Clupeiformes; family Engraulidae; genus Engraulis; species Engraulis encrasicolus. The sequence continues at coordinate 13,199,579 of NC_085867.1, read as the reverse complement.
CTAACTGTTCAAGTATGAACTGTAGCTACGTTTAATTAAAAGCTTTTTAATGAATGAAGACCAGGAGTGCCTTGTATTTCATCAAACATCATTTTTTTATGTTGCGGTGCTTTGTGTTGTTTGGCAGAGCTGGGTGTGGAGTACTGTTTACCATCCGAGTACCAGCCCCCTCCAGAGGCCAAGGCAGAGGAGAACATCAGCATGGATGAGCTGGACCTGACCTGGCAGGTAGGAGAGGAGGAATCAGGGTTCTGCATGAACAGTTTAAATGCGTCCTTGCATATCTATGAGAAGGTGTGTCCGTCCGTCGGTCTGTCCGTCTGAAACGCATTCTTTAAATCGGCCATAACACAATCTACGCCGCCATCTTTCGTGTTACTTTCTTCATATTTGTGCTTTTCTTCTACTACCGGATCGTGATATCCCTACTAGGAAACGCTAGATAAATTGGGCATTGCGTTTTCGCCATTACTCCTGAATAAACAACAAGTGGACGCATCTTTGTCTGCCTGTCAGACTTGTTTTATCATAATCAAAATTGGCTAGTAGATTTTAATCTCATGAGGCAAACAAACACTCACTAATGGGTGAAAGTGGCTAGTAAGTTTTCTTTTCCAACAACCAAACTGGAACTTAACCAGCAGTTGGCTGGTGTTAATGTAGAGCCTGGAGAGGAAGCATATGCATGCGCTACTTTATAGATATGTATGTTTATGTTTTTGTGTTGTGTTTGTATGTATTTTTTATGTTTATGTTTTTTAAGTATATTTTGTGCCTTTTTAGTCCGTAGTATTGTGATGCACAGTCAAAGAGTGAGACAGCAAGTCAGAGAGTGTGCAGCTGCCCATGTCTGGTGTGGGTGCACAGGGCATCACAGCTAACATTTTCTCATTTTCCATTTCTTCTTTCATGTCTTATTTCCTTCATTTCCTTCCTTCTTCTTCTTTCTGTCATCTGCAGAGCAATTACCTGGAGTATGAGAAGAGAAAGGTAACACACTGCTACCTCCACATAACAATATATCTAAAACTGTGTGTAATCTTTCTGATTATCAAGTGGCTGTTCATGTCCCATGTTGATGTACCGATATTTGTTTATGTTTGCATGTGTATTTGTGTGTGTGTGTTTGCTTGTGTGTATCTCAGGATCAGAAGCACCATGAGAAGCTGATGTTTGAGCAGGAGCTGGAGGTGAAGCAGAGGCAGCATGCCCATCTGGTCTGCCTCAACAACTCCCACAAGGAGGGCATACTACTGTCCGTCAAAGAGGTTGGTATGGTAACCCCCCAGCACATATCTCGCATCACCATGCAGACCCAGTGGCACTTCTGTCCACTTCAGCTGGTGTCGGGTTTCATTACTGGAGAGTGCTGACTGACTCGCGCACTTCAACGCCTAGCAGGTCTAGTTATTTACAGGCACAACAAGCAAGATAATGCTGCCTTATTTTAAGTGTTTTAAATGCCTTATTGGTTTAGGTGTATCACCTAGAGCCCCAGCTAGAGGTATGCATTTAAAGGTTCACTGTGTAATATTTTTAGTAGTTTATTTCTAGAATTCATACTGCCCATCATTCAGAAATGTTACCTTTTCTTTTTCTTGAATACTTACCACCACCATCAAATTCTAAGCATTCATTATGACTGGGAAAATTGCACTTTTCATACACGCATTTTCATCTATTGTCCGCCATTTGGGATTTTCAGGAATATACATTTTAAGATGCAAAACGTGCTTTGGTCATACTTGTACTTATTCATATAACAAGTAATAATATACTTTACTTATAATATACTTTTAATAATATAAAATACTTTTCAAATATTCATGAAAAGATCAAATTTAGCAGTAGACAGCTCGTTTTCAATGAGCAGCATAGTTGCAATACCTATGTTGGCCACCATTCTACACAGTGCACCTTTAACCCTTAGCATTTAATTAACCCTTCTTATTTTTTCCAAGTTAAGCTTTCCTCATACGGTATGTTTTTTTCTCATTAGCAATGGCCCCAGTGTTACGTACATACATGCCACAGTGTTACATGCTCCTCTCCTCTCCTCTCCTCTCCTCTCCTCTCCTCTCCTCTCCTCTCCTCTCCTCTCCTCTCCTCTCTCCTCTCCTTCCACCCCTCAGGAGCAGGAGCGTCTGGAGCGGGGGCTGACTATGCAGCAGGCGGCCCTGGATGTGGCGAGGCAGCGCACCCTGCAGAAGGTGCGGGAGGCCGAGGACAACATCAGCAGCCGCATCAGCAGCCTCCTGCTCGACAACTCACGGTAAGGAAGTGTTAGAAGAGAATAGACTACAATAGAATGCCTTTTTGTGTTACTACGCAGTATGTACAATTGGAACAATACATACACATCACCAGTCACCTGCTCAACAGTTCACTGTGAGGACGATGTGGGATAGAATAGAATAGAATAGAATAGCATAGAGAAGAAAAAAAAGCCTTTTGTTGTCACTAAACATTATGTAAAATGTGAATTGCACATGCCTCACCAGTCTCCTGTTCGGCAGCTCACGGTGAGGAAGTTGTGGGGTAGAATATTATAGAATAGAACAGAATAGAATACAGGGTTCTTCCCACTGGTCAGGGGATTTCTGAAATATAAGGGAGAATCCTGATAATAAAAAATAATAGAATAGAGTGCCACCAATAGATATCATAGAATGCTACTTTTGCCACTATACACCTGTACCATGAATATTCTGCTTTCGCACCACCAGCCACCAGCTAAACAACTCACGATGAAGGAGGTGTAATTTCAATTTTGTGAAAAGAGTTGCTGGAGCGAAATGAAAGTCAGTGGAGGAACTAAGTAACACCAGTCTGCCAGGGCAAGATGTACAGTAAACGTGGAAGTGGTCAGCGAGGTTCCGGTCTAGTCAGGACACTGCGTTCAGAAAGTCCTGTTGCATTCAGTGTTTGTTTACCAGCAAACTTACTGAACCAGTTGATCCTAATTGGTAGAACCGTTCAGGCAGGTGGATGCTCTAATTACTAGTGCAATCCCCCATAGCATAGCACAGGCAGTTTGTCCACCTCTATACTGTAGATGCATATATTAAAAACATGGCCAGGATGACAACGATTTCTCCTGAAAACAAGTGTGTGGATGTCCTGGGTGTGGTACCAGTGAAAAGCATACAGTACCGTACACTCAATCACCACAGCATTACTGCGTCATCCTTCCTGCCTGAATGACAAACAGCATTTGAGGATGTTAGTTAGTCTGACAGATAAGCAGATGTTTTGTTATTTTACTGTAATATTAGAACATTGGCATGCGGAATTTAATGCTGGCTAATATGTCAATGTAATCCATTTTGACTGTATGAGGGAATTAATGACGAAACTACTGTACATGCTTTCCTTTATATAGACAACTGAAGACTGCAGAGGTACTCCAGGCTCTGGAAGAGGACAGGTGTGTATGAGTATGTGAAGGTGTGGTGTGCCATCAGTACAGTAACACAGTAGTAGCATTTAAATGTAAATTCTTAACTATAAATGTGCCAACTTCACACAATTGTTGTGTTTGTGGTTGTGCCACCCTACCACCTGCTTCTAAAGCCATCGATGAATTTATGACCATTGTCTTGAGGCAGCGTGAAACTGCAGGACGCAAGCCCTTTTAATCGTGCTCAAATCTCATTCTCACAGGATACGTGTGGAGCATCTTACAGCAGTGACCCAAGAGGAAGCTAACTCACTGAGAGAGAAAGAGGTGGCATGTAGGTATTCTTAAGGTCACAAGATGTCTACATCCCAAACCACAGAGGACTAACAAGAGCACCCTTGTGTCTGTTCAGTCAGATGCTTCATCTAATGCTAAGCTCTGAAACTTCTGGTGTTTTTCACATGTGGCATAAGAGCTGTGTCCCAAATGTAATATTTTTGGCAGATGAGATCGCCATAATGCGTAATTAATCTAATTTATGAGTGTGGTGATGAATATCATGTCATGCCTCACACCATCTGTTAACACAGACTTTCTTTCCTTCTTTCCTTCCCAATCTCTCTCTCTCTCTCTCTCTCTCTCTCTCTCTCTCTCTCTCTCTCTCTCTCTCTCTCTCTCTCTCTCTCTCTCTCTCTGTAGTGGCCATGAAGAAGATGCTGTCTGAGGGTTTCTCCATGCGTCTGCTGCAGGAGGCTAATGAGGGCAGGAGGCAAAGTCTTGTGACCGCAACCTATCAAAGGTGAGACAAGGGAACGAGACAAGGAGATAAGAGGAAGTGAAAGTGAAGTGGAAGCCAATAGGATAACTCCAACTCCCATTGTCATTGTGACTCAGCACTCCACAGCACACAAGTGAACACTGCACACCGCACACAACGAAATTGCATTTATGCCGCAGCCCTCAATGGCGCCCTTAGGGAGCAGTGCGGTGGGAAGGTACCATGCTCAGGGTACCTCAGTCATGGAGGAGGATGGGGGAGAGCACTGGTTGATCACTCCCCCCACCAACCTGGCGGGTCGGGAGTCGAACCGGCAACCTTTGGGCTACAAGTCTGACGCCCCATGACGCTTACCCATGACTGCCCAGTCTTACCCATGACTGCCCAGTGTGAAGAAAGTGTGCCATGCAGCTTGCCACAGAGAAAGTGTGCCATGCAGCTTGCCACAGAGAAAGTGTGCCATGCAGCTTGCCACAGAGAAAGTGTGCCATGGAGCTTGCTTTCCTTGACGCAACCTTTTGAGAACACTTCAGTCACTGGCTTTGTTTAACCAGCACTGTGTATTTAGTACATACTTCCATTGAATACAAACATCCAGGCCTCAACAGGCTAACACATACAGTAGATTGCTGACTATTTGCTATCTACAATACTACTAAATCTACATCTTTTGTCTCTTGTGACAAAGTTACATCATCGTCAATGACTATGCCTCTGTTCTCCCTATCTACCCTTTCTCTTCTGTCTCGCTATGCTATGGCACCTGAAGTATGGAGAATCAGGACAGGAAGCTGGAACAGGTGTTGTCCCTTCAGCAGCTGGATCATTCCAAAGCTGTGGCCGAGATCCTACAGGAGGTACAGTGTAACAGATCACAAAGATCACATAAAACATGACTTCTAGGCATTCCAACTGTCTCTATTGTGTGTAGCACAACATTTGTCCAATATAGTATAATGTCCAAACATGCAGCAGCCATGTGACTATTCATTTCATTGTTTAAGTGTTTATTATGTAATTGTGTTGGTGGACAACCTGTCCTGTAGAAGAGTTCAGATGCAAAACCCCCTAACTCCATTTCTGAAGACCTGCACTTCTATATTTTTAGAGAACCCCGTTGTTGATTTGGTTTACATTTATGTACTTGATAATACATATAAATAGTTATATTACATAAATAAAATAGAAAAATATGCAATTTTGATAGCTTTGTATTAAATAAAATTGAATTAAGATTATTTTCTGAAAAGGCACTTAGCGGGTTTTGCATCTGAACTCTATTATGTCTTCTTGTACAGGAGGAAATGCAGAAGGCCGCGTTTGAAGCCTTGCAGCTTCAGAAAGACTGTGTGCATGGCTACATCCGAAATCAGGTAACCTGCCTCTGGTTTTGTCACGTCTTTGCTTTTGCCTTTGTCTTGAGTTAATTCCATTACAGTTGATTTGGAATGAGAGAGAGCTTTAATTTGATGATGCGTTCTTTCTTATCATCATTTGCAGTGGCAAGTTTTTCACCCGATGCTAGACCAACTTAATCTATCTGATTATCTATCTGATTATCTTCAGTCAGCTAGTGGATTAGTTGCTGCTGCTGCTGCTGCTGTGTCCGTTGGTGGTATTCGCCCACCAAACTCATGCACGACTCCAGTTGAATCCATTGTGCTTCAGCCTTTTTTTTTTAGTTAAACCCTCTCTGAGTTGCCCCCCTCCCTCATCACCCTCCCCTTATGCTCCCATGTCTCTAGATTAAGCTAATAGAAGCAGAGTTAATGCAGCTGACAAAACTGGAGGTTAAGAGGAGAGATCTGGACGCTGAGAACCTGCAGGTATGTGGCACAGCAGGAGTCCTTCTGTGTGTCTGTCTGTCTGTCTGTCACTGAGCGCAGCTACGTTGCACAGAGTATTCCGGTTTCAAATGGAATTTTGTCAGTATTTGTTTTAAAACAACTTTGGGAATATTCCAATTATATCGGTTACATTACATACTGTACATTCTGCAACCGAAATATTCCCGCGACACGGCCACATTCTGAATGAATAACGAGTTTACATGACTTGCACAAACCAAATACTGCCATCATCCGTTTATGAATTGGAATATTCCTCTCAGGTAACTGCTCTCACTGTTGAAGAATAAGGTTGAGCCAATGAGGTTTGGCTGTGTGCGTATCGTGTGAGGTTGTTTACCTGTGCAAAGGCAAGCTTCTTGCCTTTCAGATTCAGAAATGTACCATCTTCTTGCATTGGTGTGTCATCTGAACTAGCATAACCTAATTAACTGAGCTGTTCAGCCGGGCTAAAGAGCTAATTAGGGAATTCATTTGTGACCACAAACTGAAGGTTGTTTACTTTTCGGAAGCCTGGTTGTGTAATCCAATAACATTATAGATGTTGTAAGCATGGAATATTTTGTAGTTTGTAGACTTATCACATAAAAAGGCGGAAGGATATATAATATTAACATGCTGCAAAGAATCAAGTGTTGCACATGAATTTGAATGGTAGTTGAATGGTAGTAGTTATCATCACACCCCCTCACCATGATTCACTCATCTCATGCTTAGCATAAAGCTACTTATCAACTCTTTTGTTTGCAATTTTGTACACTTCATGCATTTAAATATTATTTTCCAAATGTGCAGCTTGGTTTGATGCAGTCCATTGTTGCTTTAAGTCAACAAGTCAGTATACCATGAACGTTTGGGGGAGGCACAGCTGATCAGTTGATCTAGTAGTATTGGTGTATTCAGCAAAGCCAGCACTATTTGGATTTGCGTACTGGACTTTTGGTTTTTAAATTCTCTTTGTCTGTCTGTCTGTCTGTCTCTGTCTCTGTCTCTCTCTCTCTCTCGTGTCAGTTTGTGATGGCGGATCAGCGGACGGCGCTGTCAGACATGCTGCAGGTGCTGCTGAAGCAGAAAGACCAAAGGGAGAAGGAGCTGAAGCAGGTTCTGGTGAGTAGAGGAAGCCTTCTTGGCATCTTGCCCTCTGCCCAATATAAAGACACATGCAGTACTTGCTGCAGGACATCTGTATAAGAGACATACTGCAGTACTATCAGACAGACAGGCTACCATCATTGGAGCATAGGCTGTGCCATTTTATAAATAAAAGCGATAAATAGCCCCCCAGAAATAAATAGCACGTTTAGAAAAAAACAACACAAAATCTTTACAGTTATATTGACTAGGTCCACTGAACAGATACAATACTGATGGAAGCCCTGATACAATTACTATTATTTGTTGTCACAGTTTGAGAGATTTTGAGAAGCATTTGTCTTAATTTTTTAAAGCAAGCAAGGGTGGAGTTGAACTGCCCAGAATATGACCCGGCCTATCATCTTGGTGAAATTTAATGGCTGTAAATCAATATTTTGACGCACAACATTGTTCTTGCACTATGAAATACAGTAATGTGTTTTAGGTGTTTTAGGGGTCTATAATGTTATGAACACACCACAAACAATAAAAGCTACATGAAGTTCAGCATCCGTTGCTTAGATCAGCAACGACACAAGCGACAAAAGAGGCAAAGAAAGGCAATTGAAAAAGTAATTACAGATGAGGTGATAAAGTTCAGTGTTGGGGCTTTCCCCTGGTGATTGTTAAAAGCATAATGCAACCATTACCATTGCCGTTGCCAAACCACATCATAGCTCCTAATTTTCACTGAAACTCAAAAACAAAATGGTCACTCATGATGCTCAAATCACCTCTATGCAAAGTCCTTTACTTGTGGTGTCATTGTTCCTCTCGTCGTGATGATTGTGTTTGCACGGTAATGGTCCCACTGGGGCAGGAGTTATTTTGAAGGGACCTGAGGTGTGTTTCTTGACAACATTGTTGCTACGTAACTAAGTTGTTTGCAACCATGCAATGTAACTTGGTTGCAATGCAATTTGGAAACCTAGTAAGTTGCTAATTGGTTAGCAACAATGCTTTCAAGAATCTCTCTGGTCAACATGTTTACGTTGTTTTCTGTGTGCAGGTGGAACTGGAACAGAAGAGTGAGGCCAATTTCACTAATTACTGGATGATCCAGTATCAGAGACTACTGGACTCCAAGCCTCTTGCTATAGCCATGGAGGTCAGTATATAAGCTTTTATTATAAAAGTTATTACATGTTTTCAGGCTGTAGGCATATGATGCACTGGGCATCCTCAGTTCTTTAAGTGGCCAACTGCGCCGTATACACACCTGTAGCCACTGAAATCCCTGGGCATCCTCAAACCACACAAAAACACATTCATGTAGGCCATTCGATATCAGGTAAGGGTGTAATCAGAACACATTTTTCAGAAAAGGGCACATCCAAAAGGCGACATTGAGTAAGAGCATCACAAGCTCATCATGACATCATGTAAACTGTGCTCCAATTAGTAGTGATTTTACAACTTGTGTGTATGTGTGTGTGTGTGTGTGCCACACAGGAGGCCGGTGTTGACCGTGAGTTGGTGAGCCTGCTGTCCAAGCTGTCGGCAGAGCACTACCTGCCCATCCTGGCACACCACCGGGTCACGGCCGACACACTCAAACACATGACTGCCAGTGACCTCAGCAAGGTAGGCTCATTGACGCCATTGACTAAAAGAAATTTTGTTTCCTTTCGTTTCTTTACAAGACATTCAACTGAACGTCTATGACTAAAATGACCTGAGAGTGAATGAGAGTCTGATTGATATTAAAAATGAAAAATCTCTTGGCCCTGCCGTGGCCAACCGGTAGGGCACCTGCCTGCCATGCGGCTGCCCCGGGTTCGATTCCCAGCCCGGGTCCTTTGCCAACCCCTTCCCGTCTCTCTCCCAATTGGCTTCCTGTCCACCTCTCACACTGTGCTATCAAATAAAGTCGAAAAAGACAAAAAAAACCCCTTAAAAATGAAAAATCTCTGTCCATCTTTGCAGATCGGTATCAATGAGGTAGGCATACAGAAGGCTCTGCTTAACTGGGCAAAGACGCAGGTGTCCATGCCAACCAAAGGTGAGTCACTCAACATGTATTGTACCTGTACACACGGCATACGTGCTGTCATTATGTTCATGTAACGCAACTATACTGTAGAGCAGTGGTCTTCAAATGGCGGTCCGCGGGCCAGATCTGGCCCGGACATGGCAAACATTTTGCCTGCCATGAAGTTGGAACAAATTAAAACATATATGTGCGCTATCTGTGGCCATACAGTTGGGCAATTTGTTTGGCCCTCAGCCTCATTGGCGCTGCATAATTTGGCCCTTGGGGGAAAATAATTGGAGACCACTGCTGTGGAGCAGTGGTTCTTAACCTTTTTTTCTGAACGCACCCCCTTTGCTGTTCCCTAGACAAGCCGCGCACCCCCATCCCAAATATCTACACGTGTATACGCACCAAAAAAAAAATGATTTAAGTGATCAATTACAATGATTTTTACTTTAGACATTAATCCCTAATGAATTTACATGGGGACGAAAACATGTTTAAATTTGGTCTTAATTTGGCCTAATTATAATGTTTGGAAGCAGAATTTTGGTCACAACCTCAACACAAACAAAATTCCGCGCACCCCCTGAAATCTCTGGGGCACCCCCAGGGGGTGCCCGCACCCCAGGTTAAGAACCACTCCTGTAGAGTATTCAGTTGCTCCAGCTTTAAACACGTTTTTTAGTATTAAAAAAAGACACACATCTATGATTCTTACTCCTTTCCTCATAAAACGCAGCGAACAAATTCACAGCTCACATATAAGTATAAGCTTTTTTAAATGATGCTTTGTTCTCCACCAGTTGCGCTCCCAGCTGAGCCTGAAGAGGAGCAGCAGGAGGAGGAGGAGGAGGAGGAGGAGGTGGCTGGTCCGTCCCAGCCCACTGCCCCATCTCCGGACTACACCCCTCCCAGGACCCCCTCCGCCCCCAGCCCCATAGACAGCCCCGCCAGCTCCGAGTGTGTGGTCTGCATGGAGCAAGGGGTAAGAGATGCAGTTACTGTATGCCAATATATAAATATATGTGTTTGTGCGGGAAGAAGAAAACAATTGTACAGAATATCTTTGTTGTCTTACTTAATCACAAAGTAGATATAGTCACGACTGCCTTCTGCATCTACTTTCCAATTATTTTGAGGTATATGCTTTAAAAAAGGTGACAGATGAACTACTTACAAACATTGTGGCAGCCCCACCACATGCAGCATGCTTAGTAAAGGTTTTGTTGTTGGTTACTACAGTATGTTGGTAACCAGAGTAACTATTCTCTCTTGTCTCCTGTGTCTCTCTGTGCTCTGCAGTCCCAGGTGATCTTCCTGCCGTGTGGTCACGTGTGCTGCTGCCATCGGTGCAGTGACGCCCTGCAGACGTGCCCGCTGTGCCGTGCCGACATCGAGCAGCGCGTACGCCTCTACCACGGCTGAGGAGCACCTCTCCCACTCCACACCACTGCCCTGACTTACTCCCTTCTCCACCCCCCATCTCCATCCCTTCCCATCTGCAGTACCTACCCATCACGTCCAATTGCAGCAACCACTAATGCATTTCTGAGGCACTGCCTGCCAGTCGTCCGCCCACCCGCCCGGCTGTCTGTCTGTCTGCATGCACTCTCCCTCATCTATATTAGACTGCACTTTCTGCACGTACTGTAAAATACAGTACGGCATCAACATCACGATTTTCACAAACCCACTGTCGTCTTCATCACCCTCGTCTTCCTCACTCTCTTTGCCAAGGTCTTAATCATATGCCGAAAACTGTAACGCCTGTTCAATCAAACCAAGGGATGCCGACAGGGGGGCTCTGTGAAAGATTTTTAGTGACTTTAGAATTCGCAGGTTAATAGTGTGGTCAGACAGCAGGTTCAAGAGAAGATTTATTTAAGGAAATCTTGGTAATGGTCTTGAGTGAAAGATGAGTGAATGAGCATATGTATCAACCAAGGGTGATTATGATGAAAGAAAAAAACACAACACATCAAAGGGAAGTGTACTGTGTGTTTTTTTTAGTTTTCATGCAGTTCAGACACTTTTATCCAATGCCTGCCATCAGTTGGTGTGGCTACTCTTTATTATTTTCAAGTATAAAGCTGCGGTCTGAATGTAAAATGTGAAAGTATCTTGACGTAACACTTTTTGTTTGTCTGTCTTGCAATTTTATGTATGACATTTCATGATATTATCTTAACTGTTGTAATTCTTGTTTTGATTCAGTTATTATTATACATATGAATACCAATGCGTTTATGTGATCCAATATCTACACCTCTGTCGGTAAGCACTCTAAACTGGACTTCAGAGCAAGATGGCATGAATCTGTTTTCAGAGGTGACAAAAGTACAAGTAAACTCATAGTGTAAGTACAACACCAGTAGATGATGTTTTCTTTTTACTTTTGACACCTCTGTCTGTTTTACACTGATGCGTGCCTTTTTCTAGTTAATCAGCATTTCACATCGGGCCAAGCCGGAGTGGCCCTCCATTGTAAAGCTTATTGTTTCTATGGCGCTTGGCTTGTGCAATGGGCAGTTCAACTATAAAGATAAAGACCATACTGGAAAAGAGTTCTGCTTAGTACCGCATTAAAAAAAAGAAAGAGGTTAACACTGCTTGGATGTTGCTTTGCAATACCACTTATTTTCATAATGCATATGTCATTTTTGGGTTAAAACCAAAACATCATTAAAAGTTTTGTAATTTTGTGTTGTCCATATCCCATCTTTAACCAAATGACCCTTCCCCATTCGTTACTGCGTGAGATGTTTTGTTACAACGTATGCCTGTGCTTTAAGCCATTCATTCATATAATATGCTTTGTTCAAAGACATTTCACATGTAATTTTTATCGTCTTGTATACACAATCTCCTGTGACAGTCTCTACAAGTGCTCTTATTATTGATACTAACTGTGCATGCTTTTCCATCGCATTTCTGTACATACAGTATATATCTTGGATGCTGGTGACCATTGAGTGCTATGAAGACAAATAAATTATTTGATTCTGAATTCACCACCACTTCACATGGAGGTTGCATAGAGTGTGTTGCTTTGAAAAACAGTAGATGCAAATATTCACTACCAATAGACAGTGCCTGACACACAGCTTGTGGAACTAACACTTAAGACATTTTCCACCAAACTTTTTCCAATCACACCGGGTCACATTATATTATATATCTTCACACAGTTATTGGTTATGTATCCATCTATCATTTTAACTATCACACTTCAATATGCCATCCTTTCTAACCTGCCATCCCCATCAAATTCCAACCTAAACACATGCATACTGAACATCATGTGGCTGTTAAGTGTGTTGCTTTAATATCTGCATATGTATGTATGTTAATGTGAACATTTGCCGCCCGTGGCTATCAGCATATACGGTCATGTACAGCATATCCCTTCACTAGTACATTATTAGTGTAGTGTGTGAGTCTATGCAAATAAATACATTGAGCTGAAAGTCTGTCTGTCTCTCTTGTCTCCGACATTCACAGCACATATTTCAGTGGTTTTATGTCAAATATTAAAGCCGGCCCTTCCTGTAACACCAAAAGCAGATAAAAAAAAAATATTCATCAGGAAATGGAACAATTTGTTGACAATGCATTGTTTCATATTCATTTCTCACAACAAAAAATGAAGACTGATCAACAGCTTTATTAGGTTCAACTTGACAATTACAAAACAATTAATAAAAACAGATTAAAATGATTGCCCTGAGGTTACAATTACTTTATTACCATTATATTAAATAATACGTATTAACACAAATCCAGATGTTGCTGGTGTATTCTTTTCCATTTGACATAAACACAGTTATTACAAGTTGTTATTCTCTTCATGCACCTCTATGTAGCTCCTGTGACCTCTACGTTAGTGGTGACTTACCAGTAGTTGTAACAGATACATGTCGTAAAATAGCCTGATGTTACAGTTCACTGGTCATGTACTGTATGTACTGTATGCATGACAGCCATTACTGATTGAAAGTCGTGACTCTGACCCAGAGTGTATTCCAACTAGGGCTGCACGATTATGGAAAAAATCATAATCACGATTATTTTGGTCAAAATCATAATCACGATTATTAATCATGATTATTGATTTTTGCAGATTTTTCTGAAAATTATAACAAGATGAAATATAACCAAGAATGAATTACATACGGGATGAGCAAAATAAAATAAATTGTAATAATTATGTAAGGGCAATAGCATGAAACGTAAGTGGACAGATTTCTGGCCAGAAACACCAGCCTGTCAGTATGTTCTGGCTTCAAGGATGCTCTCAAAAGTACGTCACTATTGCCACGATTAAATCACGATTAAAATCACGAGTTCGATTTCACTATTTTATCACGATTTTGATTATTTTTCGATTAATTGTGCAGCCCTAATTCCAACTACATGGTTAAGTGATAAACCTGGTTAAGTTGCCTACAGCCAAAGGTAAACCTGCCCATATGTGCCATTTTTAGTTAAGAAAATGATGACTTAAGGCTCTTCTATTAGCTGATTTACCTGTACCTCAAGGTTAACTTAACCTGGTTTACTACTGAGTCAGGTAGAGCAGTGAGCCGTTCACTTGTGTGTTTTGGCTGTGTGAGTGGGGGTCCCTGCTGCCTTGGCCAGAGTGCACAGGAAGAGTTCTTCGGCACTAGAGGATTCCCACGACTCCTCTGTGCCACTACCAGACCTCTCTGTAGTCTCGTAAGTCGACTCTCCTCTTGAATTTGTGACAGCGGAGCGCACTATTGCATTTCCCACCCTTGTGTCCCGACTAGCCACGGCGTCTTTTACTGTGCGCTCATCCTTTTTCCTGTCCTGATTTGAGTGTGGAGTGGGTGTGCCGTTGGTCTCCTTCTTTTTCTCCTCCTCGTCCTCTTCCTCTCGTTCGTCGTCTGCTTCAGCTGGGATGTCGTTGAGGTCGGCTAGGAAGTGGAGGGTGACACTCTGTTGCATTGAGACGTGGCAGTTAGTGCTCGCTCCACCAACACCACACGTTACTACTAATGAGGCTATGCTCACGCAAACTAAAGCTCAAGTAAGAATGTTTAATTTTATGTATAATAGTATGTGCAAGCCCAAAGGACTAACTAGTTACAGTGGCAAACGAACCAAAACATCAATGAACATTTATCAATTATCTACAACTACTAACTGTTCCTTGGATAACCCTTCAGTTTAATGCAGTGCCTTTGCTGTCTGTAGTTACCTTAATGGTGTTGAGAGCAAGCTTCAGGACGGTGCTTCCTGTGTAGGTCTGCTCCGGGTCAAACTCCTCCTTCAGGGAGTGGAACACCCTGTTCATTGCCCACTTCAGCTGTGAAGGGATGCCACAGTATAAGCAGTAGAATCAATTAATCAATCAAATAAAAATGACTTGTATAGCACATCATCATACATAATTGGCTACTGTCTAAGAAGCGGTTTACATATATGTGGATATTTTTGAAAACGCATTGGTTTTGGCCCCTCATTTACACATAAACAGAGTTTTAAAATTTGCATTTTAAACAGATTTTCATCTGCATGTCGTATTAACACTTGAACAGATTTTTTTAAAATCTGCGTACGTGTAACCAGCACCTAATGATAGTGAGATCATTAGCATGGTCACCTGCATGGCAGTTGCTTCATCATTGGATTGTTCGAACAACTTCTGCTCTAACTCAGCCAATCGTATCTCCAGTTGCTGTTTGTCAGCCCTCGCCCTTCTCTGGATTTCAGCAATCTGAGGAAGAATGAAATCAAACTTTCAAAAAGTAGAATTTGCTTTTATTAGGACAGAACAGTGTAGAGACAAGATACAAATGGGAGAGAGAGATGAGGCAGGGTTTGGGACAACACTCTCAAATCGTTTTTTTTGAGGTGTCAACAAAACAATTCGCTTCTATCCAAGACTCAGCAGTACATAGTGTGTGTGTGTGTGTGTGTGTGTGTGTGTGTGTGTGTGTGTGTGTGTGTGTGTGTGTGTGTGTGTGTGTGTGTGTGTGTGTGTGTGTGTGTGTGTGTGTGTGTGTGTGTGTGTGTGTCTCTGACCTGCGCGTGCAGCTGGGAGACAGTCTCCTCAAGCATGTCTCTCTGTTCCACTACCTCCAACAAGGTTCGCTGGTGCACCTCTCTTGCCGAGGACAGAGACTCATCACACCGCCTCTGCCACTCTGCCTCCAGGTTAGCCTGGTCCTGAAACAACACATGCAGGCATACACGCACACACAATTCTTATTCAAATGCAAACTATGCTATGCTAAACATTATACAGCTCCAGGCCTTTTTATTAGAATACCATGAAAAAGTTGATTTATTTCCATAATTCCATCAATAATGTTAAACCGTCATGGATTGTAGATTCATGGCCCAGTTTTTTAACTATTCCAATCATTATTTTTTTTCTTTTTATATACGTTGGCCTTCCAGCTCAAAAAACCCATGAATTGGGGAATTCGCATTATTAGAATATTGTTATAAAATCAAATTTTTCTTCATCAAAATTCGGGTCACATTAAATCAGTTGAAATTTGGTACTTTCTACATAACATGCAATGGTCAATACTTAGTTAGGACATTCTCTGTCTTCATAATGGCCATGATGCGTTTAACATTGAAGTAAATGGCAAAAACAGTGCATGGGAGTTATGGAAGCCCAGAAATCCTTGATGCTTTGTTGTCAGCTGTTCTTGTTTGTTGACCTGGTGCCCCACACTTCACTATTCAATATACCCGAAGATTTCCATGCCACGTTTTGGTGATAACTCACCAGTTTAATTCTAACTCAACAGAAATAAAACCCCATTCATTTTCAATGGGGTTTCATTTCTGGTTATTTAGAATTAAACTGGTGAGTTAGCGCCAAAACGTGGCATGGAAATCTACAGGGTATATTGAAGAGTGAAGTGTGTGGCACCAGGTCAACAAACAAGAACAGCTGACAGCAAAGCATCAAGGATATCTGGGCTTCCATAACTCCCATGCACTGTTTTTGCCATTGACTTCAATGTTAAACGCATCATGGCCATTATGAAGACAGAGAATGTCCTAACCAAGTATTGACCATTGCATGTTATGTAGAAAGTACCAAATTTCAACTGATTTAATGTGACCCGAATTTTGATGAAGAAAATTTTGATTTTATAACAATATTCTAATAATGCGAATTCCCCAATTCATGGTTTTTTTGAGCTGGAAGGCCAACGTATATAAAAAGAAAAAAAATAATGATTGGAATAGTTAAAAAACTGGGCCATGAATCTACAATCCATGACAGTTTAACATTATTGATGGAATTATGGAAATAAATCAACTTTTTCAGGTATTCTAATAAAAAGGCCTGGAGCTGTACAGTTTTGTTGAGACTTCCACAGCCATTTTGAGGTTGTTGTTGTTCTACCGGTTTTGTGCCACAGTACTTGATGTACTACTGCTAGTTGGCTAGTTGTTGAATAGTTTGTTGTAGCTGTTATGTGTTGTGGCTCTGCAGGGGGCTCTTGAGTACTGGACCACTGAGTATCACAACAACAGGTCCTCAGCCTAGCTGTAGTACAACCAAAGAAGGTGGATCTAACAAGAAGCGTCATTTTGTTTCTTTTCCGGTATCCACTTTATGTCGGGTGAACGCCCCTTTAGGAGACCTTCGGTTAGGAGACCTTCGGAGTCCTGAGGTTGAGAATAAATGAAGTCCCCTTAGCGCTGTAGATGGCGGTAGCGCACGTCTTGTGCACACACCTCAAAAAGAGAAGAAGAAGGAGGGGACAACGCCCCCTTAGGAGACCCAACTTGAGCACACGCTTTTGCATTGAGTGGGCGTGTTTTGCGTCATCTTGCTCTTATCCAGTATTTTTGGTACAACTTTCCCAATAGTAGTGCAGCCTGAAGGCTAGTTACGTTGTGATTCAGATTAAAATTACTTAATTAATTCCATCAGTGGGCAATTAAGTTTGCAGTCCCAGTCTCCATCAATCAGCAATAAAAATAGTATAATAAAATAAAAAAAGTTAGAAAAGTTAAAAAAAAAGTTAGAAAAGTTAAAAAGGTCCTCTGTGCTTCTGTACATACAGTAGCTGTGAGATCCTTATTCATCCATCACATTCCACCTTAGTGAAGAGTTGTGATATACACAACATACCTGTTCAGTGCTGTGGTTCTGTGTGGCGCTCCTGGTTCTCCGTAGCTGATCCCTGAGCTGGTCGCTCTCCTGCTGGCCACTCTGGCGCGCCTCCTCCAGCTCCCCCAGGAGACGCTCGCGTTCCTGCTGCCACTTCCTCCTCCTCTCCTGCAGCAACTGGAGGAGCACGCAGGAGGACATGGAAGGAGAGATAGCGAGAATGAGGAGGAGGAGGAGGGGTACAAATACAAGAGGAGGAATATAAGGAGGAGCAGAGAAGAGTGTAGCAGAAGGAGTTGGAAGAGGAGAAGAAGTACAAGAGGAGGACATAGAAGAGGAGGACAAGTAGGAAGAAAGGCGGGGTGAAGAGGTGTAAAAGCACAAGAGAGCACAAAATGAGGAGGAGAAGAAGGAGGAAGAGCAGGATGAGAAGGAGGTGTACAGTACAACAAGGAGGAGGGGTTGGGGAGCAGAAGTAAAAGGATGTGTGAGCGAAGCAGAGCAGGAGGAGGAGGAGGAACAAGAAAGGAGAAAAGGATGAGGAAGAGGCAAGGCAAGGCAATTTTATTTGTATAGCGCAATTAAACACAAATGCAATTCAATGTGCTTTACAAATATAAAAATATGATAAAGCACAAGGCATGGCAAGTGAAATAAAAAACGACATAAAATGGCAGGAAAATGAGTGAGAGGAGAAAGAAGAAGGGACGAAGAAGAAATTACTAGCTGGCTTCAGTCATTTTCCAATTATATCAGGGAAATAAACACATTGTGACCTGTTTGGACAGAGGAGGAGAGAGGTGATATAAGGTATGGTCTCACGCGCACGCACGCACACACACCCACCTGTGCCATGGCCTTCTTGTCTGCTTTGAGATCCTGAAGCTCCTCCTCCAGGTTGTCCACTTGGAGCTGCAGCTCTTTGCATTTCTGCTTCTCTTTGCGCCTCTCAACTTGACTCTGTTCTTTTCCGGCCTTCAATTCTGCAAACCGCAGAAAACAGGCCAATATGATTTTCACGTGCAGGCTTATAGTATAATGTATATCCCATGCGAGATTGTGAAGCTTAAAACAAAAACAAAATTTAACAACAAATTTCTGTATTTATTTTTTTTGGTCTTTGTCTAGGAAACATAAAACATCTACAACCGTTGTACTTGAAGTAAGCTTTACTTTTGTGGGCTGTAGTCCCTTAAAGTGATCCTGTCCCATATTATGAAATTAGCTAATTTTACACTTCCCCTTGATTTAAATAAAAGGGTTTTTACCGTTCTCCCATACTTTCAACCGTTCTCTGGGTATGGCAGTGCAAATTTTACCTCCAAGCTAGCAGTTAACATCCTAACATCCTCTCCAGTCCTAGGAGACCAGCTGGTGGCTAACTGGTCTCATAGGACTCAATGTATAGGAGAACGGTAAAACCCTATTATTTAACTCAAGGGGAGGTGTAAAATAAGCTTATTTCCAAAAATGGGACAGTATCACTTTAAGGTGAGCCATTCCACCTGTGGAACGCTGTAATAGTCACTGAAAAACATTGGGTCTTTAGCAATACATTACTACTTGGTCATAATTTATTTTCACAATATTGAAAAACTAGAAGCACTCAGAGAGCGCAGACCTCCGCCAAGGAAGCTGCTTGATAGAACTCTTGATTATGTTACACCCTGACTTTCTCCCCTCTTTTTGTAGAGTTAGAAACTGGAATGTCGCAATTCAATTTGTGGTCACTAGGGGCGTCTAGACGTATAGGCCAGCAATGTTGAAAAATCTTTAAAAAGGTCCTGGTTCCCGTTCGTGATCCGGATCACCACCAGAATTTAATCACTTCTTCCTTGGGTCATTACTAATAACTCCACAAAGTTTCGTCCAAATCCGTGCATTAGTTTTTGAGTCATCCTGCTGACAAACAAACAGTCAAACAGATAAACCAACGCGACCGAAAACATAGGCGTAGGTAACAAAGAAGGATTTGGAGTGTGCAGACTTCTCACTCCGAAGACAACATTGCCATGAAAGTTAATTTATAACAGGGGTAGTGTCTTACTGAGTTCAGGAACCGTATTAGTACCTTCCACAGCGGTCTCCAGTGCAGAGATCTGGGTTCTCTGGCGATGGGCGTTCTGAAGGGTGGCTGTGAGTTTAGCCTGGAGCTCTGTCGCCCTCTGCTGGAGGGTTGAGGTCTCTTGCTGCACCTCACACAACAAAGATGTGGTGCTCGACAACTCCTCCACCAGTCGTACCTGTGTGTGTGTGTGTGTGTGTGTGTGTGTGTGTGTGAGTGAGTGAGTGAGTGAGTGAGAGTGAATGAGAGAGAGAGAGAGAGAGAGAGAGAGAGAGAGAGAGAGAGAGAGAGAGAGAGAGAGAGAAGGAGAGATGAGCATCAGGAAAATCAATAACAGACAGTGCAGTGAGTCCAAGTACTTGTATATGTGTGCAGTATGTCTGGAGGGGCCTGTCTCTGTATCTTTATTGATTTATACGCAGGTTACCTTGTCTTGTTCAGCCATCAACAGCCGTGTGTGGGTGTTCTGACCACTGGAATGAAAGGAGTTGCTTTTCTGTTCCTGGAGCTGGCTGTTTCTTTCTATGCATCTATGCCACAAATACACACAAAGTCATTTTAAATAACCTTTCAGACATCCAAGATTCAAATTCAATTAACACAGAATGTCAACAAGCAACTGGAATACGTGAGCCAAGAAACAAGAGCACGTGCCTTTGATTCTGTTCTATCAGCTCGCCGATCTTTGAGTTCTGCTCTTCAATTCGATTGCTTTTCTCATGAAGTTCCTGTTTTAGCGTGGTGTTCTCCTGAATAGCAGCGAAAGCATGTGATTGGCAAAAACATACACGTCCACACAGACAGACAGACAGACAGACAGACAGACACACACACACACACCGTCACAACTTGTCTTGTCTTGTCCTCTCTGTCCACAGTAATCTCATACAGACCTGAGTGATTCTCTGGATGCTGTGCATGATCATAGCCGTGTCCATGGACAGGGAAGGGCAACCAAAGAAAGAGCCATGATTCTGAAGCTTCTCCACCTGTGTGTTAGGGGGGAGAAGACCGTAGATTGTTTTTAGAACGATTTTTTTGGGGGTCTTTTTCGACTTTCACAGGACAGTGTGAGAGGTGGACAGGAAGCGAGAGGGGAGAGAGATGGGGAGGGGTCTGCAAAGGACCCGGGCCGGGAATCGAACTCGGGTCAGCAGCATGGTAGACGAGTGCCCTACCGGTTAGCCATAGAAGGGCTGTTTTTAGACTGATTTTACATTGTCAATCAACAATACACCTGCATCTTGTCTGCGAGCAGGTGTCGCTCAACATGCACTATATTGACTGAGATGTACACACAGCAAGAATCAGAAGAAAAACATAAAAATACGTGTAATATAATACAATAAAAAGATACTGGCAGAATGGTTAAAAGGTTCTGGTACTGTAAGCAACTGAAGGGTGAGGATGAGCTTTTGGAAATCATATACTATTACTACCTATAATGGAAAAACAGGTAACTTCAATTTTAGGCATTTTTTTACATTTAACTTTCAATTTATTTTCAATACGAATCAATATTTCCATCATTTACAAAAAAGTCGAAGTGTGGTGGAGGGCACACACATCCACCAAACCACCAGCAGGTGTCAAATCAAAATAGTAGCAGGATTTGCGCCTGAAGAAGATCTATGATCAAAACATTGTCATCCTCAACAAATTAATATTTTGCAAGTCCTTTTTAGTCCAGGGCCCATAGCAGGGGCCACGAGTAACCAGCAGGGCCCCTGGCCTTCTCTGGCCCTCCTTCTAGAACTTTCTGGTGACTAAAATAATAGATGTAAGCAATAATTGGAGGACACAATAAAACTAAACAGATAAGGTTTGAAGTTGAGTTGCAGAATTTAGATTAAAAAAAAAAAGTTTAATATTTTAGATACATGTACAGCATGTATGGAAAAAGTGTCACCTTGGCATTTAGCTGTTCTAGTTTATCGGCTACCTTCCCAACATCCAGCCGCATCTCGGTGCTGAACTGCCTGACGTCACTCATCAGGAAGGAAGTGACATCAGGAGCTGGGTCATGAACACGGATACACATGGAAACAATTAGCCAACACCAAATATGACATGAAAAGGATGAAACGCACATCAATGACCTCCCTTTTAATCCCTTTCAATTTCGAGACGTTTCGGGCCAATACGGCCCCTTCTCAGACACTATATGAGGGTTTAACATAGGGGTGTACTCACTTTTGCATCAGCATAATTTCACAAAAATGGACAAATATGTAAGTTTAATTTGAGTTATACTATTGACTTTATTTTTCTGTCATAAGCTCAACAGATGTTGCATTACACTTACTCTATGATCGTTTTGGAAATAACTTTTGTTCTTATTGGAATATTGTTCAAAATGTTACTTTTCAACAGGGGTGTACTCATTATTGCTGTGCACTGTATATAAAATGTACCATCAAAGGTGTATTTAGTACTAACTAGTCAAGACATACCCAGTACCAACTCCATTATGAAAACGTGAAGTGAGAGCTATGAAAACTTTACCTGGGTAAGGCACAGTGTGAAAACCCATTGGCTGAATATGGGCAGTGGACAGCATGGTATGGTAAGGCTGTTGGGGAAAAAAAGGAAAAAGCAACAACAACTGGTTTCACTTCTGCAGTTAAATCAATGGGACTGATTTTTTTTTTTTTAAGAGAAATTATAAAGGAAAACTGTAAAGCAGAAATGGACAAGTTTTATGATGAGTAGGACCATGTTTCTTCATTGCCACCAGCATAGGCCCATATGATCACGGATCTGACTGAAAGTTCTAGCTGCAGTTGGTTGCTCACTGACTGCCCATATTGTTTGGAAGTAACAGAAGTGTACTCTATTGGCCCACAGTATAATTACTTGATTGATTGATTGATTCAGTAGTTGTTTAAAAAAATCTGGTAATTATTTTTTAAATTACTGCTTAGTCCATCAGCCGCATTGAGTGAGGTGGCAGGCTGCATGTGGCCCCCGGGCCTCCAGTTGCCCATCCCTGCTGTTAAGCGTAATCACCACTCAGACAGTCAACACTCACCACAAAGGATTGCACTGGTGTAGTCTCAACAGGCGGTGGGATGGTCTCCATTTGCCTTGCCAAAATGATCTGGGATGACACTGCAACTGCATGTTAAGTGGACAACGTGCATGAGTAGTTATGAAAAACCAATTACTGTATCTGAATATTCTTCTAGACAATAGTTGTTTGGCAAACTAACGTGTAATGCATTAGCTTGGTTACGGTAATCATCAGTTAATCAGACCTGGATTGAGAGCAGGCGTTTCTGGTGGCGAGGAGGATGGGGAGGCCGGGACAGTGGGAGGGGTCGCATGGTGGGTTTCTTCAACGTCACAAAGATCCTGGTGACATTAAAAGAATATATCTAATACAAAAATGACATCCAATCTGACATGACAACACAACATCAGTCACTGTCCATATTCTTAGCATTGAAAATAGCTTTCCTATGGTAACTTTTTACATTTCATTTAGCAGCGCAACTCACAAAAGAGGACAGAAAAAGCTAGAAATATGTGGAGGAATACATTTTTGTAGCAGAAGTATAAACAACTGTATGAACAGACACATTAGCCACTGATTCATCCTCACATCAGCGCCAACATTATGGACAGACAGTCATTTATATCACTACATTTTACATGAATTAGACGAAGATTTCTCTATTTATGACTGAACCTTTGTTCACAAATGTGTTTTCCTGCAACAAACAAGCACAAAACATTTCATAGACTGCTTGTTAACTAAGAAGCCAACACTTTGGCCAAGACATCCTGTATGAATGAGACGTTTCTCAGACACATTGCCTACCTCTGTCTCACAATGAATTTACACACATATGGGCACAATCAACGTTTTTTCCAACAACAAGCAAACAAAACAAAAAGAAGGCACTGCAAAGTTAACCATGAAGCCAACACTACTACCTACCTCCGTCTCTGAGTCGCTGGGGTCCGGCTGGGCTGGGATGGCCCCGTGCAGGAAGGGGAGAAGGGGCTGGCCCATCTTCGCCATGCGGGTGATCAGTCTGGCCTTGGCAGAGCTCGACCTCTAGGCAAAGTGCAAACCCAACGCCGAACGCAGAGGGTATATGGTATAGGGGAATAAAATAATATAACGTCAAGCAACTGAAGAAGAATATCCTTCTTCAAACTGTGCATCTGTACTGTCACTCTGAAGCAGTGTGGGGTGAGAAGGGTGCTACTGTACAGAACTGGGTGGAGGGGAAATAGTGAGGAGGAGAAATCACTAACCTCCAGCTTCTCATTTGGAGAATTGGATTTAGCTCGCTGCTGGACCCTGCAGATGAAACCAACGGGACATTTTGAGCCTTCATATTCACATCCCTCATCACATCTACAGGTCAGGCTCTACGGGAGGTACAACGTTACAATACTGTACATACTTCTGCGTTTGAGGGCTCTGGTGGATTTGTTTGGGTGGGGATGCTTCAGGGGTCGGTATCTCCACAGGTATAGAGGATGGTGGAGACTCTAAAGTCCCCAGGCTAGGACAGCCCAATGTTCCGTCCTTACCAAAACAAACCTAGGTGACACAAATTGACAATACAAGTTAGTAATTTTACTTTGAGTAATTTTCCCATACAAATATGAAACATACTCACAAAGTAAAATACTGTACTATGCCTTACGCATTTCCTAAAAGTTTTCACATTTGTGAGAGGTGCTACACTGGGCTAACACACCGTACTATTTTATGAATGGACAACCTGCCCATGTTGACCCAGGTTTGAATACAGCCAGGATCATTTCCCAACCCTACCCCAAAATTCTCATACTTCCCATCATCATCTTCATAGTCCTATCAATGAAGGCTAAAAAGACGCTAAAATAAATTTTTACAAAAGTTTGTCTCACCTGGCGAACTTCTACATCCAGAACCAGGGTACTGGACCGAGGAGCGTTGTTCAGAATGCCACTGGGCCCAGTTCTTCTACTCGGAGGGATGATGAGGCGTCGATGGGCCCCTCCTTTCATCCCCAGTAAGCCTTCTTCCCAACCCTTCCGATCACACGAGAGAGACACATAGTATTATATAGCAGAAGCCTGTTGAAGACAAACGCTGTATAAAACAAGATCTGAACTTAGAGTAACTCAAAAAAGTGCAACTCACTTTGCTAGGTCCCAGCATCAAGGGATGCAACTTGTCCTTACTCGCACTGGAGTTGAATGTCTCCAAGAGAGACAGAGATAAAGTTATGTGGGCATTCAGCAGAAGTGGAATTCTTTGAAAAAGGGGGGTGGGGACTAATAGAACTCATACCAAAAACCAGCAGACCAATAATGTCAGACAGCAAGGAAGCTATTAAGTGCATTATAACATTATTGACTCTACAGCTGCCAAGGACCTTTTATAAAATCTGTTATGTAACTAACGTATGACACACAGGCAACAACGGATCAAAAAAAAAAAAAAGAACAATAGGGTATTTTACAGAACACAAAAGTGGACATGGTTGTAACTGGGGACATTAAGAGTAAGTGGCCTGCTGAAGTAGCAAATTAATTTCAGCTCAAATTCCGGTGCTCTCCGGATCCAACAATAGCTATATATAGGAGTTCTACGAGGAGGAAAACAGTTGTATTTATGGAAGGCTAAAGGGGGCAAACTGTCCTAAGATTTTGTGGGTGGTAGGAGCTTGCCCACACAAATATGAATTTGACCCTGTTAGCTTTCCGTAGCAAGGGGAACAGGCGGAACATCAACAGACTGTTCATTGTGTGTTACCTCTCCTGTGGTGTGGTTCTGCAGAAGCCATGCGGTGAAGCTGATCGTCACGGTGTCTCCATCCTCTGCTGCCTTCCCTTCTCCTAACACCAGATCCTGGGTCATCACGGTCTCAAGAGAGGGGTCAGCATTCCACTTTGCCAAACATACCTTGAGAAAGAAAGAGTGGAGATGAAGGAACCAGGCTGAACTTTAAAACTAAGCATGTGAAATAAAAATATAGAAAAGTAGAAATGAACTCTCAAACACGGTTTGATAGAACATTTGACTATGTTCGTTCACCCTATTTTTTCAGTCTTTCTGCCTTGTTTTTGTGGAATTTGTCCAAATTCGCCCTATCCTTCAATGGTGAAGAATCTTTTAAAAATTGCCTGGATCCGGATCGTGATCCAGATCACCACCAAAATGTAATCACTTGTTCCTTTTGTCATTTCCAACATCTCCACATCTTTTTTTAGCTATCCTTCTGACAAACAGACGAATGCGACTGCAAACATAACGTCCTTGGCGGAGGTAAAAGCAGGGGAGCAAATATTCATATTTATGCACAGACATCAAATTCTGATAAGATAAACTGCTAGTACACTTAACGTGTATTGCTCCCCATTTATTATAGAGTGAATTCTTTTTATAAAGATATTTTTAAAGTGGCTTTTATGGCTTTATTCAGGACAGGACAGTGTGAGAGTCCGACAGGAAACGAGTGGGAGAGAGAGAGAGAGGGGAAGGATCGGCAAAGGACCTTGGACCAAAATCGAACCTAGGTCGCCGGCGTAATGGTATGGCGTCTTAGCTCATTGATCCACCGTGGCCCCTACAATGAATTCTGTCTGGATATTGAGCATGTAAACTGTGCTTGAAGTCACCTGTTTGCAGAAGTCGGCACTTATTTCCAGGGAGTCAAACATCAATGACCAATTTTGTCTCTGGTCATCATAGAAGGTGGCATACTTCCCAGGCTGAACCTACAACACATAATAGATTACACACACACACGCACACGCACACGCACACGCACACGCACACGCACACGCACACGCACACGCACACGCACACGCACACGCACACACACACGCACACGCACACGCACACGCACACGCACACACACACACACACACACACACACACGCACACACACGCACACACACACACACACACAGAGACAAGTCAAGACCATATGAAGAGATTTTTCAGGTATACAAAGCATAACATCTGATGACTTGTGTGTGTGTACTCACTGTTAGAGTAAACCCAGGATGGATCTTTGCGCTTGTTATCGGTTTCTGCTGGCTACCATAGATGAGGATCTTGTACTGTAAAATGCACAAGGGTTCATCACCAACAATGGAATGGAACTTTAAAAGTTGTATTCTGGTTTCGTTTGTTAAAAAGAGAGGAATAAAATAAGAAAATAATAATATACATTAAACAGAAGAGCTGGTCTAACAAAAAAGATAACGGTTGTACTCCGTGTTCATGTTCAATGTTTTATATTTAAACCGTTTTATGAAAGGACTGCACTCCACTGGAATGGATAAACTACATCTTTGAAATGAAATGTGTGGAGAAATCGGTTTCCAGCCGTGCCTTCACCTCTTTATTTCCATGGTTACCCAGAACTGCAGCTCCAACTTTCCCCTGCTTAACATGCTGTCCATTCAAACTGTAAACACAACCACAGACAGTTGGGACACAGACACATTTCCTTCAAGTTGGACCTGAAACGTGTTTGCTTTTCATGAATGCAACCATACAGTGATTTGCAACCTGGATTCAGAAGCTACAATCCAGGGGTGAGTTTCTCAAAAGGGAAGTTGTTAGCCTGTTAGCAACTTCGGTAGTTGCCAATGGGAAAATGCATTGAAAGCAACGAAGTAGCTAATGTAGTAAGCAACTTTGGTTTCGAGAAATTCACCCCAGCGCCAGATTTTTTAAAAAAAAATGTAAAACCTTGGATTTCCCTGTGCAAATAGGATAATGAGACAGGTAAAACCAGGTCATTTGAAATGTGGCACTTGATTGTGGCTTCTGAATCCAGGTTGCACATCACTACAAATACAGCATACGCAGTGCATATATTCAATTATGTTGACTTGAAAAAATAAATAACGTTCATGAAAGTCTTGCATAACCATCACTCACAAGCGGAATGCATAGACAGCTGTGACGAACATCACTGATGGTGCAGATGGAGGAGATGGAGGAGATGGGGCCGCCTTCGGGCGAGGAGGAGGAGGACCTTCAAGTTTGTAAACAAATAAACAAGTCATCAGTCAAAAGCGGCAGCTGTGGCGGAAAAACTCAAAATGACTGTCAATACGATCGTCAAAAGGTAATATGGTCCTCATATGACTATGATGGATTGGAGGCAAACCTGTGGTTGGGGCAACAGTCGGGGTGTTCTTCTTTGGTTGCTTGGGGGCCGTGAACTGAAAGGACTCGTTACCCTGACTCTCAGCCTGGTCCAGGCTAAAGAGAGAGGCCAGCTTCGCCCTAATGTACAGGCACACACAACATCAACATGTATGTATGCACAAACATCAACATGTACACACACAACACACAATACACACACACACACACACACTGGATAAAACCTGTAAGACTCGGGGACGCCGTGGCTCACTCATACCAGCCTATACTCAGGGAATGGAGTTTGCGCTCAACAAGAGGTTATTTCCCAATCTGTCCTCTATCCTCTCTCACCTACTTATTTCCTGTCAGATTCTACATGTCCAATCCTATCCAATCCATGTCCTATCCAAATAAAGGCATAAAATCCCCAAAAATTCTGCTACTGCCAGCCTACAGACAAAAGGTAAAACTCACCAAACCAGCTCTGAAGGAGGTGAGAAAATGGCCAGAGGGAGCCGTGTCACGACTACAAGACTGCTTTGAAACCACAGATTGGGACATGTTCAAAACAGCTGCCACCCACAGCAACCACATTGACATTGAGGAGTACACAGACACCGTGACCTCCTACATCACAAAATGCATTGATGATGTTACAGAAATAAAACGCATCACCACCAGAGCCAACCAGAAGCCATGGTTCACAGGAGACGTTCACAGACTGCTGAGGGCCAGAGACAAAGCCTTCAGAGCAGGAGACGTAGCTGGCCTAAAAGCAGCAAGAGCAAACCTGTCCCAGGGCATCAGGAAAGCAAAAAAGGAATACTCGGACAAAATAACAACACACTTCAAAGACAGCAGAGATGCACAGAGCCTGTGGCAGGGCATACAGGCCATCACGGACTATAAGCCCGCACCACGAAGCTGTGACAACAACACCTCTCTGCTAAACGACCTGAACAGTTTCTTTGCCCGTTTTGAAGCACAAAATGACACTCATCCACAGAAAACTCCCCCTCCCCCCCATGATCAACCCCTGTACCTGTCCTCTGCCAGTGTGAAGAGGACACTGGCCACCATCAACCCACGCAAAGCAGCTGGCCCAGACAACATACCTGGCCGAGTGTTGAAGGATTGTGCAGAAGAGCTGAAGGATGTCTTCACAGACATCTTTAACATCTCTCTGGAGCAAGCAGTCATCCCATCACTTTTCAAAGCTGCTACCATCATACCCGTGCCGAAGAAATCATCACCATCATGCTTCAATGACTACCGTCCTGTAGCACTGACGCCCATAATCATGAAGTGCTTCGAACGGCTAGTCCTGTCACACATCAAAGCCACCCTACCCCCCACCCTGGACCCCTACCAGTTCGCATACCGAGCCAAGCGATCCACGGAGGATGCAATCTGCTCTGCCCTCCATCCAGCCCTCACCCACTTGGACAATAAAGACTCATATGTGAGAATGCTGTTCATTGACTTCAGCTCAGCATTCAATACCATAATACCACAACAACTCATCAGAAAACTGGACAAACTAGGTTTCAGCACCTCCCTCTGCAACTGGCTGCTGGACTTCCTGATGCAGAGACCACAAGCAGTACGGGTAGGGAATAACACCTCAAGCACCCTGACCCTGAGCACGGGGGCTCCGCAAGGTTGTGTTCTCAGCCCCCTGCTGTTCACGCTGCTGACACATGACTGCACAACGACCCACAGCACTAACCATCTAGTGAAGTTTGCGGATGATACAACACTGGTGGGCCTCATCACTAAGGGCGATGAGACCCACTACAGAGAAGAAGTAGACCTGCTGGCCAGATGGTGCAAAGACAACAACCTCCTGCTGAATGTCAACAAGACCAAGGAGATTGTTGTCAACTTTCAGAGGGTCCAAAAACAACTGCCACCACTGACCATCGAAGGTGATGCTGTGGAGAGAGTGAGCAGCACCAAGTTCCTTGGAGTGCACATCAGCGACGACCTCTCTTGGACCACCAACACTACATCACTGGCGAAGAAGGCCCATCAGCGTCTCTACTTCTTGCGCAAACTAAAGAAGGCAAGTGCTACACCCTCCATCATGACAACATTCTACAGAGGAACCATAGAGAGCGTCGTGTCCAGCTGCATCACAGTGTGGGGAGGAAGCTGCACGGAGAAAAACAGGAAGACACTCCAGCGTGTTGTGAACACAGCGAAGAAGATCATTGGAGTACCACTCCCCTCCCTGCAGGACATTTACACCGCACGCCTCACCCGAAAAGCACTGATGATCATCAAAGACACAAGCCACCCTGCACACAAACTGTTCAGCCTCCTGCCCTCTGGAAAGAGGTACAGGCGCCTCCGTTCCCGTACCACCAGGCTTGCAAGCAGCACGATGCATCAAGCAATCAAGATACTGAACACTCAACCCACTCTCCCTTCACTGTCAGCCTCTAGCCAGCCAGGCCACTGACAACGCTCCCCCCCCTCATCCCCACCACCATATCTGCGACTGAACATTCCACCTGCACTACTACATCTGTGACTGAACTTTCAACCTGCACTAACTCAAAACATACACATGCACACACACACACACACACACACACACACACACACACACACACACACACACACACACACACACACACACACACACACACACACACAAGCACACTGCACTTTCTGCACTAAACCCAAACATACACACACTGACACACAACTCATACTCACACACATACACACACACACACACACACACACACACACACACATACACAGGTACACACACACAGACGCACACCGCACTTTCTACCTGCACTAAACACACACACACACACACACGCACACACGCACACAAAACACATACAAACACACACACACACATACTGCTGCTGGTGTATTTAATAAAAACCTTTTTTAATTATTTATTTCTTCAAATGCTACTATTACTATGTCAGAACGCTATAAAGGACTTTTAGAAAAAAGAACAACAAAATACCTCCTCTTAATGTATGTTCTCTACAAGTCTTCTGTTGTCCAGTCTTGCACTTTAAATGTCTGTATGAGCAATGTCTACGTCCATACTGTCTATGTCCATGTATGAGTACTGTCTATGTCTATACTGTCTATGTCCTTACCTAGATTAGTCTATGTCTGCATGGGAGAGCAAGAAACGCAATTTCAAATTCTTTGTATGACCAGTGCATGTAAAGAAATTGACAATAAACTTGACTTGACTTGACTTGACTTAAAAACCAGCTTCAAACTTCTATCTTCGCATCACACAAATTTGACAATCAGACAGTCTCTTCTATCAAGGGGTTTTCAGATGGCCAGGCAGAGGAGCCATTCTTTTGAAATCCAGAAAGAGTTTAAGCTCATCCCAGAATAAGACTATCAAAAGTTACTTTAAAAGGAGCACTTAAAAAAACAACACAGCAACACGATTAAGTGTTACGCAAGACTGTGCGATGCATCAGAAGCACATGACAGTTCTCCAGTCTCTGATTCCCCTGTCTGGAGTGGACCCTCACCTGGCAGCATAGCTGAGCTGACTTAACACAAAACAACAAAACAACAAATCTTTGCGCACTTAAGCAAAACAACCGTAGAAAAATACATGTTCATATGACCACTGACCAGGAATACATCACTTGCCGGAAATTCATACAGTGTTGGTCTGTGGGGTTTAAGTTATAGTGACTGCCTAGCAAGCAATCAATCAAACCAATCAATTCACGTTGACCAAACAAACGATCTTGCATTATCATGACTGGAAGAAGATGGTCCCCAATACTGACCCTTGTGCCTCCCTCCAGAGATAGTCAGTGTCCCACACAGCCGACATGGCAGCCAGCTTTCAGCTGCGAAGGCTGACCAAAGTCAAGTCAGAAATGCAGCAAGATGTTGGTCTGTCCAGTTGCCTCTGCGTCCTGTGAGAGTGTGTTTGTGTGTGTTGTTGGTCAGCCTCCAACTACACGCTGGCAATCCTGATCCTACTGTATACAGAGTCTGGGCAGAAACACCTCCCTCCGTCCTTACTAATGTTGCTGTGGGTGAATTGACTTCCCCCATCCAGCAGCGTTAACAGGTAGCATGTGATACTTGTTACAGAATGGCTGAGCTCAGACCCCTATTGTAGCTTCATGAAATCCCTCCTTGTTAAAAAAAAAAAAAAAGTCCGGCCAATCAGCGGTGGTCTTCCTGACTCCATGGAGGACTCATGGATGACATTTACCTGCTCTCAACCCATAAAAACAGCAAAACAGCACAAAGAGTTCTGAACTGTCTGACAATGAGCACTGAATGCACTTAAAAGTTTTAAATAATTGATTGAATAGGCCTAATTGATTTTGAATTGAGGAATGTGTCCTGACTTCTCAACACTGAATTCTGTGTCAACATTTAACATTGTAGCACTTTCCATGATGTGAGCTCTACGTATTAAAACACACTTCTCACAGCCAAAAAAATGTCCCATACACATTAAACTGAATTGTGGCTGTGCTGTGGTGTCGTTCACAAATGGCCACAATATTCCTTAACTATTCTTGGACAAAATAAAGAAATAACATTTTAGCATGACAAAGTTAGTGGTGAATACAGTATAATCTCCCTTAAATGTGTCATGACATGGGCAGGCATATGAGGTGTGCAAATTCAAGATCTGTTTGAAGATGCTGCAGTATGCCTGTACAGGCAAATAAGTTGTCTGGACATGTATTGCCCTATATTTTTCCACATTTAAATTAGTCTGGGAATCATTTCAGATGAAGAACTAGGTTTACAGTTAAACCCTGTGACACTACCATCCACTTCAGCCAGAGCATACAACATGTCTCAGTCCGTGGCCATGTGCAATAATACTGCCTTTCAGCTGGTCGACAAGACAGCCACTCTTTCACTGCTCCAGCCTGTAGCTAAGTAGTTGCAGTTTGTCACTGTCCAAACTAAGTAAAAGTACCATCATTGCAATGTAAGCCATTGCACCTCTTCACTTCAGCAACACATTTAACAGAATAAAAGCTGTTGCACCATGGCAGGCCTACAGCTGCTGGCATAGGCTAATATGATCATGGAAACAAACAAAATCTACTCTCCTCTGTCAATAAAAAATATATAGGTCACAATGAAACCATCACTGTTTAAATTTGTCAATAAGAACTTACCCGCTTTTACGAGACAGAAAGTCCGTTGGATAGTAAGCAAACATGCCTGACTGTCTGAGGCTTTCATGTGTGGAGTTGTGTGAATGTGAGTGGACAAAGGCGCTCCAGTGATCACATTAAAACACACACCTCTTGTCGCCGTGATGTCACATTTCCCCGGAAACCGTACCACAGTGTTTGCAAGTTTATTCATCACCAGTGTGGGTGTCGTGCCAAAAAGCGAGTGCCTGCCAGAACACGAGTGCCCTCATTGAAACCAATGACCAATTTTTCAGATATTTTTTACCCATTTTTGCCGATAAATCCAACACAATTTAAGATGGAAAGCCTATCAATAAAGCATCTACATTCCTTCTGGAAGTATTACAAAGAACTGGTTACAATTTCGGTATTATTTCCATAAAAGAATCTAAGAATTGTCATAACAAATGATACAGTTTCATTCAAATAGCTCATATTAAGTGGAGGACGAGTACTGTTTCATAAGCATATTTTTAGTTCATAAATTATGTAATTAATTCTGCAAAAAATAGTATAATTTTCCCTCAAAAAATGTCATTGGTTTCAATGAGGGCACTCGTGTTTTGGCAGGCACTCGCTTTTTGGCACGACAGGGACAAGGAAATTGGATATTAATCGGGTTGATTCTCATCCCGAGATTATTTTACACACTTTGTAGAGTTTCTTCTGAGAATAATCAGTCATTGTCATTGACCGTTGTCCAGCATGCATGTTATTATATTTTTTTTCATAAATAAAACATCTACAATCCGTTTATAATTTATAGTTCAACAACTGCCTATTTGTATTGTGTCGTTGCATTTGTTAATAGGCTACTGGACTTCTGTCGCAAATAGAACGGTCGTGAACTCGCCATATGCTGACGTAAAGCAAGTTTTGAGCCAATCAAATCGAAGGGAGAACAGCCGTAAAGTACGGCACAACAACACCGTGCAGCCGGGTGGTCTTGGTTCAGAACTACATTATTTGCCACCAAAAAAGACAACCATCCTTTGGCAGACACCTCGAAACAAATAATAGCTTTGCTATAACCATTCCGATTATTCACAGGTAAAGCACTTCTAGATTATTTTACCGATTCGTGTTTTTGTAGACCACCAGAGTGGGGTGTGTAGCCTAGACTGAGAGGTCATATCACAATGATGTAACAAGCTATCTCGCCCTTGTTTGCTGCTGTCAGGTTTACTGTCATGAAACTTCACTGACAGTTCGACGGGTAGTGTAACCTTCCAAGAAGTTGTCAAGTACCAAAATGGACCGTACCCTCTTGGTTTTGTATGGGAGTCAGACTGGGACTGCCCAGGACACAGCTGAGCGAATTGGAAGACAAGCTTTGAGGAGGCAGATGAAAGTCCGCGTTGAGGCCCTTGACAGCTATAATGTGGTGAGCCCAATCTGACATGTTGACATTTTGGCAAGAGTGTTGTGTAGTATGACTAAAAAAGCTGTTGCCTTCGCTGGAATAATGCAACCAATGCCAGTGGTATTATTTGCCGTTAATGGATGAATCTGTGTATTTGCAGGCTGGCCTGATATCTGAACCCTTGGTGATATTTGTGTGCTCCACAACTGGTCAAGGTGATCCCCCGGACAACATGAGGGTATGATGTTACACACAGAGATACAGTAGTGATGGGGAAACAGCCTTGTTGATGTCTTACCCTATTAGAGACTGGTCATATTGTGATCATATCTTCAGCGTTTGAAGCTGTTGTCTTTGGCGCTTATGTCTTAAACAATATGAATCTTGAAGTCTTCACCATACTGTATATTTGACTTCGCCTAATCATTAATTAAAGCATGTATCATTTGACTTAAAACATTATTAAACTTTTTTTCCCCTTTGCTCGACAGAATTTCTGGCGGTTTGTCTTCAGGAAGTCTTTGCCTGCTGGTTCGCTGTGTCGACTTGACTGTGCAGTGTTGGGACTTGGCGACTCCTCTTACCCCAAGTGAGCAGTTGCCGCATTTATGGCAGGGCCAGGGTGTCAAACATACGGCACAGGGGCCAGATGTGGCCTGCCAGATACTTCAATCCGGACCCAGACTTTTAGATTAAAATCACTGAAAGTGTAAAAATATAGCACATTACAAAACTCAATGTTGTCTGTGATTTCACCTTTTTTGCTCGTCATTTACAGTCAGTACTCCTGATAAACCCGCTGTCATCTATCTTGAGATGATGGACTAGCAAAGCGATTCCAATATGAAGCAGAAATCTGCTATTTTTGGCAATCACGTTACTGGGCCGGCCCACTTGAGATGAAATAGTCTGTGTGTGGCCCCTGAACTCAAATGAGTTTGACACCCCTGCTTTATGGGATTTTTTTTTTTCAATTCAAGTTTTTATTGTATTTTTCTATGGATCAAATCACCATAACTTTTACATATCACTCAAGTAGGGCAGCTATGGCCAAAAGAAGAACAGAAAGACAATATCCCACAATAAAAAGGAAATTAAAATAATAACCAAAGACAAAAAATACAACAACAAAAAAACATAATAAACACAAACAATAAAGGGGGGTGGCATTTAAGTACGCTTTATGGGATTATTGTGCCATGGAAGTAAAAACTTCAAGCAGATGCATGTACTGTAGAGATGTTTCCATATGATGAAATGTGATCATAAAATAATCATGTGGTATGACCTGGTTTAATGAATAGTCATTCTGTAATCTGTGTGTCAGTTGAATGTAACCTCACAAAATGTCCAATTACCAGGTTCAACTTTGTTGCCAAGAAACTCTCAAAGCGTCTTCTGCAGCTTGGGGCGAATGCTTTGTTGCCAGTAGCACTAGCCGATGACCAGCATGACCTGGGGTAAGTGAACACATCAAGACAACAGACTAGTGCACATCCTACCTATCCTTTGAAAAGCCATTTTAAGTCAAATCTAGTATTTATTCTTGCTTATTACGTAGGTGTCTCATTACGTTATGCATAGAATATATTTGACTTTTAATATCCTGTGGGAATAATCATATTTATTGCTGCTTTGTAGTTTGCATATGTTTAATATTTGTTTTGGTTTGTAGATCAGATGCAGTGATTGACCCATGGCTCAAAGCATTCTGGGAAAAAGCTCTATCACTGTATCCCCTCCCGCCTGGCCAGAGCCTTATGAAAGACGAGGAACCGTGAGTGTAACCCCCTTCAAGACACAGTAGTAAGACACAGTAGTAAATGTGTGACCCTTGCAAACATAAGGACATCTCCATCATCTGCGATTTTTGTATTGTTTTTTTCTGTAGACTCCCACCACGCTTCACATTCCATTTCCTTGACGACAACACGGATCAGTCAGGCACTCGGGTCCCAGCACAGGAGGCTTCTGTGCCACCGTCCTCTGCTCGCCCTTTTCTGGCCAGAGTGTTGTCCAATCAGAGGGTCACAAGCTCCAACCATTTCCAGGATGTGCGGCACATTGAATTCGACATCAGTGGCTCAAACATCGAGTGAGTGAGCATTGGAAACATACATTGCTTATAACCAGGGGTCTAAATTAACTTTTTTTCATCAGCAGCGAAAGTGACTAGTAGATGTTAATCTTACAAGCCAAACACACAGGCAGTAATGGGTCAAAGTGGCTGGTAAGTTTTCTTTTTTACCAGCCAAACTGAAATTTCACCAGCATTTGGCTGGTTGGCTGGTGTTAATTTAGAGCCCTGCTTATAACTACTGCATGCTCAGAAAGAACTATAAAGTTCCTGCACACTGACTATTTCTCAGTAACTTTGCTCACAATGGTTCAATCTTAGTGTGTCCTTCGAATGTTATCTGAATGCACACATTGAATTGTACAGAGATACTGTATTGCTGGTGTGCAGCACAAGCAGAACTGCTGTGACTGTACATTTGTGGCATGTCATGACTGTTATATCATGGTACATGACTGAGTCATTCTCTTTCTGGGTAATATTCCTTGCTATAATAACTGCATGTATTATGTGAATGTCTGTCAGGTTTAGTGCAGGTGATGTGGTCATGATGCGGCCCTGTAACGCCGCAGAGGACGTAGAGCAGTTCTGCCAGATCATGAGGCTGGACCCGGAGAGCCAGTTCACCTTACAGTCCACAGACGACACCACAGGTGAGGCATATATATAATGGCCCACTCATGGACTACTGATTAAGGCTGTAGCCATGACATGGAGTGGACTAAAAAAGTAGTGCAACACATATATTGCGTTTTGAAATACTAAATGGCATAAAATTGATAATGAAAACAGAAAGCAAATCAGCAAAATAAGTAAATCTAAATCATACAATGTGTTTGTTTAAGTCATCTGGACTTTGCTTTACAATTAGACAATATGGCTTAATTATGGCAATTCCCCTACTGCTTAACCATCTATACATGACTTGTACATGACACATGACTTGTTCAATTCCTAATCACATCCGCTTGCCTTCTCATCACCTCACCCCCTGCAGCGTTGCCCAGCCGTCTCCCTCAGCCGTGCTCGGTGCGGTATCTGGTGGAGAGCTTCCTGGACATCGCCGCCGTGCCCCGCCGCTCCTTCTTCGAGCTGCTGGCCACCTTCGCCACCAACGAGCTGGAGAGGGAGAAGCTGACCGAGTTCAGCTCAGCGCAGGGCCAGGACGAGCTGTACACCTACTGCAACCGGCCCCGGCGCACAGCACTGGAGGTCAGGGAGCACCGGGGGTTCAAGGCTTACACAGCATCGTCACCTTGTTGATGATCGCCCACGTCATGATTTTCATTCAGATATGTGTTTTTTTGTCTACTCACTCACGTCATGATGCCAGCCACCTATGATATTGTTGCGTCCACCCTCAATGGACCTTTTTCTCATGTCGTCAGACCCTTTGGATTCAATGCATTTGAAGCAGAGCAAGTAGGCTCCATACACATAAATGTACATCCCACTATTTTCTACAGAAACCGGTTTGACGCAATTTCGAAAGAGGATAATTGAGAAGATTGTGTGACGATATCCATTGAGGATAAATACCTACTGTATACCAAGACTGGTATCATGAGGAGATGATTCAGGCAAAAATGTTTCCAAAAAATCTCCCCAAAAATGAAATGGGTGATTGTTTTTGCAAGATGACAGTATGTGGGTGGTGTGGCCAGATGAGTGGCAGAGGCACATCTTTTCACCAGGCCAGGAAGGCAACCATTTGGGGCCCCCAAGCCTATAGATTGTCATGTAGCCTTTGTTTTTTATTCTGCAGGTGCTGGCGGATTTTCCACATACTACCGCAGAGCTGAAGGTGGACTACCTACTAGATCTGTTCCCCGAGATCCAGCCCCGCTCCTTCTCCATAGCCTCATCACTACTGGTAAAGAGTCTTTGATCTTTATGCAAATGGTCTGCATTACTGTAAGAGCAAAGCATGTCAATCAAGCTTTCTGGGCTCCCCCATTCACTCAGAATCCAATTATCTGCACGTTGTGGCAAGATCACTCCAAAAGATCTTTCATCTGACACCCTATAGAATTCATTGCAATGTACTAATCCAAATGAATGTGCCATAACCAGTGTCATAACCCACCTAACAGGACATTACCTGCAGTATAGGTTCACCTCCTCACTGAAGGACACTGAAGTCAATGCAAATTAGTCTGGTCTCTCGAGAAGCAGCAGACTGATCATGAACCCTCTACCTTATTGCTGATCAACTTCTTCTTGTCACCTGTTGCCACCATCCAATAGTGTTTCACATATCTCCTAATTTTGTAACTATTTCTAAAAAAAATTCTTTCTGCAGGCTCATCCCAATAGGCTCCAGATTCTGTTGGCAGTGGTGCGCTATAAAACGAGGATGCATAAACCACGAAAGGGGCTGTGTTCCTCCTGGCTAGCCTCTCTAGACCCATCACAAGGTAGGACAACACTAACAGCAGTGACTAGCATTCTAACCAGAGCACATTGAAATGGCAAAGAGTGCATGCGCGCTGCACAGCAAAAGCAGCACTGCGCCATCACAAACACGGCCACTGATATAGCTGATATAAGATGTTAGCCTGGAAAAATCAACCAATTACATTGAGTTTTTTTTTTTTTTTTTTTTTTTAATTTAATCATACCCAAGTGTAAAAATATGAAAAAGGAAAGCAAACAATACAAATATCTTAAATATGCACCAATTTTCTTTTCTATTTCAATGAATCTTTTGATGTTTACAATATTTTGTACTGTAGGTCTTTGTTGGCCAAAAGGTAATTTTGTTCCTTCTGTTAATGAAAGATTGACGATTTTTTTTGTGTGTCATTGATGCCTTCCCATAGGTGATGTGTACGTGCCTTTGTGGGTGAAGAAGGGCAGTATGAAGTTCCCCAGGGATCCAGACAGTGCTGTGATCATGGTGGGACCAGGAACTGGAGTGGCCCCGTTCAGATCAGCACTACAGGAGAGAATCAGCCAGGGCAAGACTGGTGGGTTGCAGCACACATACAGAATGGACTTCAGCCATAAACACACAGCTCCATATACTACTACAAAGTCTTGGTGATGAGGAAAGGGAGTGTACGTTGACTTGAGGTCTCAGATAGGTATTTCCATAGCAGCTGATCAGCTTTGGTTCTTGGGCAAAGCAAAAAGCTAATGAAGTTTTATTTACCAGAGGACATTGGACATGGATATGAGTGCACGTGATTTAGTCTTGTGTTTGAAAATGTTTTTGTTTCACATGTTGGCATGATGGACATCATTTGATAACTTGTTTGTTCTTGTTTTTTCCCCCTTTGTGTTGTCAGCCAATGTGCTGTTCTTCGGCTGCCGGTCCAAGTCTAAGGATTTCTACTGCCAAACAGAATGGGAGGAGATGGTGAAGGCTGAACAACTCTCACTCTTCACAGCATTCTCAAGGGACCAGGTTAGGGCTCTTCCTTTCTTTCACTCACTCACTGACTCACTCACGCGCATAGGCACATACTGTATGTGCACTCACACATCTAGTACAAAGGCCAATGTCCAAAACCTCAATCCTCTATCTGAAAATAGTTCTGTATATTTGTAGTAATGTTTCATTATCTTTTGCAGGAAGATAAGATCTATGTCCAGCACAGGATAAAGGAGCAGGCAAAGCTCCTGTGGGACCTCATCGCAAACAAAAATGCCTTTTTCTACATCGCAGGGTAGGTTAATTAACACAAAAAACATGTACTGCCGCTATTGTGTGTGTGTGTGTGTGTGTGTGTGTGTGTGTGTGTGTGTGTGTGTGTATATATATATATATATATATATATATATATATATATATATATATATATATGTGTGTGTGTGTGTGTATATATATATGTATGTCTTAATGCCTGTCAGAATGTAGATTTAACAGCATGGTCTGGCGATAATGAAACCTTTTTGCTTGTACATGTGTGCATACTCAGCCAAGCTAATTGATGAACATTGATTAACATTACTCCTAGTAGCTAGCCAAACGTGCTACTTGATTGCACCATAACGACAACTTTTGTCTCTATGCCATAGCAACGCCAAGGAGATGCCTACTGCGGTGTGTGATGCCTTGAAGGAGGCGTTTCAGACAGAGGGGGGTGTGTCGGCCTCGGAGGCAGAGGAGATGCTGGACGCTATGGAGAGATCGGGTCACTTTCAGAGCGAAACATGGTCTTAAAAGGGATCCATTTTATTTAGTGTCTCTTTTCAAAACCCCATTCAAATGGGTAGAATATTTTGAAGACTGCCACACATGCCAGTTAAACCATGAGCGCAAGTCAAACTACTTCCTTTCTCCTTCCTTTCCAACCTTGTGGTGTGAATCAGAAGTGGAGAGACACTGAGGCCAGAGGGAAGGACTGGGTGGACTAAGACATGCACCTCTATTGTCTCCTTTCAAAACCCCCTCCATAATATAGATGGGATTCAGTTTGACACATGAAATCAAACTATGACTACTTCCTTCTTACACTATAACGAACCATAATCCATCCTGCTACCTTAACATTTTATCTGCCAAGAACACAAGGAGCCTTTTCTGCAAGGTCAACTACCATATCAAGCCGTTCCTGTGATGTTACCACAACATTCACCTGACGGATTCTTACACGCACCACAACTGGACCTCCATGATATGCAAGTTCAGTGACAAATCAAGTCATACGGTCTGTAGTAGCTAAATGTACAACATAATTGCACCCAATTGTACAATTATATATATGAGGAAGACACATGGCCTTGTAGATGTTAAAAACAACTCTTATCATGATCTTTGAAAATGTCATTTTAATCCAAATAAATGCACTGATATGAAAACAGGGTTGTAATGACTGGTAATACTTAATGACAGCAATGCCAGTGTTTGTTTAAAGATGTATATTTTACACATTCATACACTTTCATAGCACATACACACATAGGACGTCACAAAATATAAATATGTTACAGTATCTCATGTCTTAAATATATCCAAGTCCAGCACAAAAGACAAGAGTATAGTGATGACACCAAAATCCACTTAATCGGCACTTTCTCTCAAGAATAGCACAAACTGTGATCGGAAGAGCTACCCTGGTAATGGGAACCTCAAGGGGTCATCTGTCTAGGTGGATAAAAAGCTTTTCTTTTAAAAAATTGTGTACTTTGAGGATGGAGGCCTAGGTGATTACAAAGCAGCAGTAAGTGTGCCTGGAAGAGTATGCCCCTTGTGCTGGGGGCTATTCCAAGAACATGGTTAACAGATACATCTGGCTAAGACCCTGTAACATGTTTGTGGATATTTCAAGACCCTGTTTACACGTATATGGATATTTCTGTAAACGCATCCATTTTGGCCTTTTGTTTACAAGTAACCAGAGTTTCAGCGCCCTGCAGAGATGACATTTACTACCATGCTTGTTCCCATGTCACTGTAGCCTCTGCGAGTCCTGTTTTAATTCATCATCATCATCACCATCATCATCGTCATAAAATAACCCAATACCTGAGTTAAATGTACCCTCAACAACGGCAATACATTTCTTATGAAATATACAAATCAGCAATGTATCATTATCTTAGTAACCATATGTCTGTATATGTTACTAGAGTCCATTAAAAAGTTAAGTACACTTCCTACATCCTCACAAAAATACACTGAAAAAAAAAGACTGCTTCCAGAAATACAGAAATATTCAGAACACACACAGACACGCACACACCACCTCACACATGCAGGCATGCACACAACACATTCTCGGGTTGTAATCTCTGTCGTTGATAATGTTCTAGTTCCTGTTGTTGATTTCATCACCATGATGGTGTGGCTAGGCCGTATCGGAGTGCCAGGGTCCCGAACAATGTCTAACCTCTCATCCTCTTCCTTTTGCTTCTGACCTTGTCAGGCAAGACGTCATTGATGATCACGGTCTTATTCAATATTTCGCAAAAGCACAATTCAAAGGTCATTTTCACATTTGCAATCAGGATGTTGAATGGGTAAAAGTACTCAAAAAGTTGTCGTGCCTAGGCTGACGGCAGGGAAACGTTATCATTTTCTCCACGGAGGTGGGACGTCAGTGAAGCACAAGGCCACAAGCAAAAGGAGAGGCTAGCAGGTTAGATATTGATACTGACCCCCCCAGTGTCCACACCAGAATTTCATTGCTTTCATCATGGTCGTCATCATGTGGCCGGCCCTTATCTGAGTGCCAGCATCCACACCTCGTAGATCTCCTCGGGGAAGTCTCGTTGCAGCTCCTCGCGGACGATGCCCAGGCCCGCCCTCTGCACTATCCGCTTCAGCAGGTCCAGGTCGCGGCACACGCTGCTGTCCACCTCATCGGGGATCACGCCCTCAAACGCCACGTTGTCCTTGATGACGATCAGGCCGCCGGGACGCAGGCCGCCCTGGCACCGACGCAGGAACTCCACCAGGTGGTCGTCCGTCAGGTGGCCTGCAGGAGGAGGAGCAAAAGCAACATGAATTCATTAAATGGTGCACAGAGAGGTTATGTACTTTCACTGATGTAAAATTACAACCCTAGTATATGATATTGATATTATTAAGTTACACTGTCACTTATTACACTGTACCTAATGGAGTAGATACCCTGTAACTGTCTACTAATCCTGCAGGTACTACTAGCACCTGCCCCGAGCTGTGCAAGTCATACTCTCCTCAACATGACTGATTTCCCTCTCTTGAGGTGGTGGTTGCGACAATGCATACAAGAAATAACAATGATATTACATTAAGTTCTCCAGAAATAATTTGTTTATGGAGAGGTAGGTGTGTGATCACCATAGCAGCCATTTGGGGAAAGTAAATCTCACTATTTGTAGTAGTATTCTAGGAGCATTTACGCTCATATTAGTGATTGTGCCCTCAAACAGCCTCTGATTATTAAACCAGTGGTTCCTGAACTTATTCTGCTGCCACCCCCTTTAGAACATGATAATAATTAAGCAAACCCTCACTTTGGAAATTGCTGGGTCACACCAAGATGCACTATATACAGTATGTACGGTATGTTAAGTTTAACTACACATTGGAGACTGGTCAAAAGCAATTTCAAACTTCTGTGCTAACCCTATTACATAGATTTTTGGCAGTGAAGTACACTTGACTTGTAGTCTGACCCTGATGAATGACACATCGGAAGATTGTTGATGGAAACAACCCGTTGTTTTTCAAACTGTGTCTGTGCCTATTGGCCAACGCTTTGTCGTCACTCCCTCTAAACCCTGTCCGTTTTCTATCCAAAGATTCAAAACAAATCAAAACAAGTCTCCTGCGCTGTGATTGGTCAGCCAGATTCAGGGCATCAGGGCATTGTCTGAGGCTAGACCCACTCACAGGCAAAAAATAATTTTGCCCGCTGGTGGGTGGGGCTAGTTTACTATGCTACTTGACTCTATCTAATGAATAACGACATCGTAATCCCCAGAAGGGAGGGTAAGTTTGTGCGCCTCCTCGTCCTCACCTATGACCCACTGGATCCAAATGACGTCGTACCGTCCCGGCAGTGGCTTGAAGTCCTGCAGGCCAACACAGAAGTAGTTCTCCACGCGCTTGGCGTCCTCCGCCAGGTATGTCTTAGCCTTGTCCAGGAACTCCTGCGTCACGTCCACCAGGTCCACAGTGCGGAACATGGGCAGCAG
This sequence comes from Engraulis encrasicolus, assembly GCF_034702125.1. Taxonomy (NCBI): domain Eukaryota; kingdom Metazoa; phylum Chordata; class Actinopteri; order Clupeiformes; family Engraulidae; genus Engraulis; species Engraulis encrasicolus. The sequence goes on along the minus strand of NC_085867.1, from coordinate 13,155,896 downwards.
GAGCCGCTTGGTGATGCGGCCGATGCCGGCGCCACAGTCCAGGGCAACGCCGCAGCCAGTCTTCCCCTCTTCCTCCTGGAGGACCATGAACGGGGTGAGTGTGAGTGATAATGCTACAAATAGCTCATTCTTTTGCAACTCAGCTGTCGGTAGACCCGAGTTTGTTCTTCCATTGTCTGGAAACACCAATGGTAAACAAACTCGGAGTACACCGAGCTGCTCCGAGTTTGTGTTTCGGAACCCAGATTTGAGTACCCATTCTATTGCATTTTCCCGAGGCGGAGGTCGGGGTTTCCGACAACAGAGCATCAAAAGAATGCACCAAAAGTTACGGAGTATATGCTTCACCCTACATAGGGGTGGACGATATGACGATATAAATCGTGAATCGTGATATCAAGTATAAGATAGTCTCGAATCTGCCAAAGTGACGAAATCGTATAGATCATCTTCCAGTGAGGATGTTAACTATCAGTATAAAAGTGATGTTTACTTACTTGTGTTGTCGTCTTCACTTTTATTCTTTACATTATTGTATTCTAATTGTGCACTTTTTGAGAAAGTCATCAGTGTATTAACATTTGATTCACTGTAAATCACAAATTGGAAGCATATCAAAATTGATTTTTGTTGTTTTTATTTTATGGAGGGAATCGTGATAAAAAAAAATCGAAATCGAGATTTCATGTTAAAAAAATCGTGATATGACATTTTTGCCATATCGCCCACCCCTAACCCTACATATTGCACAGCATTTCCATCAACGTTATACTTCAATCACACCTGCATTTATCTATTAATATTATACAATTTACAGCAAGATCACATGGCTACCTTCACAGTTCACACACTGGGTCATTAATACTTACCCCAACATATCTTTCCAGGAACTTCTTTGAGCCATTGATGTCTACGTTTGAGATGGTGCCATAGCCCCCCAGCATACCGTCCACGGTGGGAGCCACATGCTTCCAGTAGTCTTCTGCCTTAGAGTAGAAGGCACCCTCCTCCTTAATCACGTCACCCATCCTGTCTGTGAGCGATAGTTGACAGTTCAACAGCTTAGTTGTGCAATTATCATTCATACAGTCATACAGGCTGCACATGCACATTCACATAGACAATCCAGTTCACAGCGAGCTGTGAACGTGGTCGCCTGCATGTGGTAACAAATCTAATAGTATTCAGGTATGGTATCTGGTCATATGATTATGATAGACACTGTTACCAAGAAAAGCCCTTTGGATGCCAGTGGCATGGTGTGAGTGCATACCTCTCCACTACAACCTTGATGGTGGGTGGGTGTGGGTGCATATGCGTGAGTGAGTGAGTGAGTGAGAGCGTATGTGAATGAGAGAGAGCATGTGTGGTGGTACTCAAGAGTGTGCTATACTTTTACTGTAATGTACATTTATGTGTACAAGGTCTTTGTGTGTATGTTTTGTATTTGTGCATACCGGTATAAGCTGACAGACACCTTAACTTCCTTCGGGATTAATAGAAGAGCTGCTCCACTCTACTCTACTGATATTGCGTGGCTGTTCTTGGACAACTCCAGCTGGGAAGTAAATTTAACCCCTTCCAAAAACGATGACGACACACGGCTGCAGTGCTGTATTTATGTCCGCTTGGGTTGTCCTCGAACGCCAAATGTGGACATGTCTGTCTGCCGTAAGCTCAGCTGTCAACGCTGGTCTCATGACTGCAGGTTAACCCGGGATACTGTGATACGGGCCGATCCTCCTACTACAAAATCTGCTTTATTATCCAAAATCACTGTCCTTGAAACGTTTAATGTAGGTGTAAGCCACCACGTTACATAGGGAAAAGCGTATTTCAAATTCATTTAATTTTCAACCAACCAGTCCAGCCAGATAGAGGACGACAATTCAGCGACAGTCTAGCACTGAAATGTCAAAAAACAATCACCACATTCGTTCATAGATTCTGGTTACCGAGATAAAGTAATGGCTGTCAGACGACTGTCACCAATAACATGAACATGGCCGTTCTATATTTAACTTGACGAGGCACGAAAAGGAGCCATGGACATGTTTTATTGCACATCCGACCACACTGACTTAACTTGAATGAAGTTGGTGCAGCACATAAGCTAAGCAGTTAGCACCAATCGTGACACAACGGAGCCGAAGTTGGTTTAACTTGCCACTGACGAAAGGGAAATGCAATGTACAAGTGCAGAAATATATGCTGTTTATATAAAGGCCATATATGAGCAATATCTGCTGTTCTGCTTTTAGGCAGGCCTTTGAGAAAAGTCCCACGTGTTGATTGACAACATCAATGAAACCAGTATCAAAACACAGTTCAATGTCACGATTTGCCCTCGCAAGTCTGTCCAACACAACTGTAAGGCTACTGACTGGCACTGGCACGCCTGTCATTTATGGAAATAATTATAGTTGACTTACCATGTAACGTTGTGCGGTGTCTGCATAACTAAGAGAAATATTCCTTCAAAACTCAAATCGGAACTCCTCTGCTAGGAACAGAGGCGACGTCATTTCCTTATTTGGCGCGTGCAACATTTTTGGGGGAGATCTCGCCATCTTGTGGTAGAAATAAATTGCTGCATGTAAAAAAATAAGGGAGGTAGGCCTAAGTGGCAGACTTTTCCAAGGAATGAATGAATGTATGAAAATATATTCGAGTTAATGATGAACCTGACCGACTGTGCTTGATTAGCTCATTAACCAATAGTCATAGGCCTTTAATCTCCAATAGAAAACATAGGCCTACTGTCTTTTAACTGCCTAAATCCAGGATTATCAGGGTGTGTTCATCAGCAGGACCAAAAGAGGAAGATAATGTTGAGGGATTGCTGACATATGGATGAAATAGCCTATTAGTGGACCTCCTTTGGACATAAAAATCACGACAGACACTAAACGGCAAGCAATTTTTGTCCCTTATATTTTCCTTTTACATCTCAATTAAACTGAAATTAAATGTAGGCTACTAACCTACAATGGTAATACATTTCTGCAATGGTTACATTATATGAAATCATTCAAGGTTTTATGAAAACCATCCCTTCTCTTGAGACCACCTCTTTGGGAACTGCTTCTGCTGCTTCAAGAGACCCATGCTGAAGGATTCCAGATCTTTCTTTTTTACTGTCTGTCTGTCTGTCTGTCTGTCTGTCTGTCTGTCTGTCTGTCTGTCTGTCTGTCTGTCTGTCTGTCTGTCTGTCTGTCTGTCTGTCTGTCTGTCTGTCTGTCTGTCTGTCTGTCTGCCCACAATAGGCTACCTGTGGTCATCTAGGGGAGTCACACATATCACTGTAGCGAACAACAGGTGCGCCAGGTTGCATTTCTGATAGCTATTGTTTAAACAGGTTGTCGTTACACTGTGCAGGAAATGGTCAAAAAAGGTACTGCAACTATGCTGCTCATTGAAACTGGGCTGCCTTTTGTCAAATTTGATCTTTTCATGAAAGTTTACTAAGTAATAAACAAATAGTTTCTAGTATGGTCCAAGTAGAGTCATTTTTGCAGCTAAAAATGGCTATTTTTGGAAATTCAAAATGGTGGACCATGGAGAAGATCCCCCTTTTCATGTATGAAAAGTGCCATTTTTCCAGTCATAATGAATAGGCCTACTTAGAATTTGATGGTGGTGGTAAGTATTCATGAAAAAGGTAACATTAGTGAATGGGCAGCATGAATTCTGGAAATAAACAACGAAAAATCTCACACAGTGTCCCTTTAAGACTCCTCTGCACTTTTTTTGTGGATCTTGATGCAGTTCTTCCCGCAAAATGGTCTTTTAGGGTAGATAGTGATGGCTTTATTTTGTTCCTCTGAAACCAAATACAAATAAAAGCCTTCTTTTTGTGGGGTGTATTGGATCAATTCCTTTGTGGAAAGCAAAGGTCAACCCACATCTCATTCCCACCATCCTGGTGAATGGTGACAGAATATGACTTCATTAGTGTTTTACTATAGTTTGCTCTTCATAGGCCTAAAGAAGTCATCATTTTCTTCCCAGCTTTATTGCACTATGCTTGTCCTGCAACACATTGCATTACAAACACCTAGCTGATGTTTTTATCCAAAACGATTTACAGTTATTTAAGGTGGGCAAGGCCTACAGGTTACAGTCCCCATGGGTTCAGGTGCCTTGCTCTAGTCTAGGGCACTTTATCTATTGACGTCACAGAATTCAAACCATCAGCCTTCTGATTCCAAGACCAACTGACTCCTCAACCATAGGGCACACATTACTGACGCATATCACTACCCCTCCTCTCCACCCTACTCCTCTCTCTCTCTCTCTCTCTCTCTCTCTCTCTCTCTCTCTCTCTCTCTCTCTCTCTCTCTCTCACCATCATACTCCAGTCCTGGCACTCTAGCTTTCATTGGGCATACTGCTCTCCTCACCTCTCCATCCTCTCTCTCTCTCTCTCTCTCTCTCTCTCTCTCTCTCTCTCTCTCTCTCTCTCTCTCTCTCTCTCTCTCTCTCTCTCTCTCTCTCTCTCTCTCTCTCTCTCTCTCTCTCTCTCTGCCTCTGTTATCCCTTACTGGTTTGGCAGTGCTTGGTGATGACTCAGAGCACTCTTGGCTTGGTGTGTGCTAGACGGCTTGAAGTCAGTCGATATCTAATCTGATATGCCCAACACACACACACACACACACACACAAGCACACGCACACACGCACACACAGACACAGACACAGACACAGACACAGACACACACACACACACACACACACACACACACACACACACACACACACACACACACACACACAGACACACACACACGTACAACAGCTCTCCCCCTTCCCCCATTCTCATCCTCTTTCCGCTGTCTCCGTCCCCCTCCTCTCCCCATTTCTCTCTCTCTCTCTCTCTCTCTCTCTCTCTCTCTCTCTCTCTCTCTCTCCGTCGTACTCCTGACACCCCTCTTGCTCATTAGAATTACAAAACAGCTGGAGAAATGGAGTGGAAATCAACACTTTGTGAATACCCCTTAGTCAGCAACATCAGCGCTGGGTCTCCACTCCACTCCACTCCCCTGTCTGCTGTCGTCCTCTCTCACTCGCTCTCCTTCACACACACACACACACACACACACACACACACACACACACACACACACACACACACACACACACACACACACACACACACACACACACATACGGACGCACGCACACACACAGACACACAGACAGACACACGCACGCACGCACGCACGCACACACCTTCTGTCTTTCTCTCTCACTCACCCATTCTCTCCATCATCTATCTCTCCCCCCCTCTTTTTTTGCATATATTCCCATGCTGTTTATAAAAAAAACTAAAATGTTTGCCCTTCACACTTTACATTGTCTTTGTTACAGCAGCTTTTCTTTTGTGATCCCCATCACCACCCAAGTTACTATGTTCTAGTTCACTGAAACTGACATTTAAAAAAAAAAACAGTAATGTACTTATCATAATGTGGATTTTAAAAAATCTACTTGCGTAAAAGGGATCGAAATATGTAAATGGGTAATCCCATTTCTAAAAATATGCACATATGTGTAATTTAGGCCTAATTCAGTGCAAACAACTGATTGTGACACAAAAGATCTGTAAGGCATCGTGTCGTAGTAGGCGTATGCCGTTTGCTATTGGAGAATGACTGAAAGACTCCCTGCTGCATAAAAATGTTAAGTGCTACTCTTGTAGGATTCTGAATGAATATGCCCCAGGCAATTGATAATGTCTTGAAGCCTAGTAGAGTATGCTTAGAATGGCAACAATTAAAATGCTACTACTTCTACTACTACTATTACTACTACTACTACTACTACTACTACTACTATACTACTGCTGCTGCTGCTACTACTACTACTACTACTAATAATAATAATAATAACAATAACAATAACAATAATAATTATGATGATGAAAGCAATAAGAATATAGGCCTAAATAAAAACAAACAAATAAACAAACAAATAAAGAAATAAGGAAATACATAAATGAACAAATAAATAAATCAATACATATGTAAAGAAAGAAAGAAAGAAAGAAAGAAAGAAAGAAAGAAAGAAAGAAAGAAAGAAAGAAAGAAAGAAAGAATTAAAGAAAGAAAGAAACAAGCTGTAAAGCCAAGTCATAGAATTTCATTGATGACAATTAAGCGTATGTACAGTATCTTTATCAATCTATCGACTACCAATGACCTTGTGTCCTTG
>NC_085867.1:13126134-13143634 GCF_034702125.1 Engraulis encrasicolus | reverse complement strand
CTAAAAACGTTGTGAACTGGATTAACATTCACCATTGATAGGTCATGAAGATATTTGATAGCATCTTAAGCAAAACTAACATCACAGCCAAAATAACATCACAGAACAAGGATGAAAACCCCATTTAACTGTTTCTTTGACATTTTAAGCAAAACAAAAAAGTAACGCAAAAAATACTTTTCCTGGTAACTAGTTACTTTTATAGTGAAGTAACGCAGTTACTAACGCAATTACTTTTTGGAGAAGTAACTGGTACTTGTAATTAGTTACTTTTTCAAAGTAACTTTCTCAGCACTGGTTACTACCTTGCTTTGTATAGGGTTTGCATGTACTCACCGCACCCACGAAGCCTGCAGCCTGCCTGAGCCCCCATTCAGCCCAGCCCAGCCCAGCCCAGCCCAGCCCAGCCCAACTCAGCCCAGCCCAGCCCAGCCAAGCCCAGCCCAGCCCAGCCCAGTCCAGTCCAACCCAACTCAGCCCAGTCCAACCCAACCAAGTCCAGTCCAGTCCAGCCCAGCCCAGCCCAGCCCAGCCCAGCCTTTTCCAGTCCAGTCCAGCCCAGCCCAAATCAGCCAAACCCAGCCCAGCCCAGCCCAGCCCAGCCCAACCCAGCCCAACCCAGCCCAACCCAGTCCAGTCCAGCCCAGCCCAACCAAGCCCAGCCCAGCCCAGCCCAGCCCAGCCCAGCCCAACCAAGCCCAACCAAGCCCAGCCCAGCCCAACCAAGCCCAACCAAGCCCAGCCCAGCCCAGCCCAGCCCAGCCCAGCCCAGCCCAGCCCAGCCCAGCCCAGCGCAGTTCACCCTCTGCAGGCTGAGAAGAGCCCCGGGTGGCTGGCTGGCTGGCTGGCTGGCGCTTGGGCTGTTTAAAAATGCATAGCCCATTTTGTCATTAATATTTCACAGAGGCAAACGCTCCCCTCCTCTCCCCTCCCCTCCCCTCCCCACCAGTACCACTGTCACCACCACCGCCACCGTCCGCCACCACACCTGCCAGCCTGCCAGCCCCGGAGCCAGCAAAGAGACACCCCACAGTAGAGAGAGAGAGAGAGAGAGAGAGAGAGAGATAGTAAGAGAGAGAGAGAGAGAGAGAGAGAGAGAGAGAGAGAGAGAGAGAGAGAGAGAGAGAGAGATATGGGAAGATGGAGAAGGAGAGACAAGGCAGAAAGCAACAAAGCAATGTATCCTTTGGGGGGGGCAGGAGGACAGAAAAGAAGGACAGAGACAGAGAGTAGACAACAAGACACAACTGTAGAACCAAAAAGAAAGAAAAAAAACATGAGGGAGGGAGGGCCTGCGAGTGATAAAGGAGACATGTTTTATCGCTCATTTAGACGATAACATGCGTTAGCTAGCTTCCTCTTAGTCACCGTCACCAAGACAACTGCTAGCAGCTTTTGTCCTGTTGTTGTGACGTACATCAGCCATGGTCCATTCTGCCCTGTGGCTTCCTGTGTGTGTGTGTGTGTGTGTGTGTGTGTGTGTGTGTGTGTGTTGGGGGGGGGGGGGGGGGGGGGTGGGGGGGGTTGTGTTTCTGTGTGTGTGTGGTTTGTGTTTCTGTGTGTGTGTGTGTGTGTGTGTGTGTGTGGTTTGTGTTTCTGTGTGTGTGTGTATGTGTGTGTGTGTGTGTGTGTGTGTGTGTGTGTGTGTGTGTGTGTGTGTGTGTGTGTGTGTGTGTGTGTGTGTGTGTGTGTGTGTGTGTGTGTGTGTGTGTGTGTGTGTGTGTGTGTGTGTGCTACTTTTTTATCGGGTAGTTTCCCAGCATATGATTACAGTCTCATGTTCGTATGTTGCGTCTCTCTTTATCTCCTCCTTCCTCCATGCTCTGTCCATTCTTACTTCTTTCCTTCCATCTCTACCCATCCATCTGTGTCTGTCTCCATTGCTCTTTCGCTCTCTTGCTCATCACCCCATGTCTGTTACTGCTTCCATCTCTCTTCCAGCCTCTGTTCCTCACTCCATCTCTGTCTGACGCTCTCTCTCTCTCTCTCTCTCTCTCTCTCTCTCTCTCTCTCTCTCTCTCTCTCTCTCTCTCTCTCTCTCTCTCTCTCTCTCTCTCTCCCCCAGTCTGATTCCTTCTTCTCTGTCTCTGCCTGTTATTCACGTCACTTTCTCTTTATCTCTCTCTGTCCTGTCTGGCCTCAGATCCCTCTCTTTCTTCATCTGTTCTTCTCTGTCTTCCTGGTTTCCTGCCCTCTTTCTCTCCGTCTTCCTTTTAATCTTCCTGTCTCTCCCTCTCGATCTCTCCCTCTCTCTCTCTCTTCTTCCCTCTCTCTCTCTCCCTCTCTTCTCTCTCTTCTTCCCTCTCTCTCTCTTCTTCCCTCCCTCCCTCTCTCTCTCTCTCTCTCTCTGTTCCCTGCTTCCGTCTCCATCTCCATCTCCAGAATTAGCTCTGTGTTCTGGGCTTATGGTGGAGTATCGTATAGTAGAGTAGTAGACCCTCAACAGCTGCTGGGTGGGATGCTGAAAGCAGAATGGGGGCCTCCCATTGGCTGCTGAACTGTGACCCATATCTGGGCCTGACGTCTTGTACTGTTCCTGTTCCTGTGCTGTTCCTGTGCCCGGGACGAGGTGAGACGGGGCGGGAAGGGGCAGGATGGGACAACTCCCACGTCTGGAGCTGAGGCTGGAGCTGGAGCTGGCGGAGGCTTTTAGCTGGGAGCCACTGCCTCTGCCAGGGCTGATCTGGGGGAGAAATAGGGCCCGGGCACTTTTGGCTTAAAGGGGCTCGTCAAAATTCTCGGTCCAGAACTGTCTTTTTTAAACAGAAAATAGGGGCCCACGAGGGTGCGGGGCCCGCTGGGAAATGCCCACTATGCCAGATGGCCAGTCGAGCCACTGCCTCTTCTTCCTTAGCGTGCCGTGTAAATATAGCGTGTGTGGTGGGGACAGAGAGCATGAGAGCTCCCAAACGGATGAGTGTTCCCATACGGATATGCGTGTGTGCACACACGCGCGCACGCGCACACACACGCACGACCGCACACACACACACACATATACGAAGACGCTCTATTATGTTTCGGTTTCGTACTCACTCCCCATTTATACTGTACACACAAATCTGTACTTACAAACACAAATGTCACACTCACACAGACACCCAAACACATACACAGATGCACAGACACAATCAGGCAATCTCACAGACACACATGAAGACGCTCAGACACATACTCACCCGACCCATCCACCCATCCACCCACCCAGACACACACACACACGCACACGCACACGCACACACACACACACACACACACACACACACACACACACACACACACACACACAGACTCAGACAGGGATAAGCCCGGAGGGGGCTGGCACTGACTGAGTCTGCATCTCCAGCTCTCTCCTCCACTCGTCTCTCTTCCTCCTCCCCATGCATGGCCTAGCTGGGCTGGGCTCTGATTGGACTCTTGCTTGGACTGTAGGGGCCTGTAGCCCGCATGTGCTCAGTACTGCCATCTAATGGTCAGTGTGTGGAAATGCACTTCACTCCGACTGAAACACAGGCTGGATGCTGCAACAGAGATATTACAACCGGAAAAATGTGATTTGAAGATATTTGGATGAATCTTTTGATGAATGACTAAAACAGAGCTCTAAAATCCCAGAGTTACTGTGTTTATTCATTGTTTTGGATTCAGTTTTTGATAGTGTTTCAGATTTATGTGGACCACTATAACACCATTACGTAAACTAAAAATATCTTTATATTTTTATCCACATTACATTCTGTATTTACTTCTGAAAGCTCCTGTGAAAAGTGAATGCATTTGTGTACGCATGTTTGTAAGTAGCCTATAGGCCTACCTGTAGGCCCTATATCATTTATATCATATAATTTATAGATTCATCATTCTTTATTTGTGCGTGTTTGTATTATATTACTGTTAGTTGCATATCACATGTCTGTGATTCCCATGTCTGCAATTTTTTTCTGTTGTGTGTTCCAAGGGTGTCATGTATTCAGTGTGTGTGTATGTGCGTGTGTGCGTGTCTGTGCATGTGTGCATGCATCCATGTCCTGTGTGTATGCTTGCATGTCTGTGGCTATGTGTGTATAATGTGAGCATGTATGCATGTCTGTGTATGTGTGTGTGTGCTTGTCTGTGTCTGTGCGGGTGTGTGTGTGTGTGCATGTATTTGTATGTGATGTGAGCAAGGGAAAGGGTGTGGGTTTCTGTATATATATTTTATCCACATTACATTCTGTATTTACTTCTGAAAGCTCCTGCAAAAAGTGAATGCATTTGTGCATGCATGTGTGTATGCATTTGATTCTTTATTTGTATGTGTTTGTATTGTATAGTAGTCGATGATTCCCAGCCTTTCATCTAAATGTACTATTTTTTGTTGTGTGTTCCATTTGTGTCATACATATACGTACAGTGTGTGTGTGTGTGTGTGTGTGTGTGTGAGTGTGAGTGTGCGTGTGTGTGTGTGTGTGTGTGTGTGAGTGTGAGTGTGCGTGTGTGTGTGTGCGCATGCATGTCTATGTCTGTGTGTGCATGTGTTAAGTGTGCATGTGTGCGTGTGTGCGTGTCTGTGTGCACGCTACAGTGTATGTGTGCGTGCATCCATGTCTCGTGTGTACGCGTGCATTTCTCTGTCTATGTGTGTATAATGTGAGCGTGCATGAATGTCTGTGTATGTGCGCGTGTCTGTATCTGTGCGCCCGCGCGTGTGTGTGTGCGCGTGCATGTATGTGCTGTGAGAAAGGGAAAGGGTGTGTGGGTGTCTGTCTGCCTGGCCCGCTGGTGTGAGATTTGTGCTGAGAGGACACTTGTCCTGAGGACATGCTCCAGTCCTCTCCACTCCACCCCACTCCACTCCACTGCCTGAGCGGGGCAGCCTGGCTGGCTGACTGGCTGGCTGACTGAGGCATCATGCTTACAACACCCTGGACTGCTCAGTCACCGTGCTCCCCCTACTCTGGCACCAACATCCAGCCCGGGTGTTCTGTCGATATGGGCTGCTTTGTCAATTTGACCTGCAATAAGCAATAGACTTTTAACATAGTCCAAACAGACATCCTATTCTTAACCTTCAGCCCAACATGAGCTATTGTCGTTGCAAAGTAATGACTTGGTAGCTCTGCTCGATAGGCAGTTCATGTCGGCTTGATATGCCCCCCTCTGGCACCAACAACCCAGCCCAGGCCCCTGCTGGCACAGAGGGAGCTCCCAGCCCAAGCCCTGTTATAGTGGAACCTCCAGCCTGGCATGCACGCACACACGCTTGCCTTCCTGCTTGCCTTCCTGCTTGCCTGCCTTCCTGTCTCCCTGCCTGCCTGTCTCCCTGCCTGCCTGCCTGTCTCCCTGCCTGCCTGCCTGTCTCCCTGCCTGCCTGCCTGTCTCCCTGCCTGCCTGCCTGTGCCTGTACTCACTGCACTCTCCAGGGACCCCTATGACTCTGACTTTGACACTGGCTGTTGCGGCTGCTGCTCCTGCAGTCACCATGTACTGTGCGAAACAAAGTCCTTTCCCATAAGTAATTTCACTCCGTGGCCATCTTGGCGATTCAGATTAGTAAGACCATGTGCATCTCAGAATGAATGGGAAAAACAGGAATGGGACAATTGAGTGATACACATACGGTTGGAATCGCAATGAAAAGCAGATTATAATTGCTATCTAGATTGGCCGTATATATGAAAGTAAAGCCTTGTTCAATCACACCCGTCGCTGCTAGTTACTCGCTACTTGCTAACTAGCCTACTCGCCACTTGTTCATTTAACGTTCGCTAAACATTCACACGGCTTTGACTGCCAATGCACAAGTGAGAAGTACCGAACTCTGCATTCCAATTGGTTACTCGCCTCGCTCAAAGTTAAAATATTTTTAACTTGAGATCCGCCCACATCGCATCGCTTGTACTCTCCTTGCCTACTCACCTCCTCGCTGGAACACATAGACATTCTATTGACTTAATTCGCTGAGCAAGTAACTAGTAGCGACGTGTGTGAATGAGGCTTTACGCTGTAAAACATTGTTTTCTTACTGCTAATTTTGACCTGTGAATGCACAGCATTTCACGACAACGTGTTCTGCTTTGTGGCATGTAGGATCAAGAGGCGCAAACCTACCTATCCGTCTCGATGTGAGTCGCACATGTCATCTGCCACTGACCAACAGCAGATATTCCAAAGGCATACCGATTAGCAGCAGTTGTAAAAGCTTACGCGTCAATGCTAGAGAAATGTGTGCAGGCACACACCATGGTGGCCTTACGAATTGCTCCCGTTCATTTCTAGGGGTGCTTTCTTCAGTATTCCATCTCCTCCTATGTAAAGTGTCTCTGGCTGAATCTGACATCTTACAAAACAGCTTGCCTGGTGGCCATGGCTGTAGAGCAGGGCTCCAGAGTGCGACCAATTTGGTCGCATATGCGCCCATTTTTTTCAATGGTGCGGCTAAAAAATATTTTCAGTAGAACAAATCAGTAGAACCAAATCAATTAGGCCTAAAACAACCGTTTTAATGGACATAAAATTAATAGTCATTCTTCAGTAGTGGCCCATCATCACACAATAAAACGTGTCGATGCGGTCATTCCTTCAACTCCGCTGAACTACCGATAGCTTCCCCCCCTTCCTCGTTCACAGGCAGCCCGACGCTTCAGAATAGAATGTTCGACTTCGCTCAACTATCCGAGTTCACATGTGCCAGCCAGTTTTGTGTTCTCAACCAGGCGAGTTTTGCAACGGACGAGATAGTTACAATCACAGTAAAAACAGCAAAATGACTTGAGGATATTTTAAACACGAGAGAGTCGCAATCACAGGGAAAAACTAAATGGCTTGAGCGGATATTAAACATTGCCACACAAAAATGCAGATAATTGCCCGTTTCAGCCGCGTGCAGAGCTGGCCAAACAACAGGTGACGCGCTAGTCTGTCGGGACTTCTGTGAGAGTTTTTTCATAGCGACTAGGGCAGGCTACATAGGCTACTGCCTATCAGTCGGCAAGGCATCGTTCATGCACCTCGAGACAGCACGAGAGAGAGAGAGAGAGAGAGAGAGAGAGAGAGAGAGAGAGCGAGCGAGCGAGCGCACTAGTGCTGTCGTGTCTGTTCGTAGCGCTTGCTAAGATAGGCAACCACAATCATTATGCAGAGGGAGAGCGCTCAAAAACGGGGAAATAGACAAAACCCAATTCACCTCAGATTCCACTGTAAACATAGGCTAGGCTATTTGTGTCTAATGATTTTAAAAATCATGACATTTTTAGCAGGGTTTGTTAAAAAAAATCTATCCATCCATCCATCCATCCATCCATCCATCCATCTATCTTCATATTGTAACTCTGTGCTTGTGCTGTGTGCGTAGCCTTATTGCAGAAAAGGCTGGTATGTTGATCTTACTAGTCAAACACATACTGACTAAAAGGCTACTAATTTGGTCTTTTCTACCAGCCAAACTGCTTGTAGCCAAGATGTGTTAGTTAGGTAGCCTACTGTCATGTCTTTTATAAGGAGCACATTTGGAAGACTAGCCTATAGCACATGAAAGGCTCCAGGTCTTTTAAAATATAGCAATAATAATAATAATAATAATAATAATAATAATAATAATAATAATAATAATAATAATAATAATAATAATGCTATTGTTATTTTTAATTATTATTTTTTAAAGCTGAGGTGCGTGCGTGTATGGGGTGGTGAAAACATTTGGGTGCACCTAAATTTTGTGCTGGTGCACCTAAAACATTTTTTTAGGCGCACCAGTGCAACCAGTGCAAAAAGTTAGTCTGGAGCCCTGCTGTAGAGTAAAGTGCATTAGGCCCACAGAAAAAAAAACTAAAAACCCCAAAATATTTGAAAGCAAATATTGGTGCACAGGGAAAAAAACAGACGTCACATGAGAGCAAACGACTGTAGCTAAATCGTAGTAAGATGGTACCTCTTTATTTTACACATTCTTTGCTGTATCGGTTGTAGGCTATGAACCTGTCCAGGTCTACTGTATGTATTGATGTATGAAAACATTCATAAAATAATAAACATTCTTACTCCTTCTTTCTCATGTTCCCTTGCTCTTATCTCTATCCCTATCTATAGGTTTTTCATGCTTTGGTCCCATAGGTGTGTGTGTGTGCGTGCTTGCTTGCTTGCGTGCATGTGTGCGTGCCAGAGATGGTTTCTAACAAGCAAACGTAGCAACCATCTCTGTGTGTGCATACCGGTTTGTGTGTTTGTGTGTGCAGGGCCGCTGACAGCTTTGTCGGCCCCGGATAAAGTAATATGAAAGGCCTCTCCACTCAATACATACAGTGTTATGAGGACCCAATTCTGGACCCCTCCTATCCCTGGGCCTGCGACAACTGACCCCCTTTGTCCACCCGCGTCACCCGTGTGTGTGTGTGTATGTGTGTGGGCGCGCGCATGCATACATGGGTGCATGCGTGCATGTGTGTGTGCACGCACACATGCGTACATGTGTATATATTATACGTGTGTCTGCCTCATACACAATGACAAGGGAAAGGGGCGAGAAGATAGTCCGTCCCTTTTCAAACCTGCATACGTCGACAGTACAGTACAGTTCACGGCACACTGTGAATCCATTCGCAACATAACGTTCGTTGCCCCACAAACCCCTCACCTCTGCTGGGCCAGCGGAGCTCGGCGAAGCCCAGGCATCTCATTTCAACCCCGGGCCTGTGGAGCATCGATCCAGCCATAGGTATAGCTGCGGTCCTGGGAGACGTGAGCGTGAGGCTGGGCCAATGGAGGGAGGGGATGGAGGGAGGAGAGCAGAGGCGGACTTTCCATTAGGCCAACCAGGGCCCCGACCAAATCTGTCCTCCATAGGGGCCCCAGCTTTCACACCAGTCGCAGTTAACACACAAAAAGTAGGCTTGATCTTAGTTTGTAACTTATGTAAAGTAATCAAAGACATAGCACATGAGACAAAACACTAAAATCGCACCAAAACACAGAGTTTTATAATGACTTTTCAGGGCCCGATGTTTGTGTTTCGCCTGGGGCTCCAAAACGGCTAGATCCGCCCCTGGGATGGAGGAGATGGGAGGGGAGGGGCGGAGACTAGAGCCGGCGAGTAGGACTACAGCTATTCAAGCTAACTCGTTATGTCCAGGGCTTATTGGAAAACAGTCTGACTGGAGCTCAGGACTGAAATTAGTTATTGATCTCCCCCCCTCCTCACTCTACTCTCCCTCCCTCCCCTCTCTCCCTCTACCCCCCCATCCATCCACCCGGAGCTTTGGGACTGCAACCCCCCCACCCCAAACCGACTCCAGAACACACACACGCACGCACACACACACGCACGCGCGCACACACACACGCACGCACGCGCGCACACACACACACACACACACACACACCAAACACACACACACACACACACACACACACACACACACACACACACACACACACACACACACACACACACACACACACACACACACACACACAAAGAAGATAGACAGACGCACACACACACGCACGTGCACGCACACGCACACACACACACACACACACACACACACACACACACACACACACACACACACACACACACACACACACACACACACACACACACACACACACACACACACCTGACTACCCATCACCACAACCTTCTGCTGATTCCTACTCTTTCTCGCCAGCTTCTCCTCCTCTCGCTTTCTCTCTCCTCTGCTGTCCTCGGTCTTCCTCTTCTCTTCTCTTCCCTCTGCTCTCCTCTGTCCTCCGTTTCTCTATCCTCCTCTATTCTCTTCTCTGTCCTCTGCACTCCTCTATCTCTATTCTGCCCTCCTCTTTATCTCTCTATCCTCCTGGTCTCTCGTCTCTTTCTCTCTTCTGCTCACCTCTACTGCGTCCTCTCTGTCCTATCTGTTCTCTCTATCCTATTCTTTACACTCCTCTTTTCTCTTGCTCTTCTCTATTCTGTCCTCCGCTCTGCTACGTCTTGTCCTCCTCTCTGTCCTCAGCCTCTCCATCTTCTCTCTCTCTCTCTCTCTCCTCTTGCTCTCCTCTATTCTCTCTGGTCTTAGCCTCTCCATATTTTCTCTCTCTCCTCTGCTCTCCTCTATTCTCTCTGTTGTCTGTCTCTCTATCCCCTCTTCTCGCATCTGCTCTCCTCTATTCTATACTCCCCTCTGTCTCTCTATTCTCTCTTCTCTCCTCTGCTCTCCTCTGTTCTGTCCTCTCCTCTGTCCCCCGTCTTTCTATCATACTCTTTCCTCTTCTCTCTCTTTCTGTCTTCCTCCCTTCACATGTCTCATTCATTGTCAGTCATTCATCGCTCCTCCAGAACTGAATGTCCTCTGCTCTTCTACCTTTCCATTCCTCTTCTTTCCCCATCTCTTTTTTGTTCTCTTCTGTGTTTCTCTTCCTGCCTTCCCTCTCTTTGCATGTCTTTTTCCTTTCCTTCCTTCTTCGCTCCTTCCTTCTCCAGAATTGCATGTTGTGTCCTCTTCAGCCCAGCGCCTCTCTCTTCTCTGTCTTTTGTTTCCCAGAAATGCCATTCGCTTTCGGGTGAGCTCCTCTCTCTCTCTCTCTCTCTCTCTCTCTCTCTCTCTCTCTCTCTCTCTCTATCTCTATCTCTCTCTCCCTCTTTCTCTCTTCCCTCCCTCACCCTGGCAATCTCTCCGTCTCTCCCTCTGTCTCTCTCTCTCGCTCCATCTCCCTCTGCCATTCTCTTTCATTCCCCCTCTCTTTCAGTCTCTCTCCTTCTGCCTCCCTCTGCTTGTCTCTCCATCTCTCCCTCTCTCTCCCTCTTGCTCTCCCTCTGCCGTTCGCTCTCATTCCCCTTCTCTCACCCTACCTGTCAGTCCTCCTCTGTAATTCCATTTTTCCTTCCCGTCCTACACCCTTCCCCCCTCTCCTCTCCTCTCCTCTCCTCTCCTCTTCTCTCTCTCTCTCTCTCTCTCTCTCTCTCTCTCTCTCTCTCTCTCTCTCTCTCCCCCCTCCTATCCCTGCCATCACATTCTCCCTCTCATCCCCGTTCCACCCTCTCTCTCCCTCTCCCTTGCTCTCTCCTCTTTACTCCCCCTTCCTTTGCTGTCTCTCTCCCTCTCCCCCTCCCCCTCTTCCCCTCTTGCTACCCCCCCCCCAACCCTTTTTTTTCTCTCCCTCTGCTCGACAGCATCAATTCCAGAGCCACACACACCAGCGCCTGTTATAACTCAAAGGCAGAGCGGGGCTGCCTGCCTCTCTCCCTGCCTGCCTGCCTGCTTGCCTGTCTCCCTGCCTGCCTGCCTGCCTGCCTGTCTGTCTGTCTGTCTGTCTGCCTGCCTGTCTGTCTCCTTGCCTGTCTCTCTGCCTGCCTGCCTGTCTGTCTCCCTGCCTGTCTCTCTGCCTGCCTGCATGTCTGTCTACCTGGTTGCCTCTCTGCCTCTCTCTCTGCCTCTCTCTCTGCCTGCCTGCCTCTCTGCCTGCTTGCCTGCCTGTCTCCCTGCCTGTCTTCCTGCCTGCCTGCCTGCCTGTCTGTCGGTCTACCTGCCAGCCTGCCTGCCTCTCTGTCTCCCTGTCTCCCTGCCTGCCTCTCTCCCTGCCTGCCTGTCTCCATGCCTGCCTGCCTGCCTGTCTCCCTGCCTGCCTGCCTGCCTGTCTCCCTGCCTGCCTGTCTCCATGCCTGCTTGCCTCTCTCCCTGTCTCCCTGCCTGCCTGCCTGCCTGCCTGCCTGCCTGCCTGCGCGCGGCAGTGGCAGTGAGGCAGCCGGGGCTGAAGGATAAGTGAAGCGGTAATTGGTACATGGAGAAAAGGGAGAAGCTACGTGCTATCACGGCCACGCTCATAACTCTGCGATCCGCTATGAAAGCGTGGCGCGCACACGTAGTAGGGTAGGCTATACATACGGGAGTGCATGTGCGTACATATATATAAATGCACACACACACACGCTCACTATATATCTACTGTACGTGCTCATCATGCACAGACATATGCACTACAGAAACATCATGTAGGCTATGTGCTAAACGTGTGTGCCTATATATCCATGCAAGCATTGATGCACAAATACATACACACAGAAACACATACGCACACCCTCTATATATGTGTCCATACACCTGCTACTACATGTGTGCACACAAATATACCCCCTCACACACACACACACACACACACACACACACACACACACACACACACACACACACACACACACACACACACACACACACACACACACACACACACACACACACACACACACACACACACACACACACACACACACACACACACATCATATACGCTCCCACACTCTGCATATATGTGCCCACATGCAACCACATACAAACACACACACACGCCAAATGTGTCTTGGTAGTTGGGCTCACTTGGATATGCTTAACACATAATGCAGATATCCGGTGTGCTCAAAACTCAAACACGACACACACATACACACACGCATGCATGCACGCACACACACACACACACACACACACACACACACACACACACACACACACACACACACACACACACACACACACACACACACACACACACACACACACACACACACACACACACACACACACACACACATATCGTTGTCATCCTCTCAAATGCACAAATAGCCTCCCTGAGGCATCAACATGCGGTGCTAAACACATACTTTACATACAAATATTGGTATTGGCATACACAGACACACTCACACTGCAGTCTCAGATACACTTACATACAGCTAGGGCCACTGACAGCTTTTTCTGGGTCCAGGACATAGTCATCTGAAAGACCCCCCCCCCCCACACACATACACACACCTCTATTTTGGACCCAATTTTGGGGACCCTCTCTGCCTGGGCCCTGGACAACTGACCGCCTTCCCCCTCCTTGTCAGTATACTGTGGACATCCCAACTTGGATTTATTTGCTTTTTATAGGCTACACCCCCCATCCACCCCCATCCTGTATTTGTTGATATGAACGAGTAAGATACATTGCTCTACATAACGGTATTATTTTCTCTTTATTTGTCTATTATTGAGCCTTTATCAGATCACGAGGCTATTTGATGTCGTTTTTGTCTTCAACACCTGAAGGCATGGAGCAGTATTACACTGGCAATATCTTTAATGCATAGTGGCAGAATACTACTGCCCTTAAATACATTCAAAGCTCACCTCCCATTCCAGCCTTTGCTTTTGTTCACAGTTATGCTACAATACATGCAAGCAGAGAAGTACATATTTTTAAAATATAAATGCTACACAGTGAAAAAAAGCAGTGTTGGCCCTGCCACGGCCAACCGGTGGGGCACTCGTCTGCCATGCGGCCGACCTGAGTTCGATTCCCGGCCCGGGTCGTTTGCAGGCCCCTCCCCGTCTCTCTCCCCATTTGCTTCCTGTCCACTGTCCTGTCAGTGGGACCCACATAGAATCTAAAAGATGCTAAATTGATAATGTCTATGTAATGTGTGCATTGCTGCTTATAACACACACACACACACACACACACACACACACACACACACACACACACACACACACACACACACACACACACACACACACACACACACACACACACACACACACACACACACTGGGAGTTATAAAACCAGTAACACAGCTTCCTAGACTGGGATCAGCTGTGATAAACAATGTCACATGACATCAGAGCAGAACAGACCCCATGGTGATGTGCCTTGCATGGCAGTGAAGGGCAGAGAGGAGGGGGGAGAGGTCAATGTCTGGAGCTGGGGCTGGGGGGGTTGTGGATGTGTTTGGGGGTGGAAGTGGAGGTAGAGCTGAAGAGCTCTTTTCCAAAATGCTTTAGCCTATGTATACACAGTATGTATACATATACATTAAAATCAGTCTTGATTTTTTTAATAGCCTTATCTATGCATTTTAATAACATTTATAACGTTGCGGAAAAGAGCCATTGGGATGTCTTCTTGAGCAGAGGAGGTGAGTTGTTATGCAAAGGTTGTCCACCAGGTGCCGCTGCACCACAGGTGAAACTGTCATTGACATTTGATTGACCGCTGATTGATTGCTTTGAATAATGATGGGCAACCTAGCGCATAACACCCCATAATACCTTCACCTTACCATTGTGGACAATAATAACTCAAGTCTATCATCTGTAATGAGCAACTGTCAAACAGACATGTGCTTTTAAATATACATAGGCTGAGTTGTGTACTTGGCCTTTACATGTTCAACCTTTGCTTTGAAATAATGCCATCTTCTGGAAAACAGTGGTAGGGAGAAAATCAGAAAACCTGAAGAAATATTATCACTCTAAGAGCAGGAAGGCCTCTAGAAATCCTAGATTTTTCTCAAGCTTCTTTAAGTTCTTTTCCCCCTTGATGGTGTCTCCAGTCAGGAAGAGCATTAGTGACATTTTTTTTCTTTTCTGTGGGAATTATGAGGTTTGTGAAGAAATTGTATCCAGCAAAAAGCAATGAAATCCATGACGTCACCGGGAGTCAAAATGTATTTAGCTCCACATATCTGAGTAGCCCATGGAAACTTGAAATAGGCTACTCTATTTTAGGGTTTCTACAATCGACCACACATGGTCTACAAGTAACATGATAAGCATCACATATACGGTACCCTAATTCTTACCCTTATCCAGGACTGATCTGGGACCAAAAAACTGCCTGGGCATTTTAGGCTTGGACCAGTCCCTCTCAAAAGTCCACTGACTGATCTTCTAGTGCTGAAGATGCACCAATGGGCTGCCCCCTCTAAATGGCTGACAATAAAAAAAAGACGATATATATACGCACATATACATACACTCACCGGCCACTACATTACCTGTTACATCTGTTCATTGAGGCAAATTTCTGATCAGCCAATCACATGGTGGCAACTCGATGCATTTGTGCATGTAGACATGGCCGAGATGACTTGATAGAGTTCAAACCGAGCATTATAATGTGGAAGAAAGGTCATTTAAATGACTTTTAACATGGCATGGCTGTGGGTGCAGGAGGGCCTGATTTGAGAATTTCAGAAATGGCTGATCTACTGGGATATTCACACACAACCATCTCTATGGTTTACAAAGAATGGTACGAAGAAGAAAAAAATGTAGTGAGCAGCGATTCTGTGGGCATAAATGGCTTGTTGATGGCAGAGGTCAGAGGAGAATGGCCATACTGGTTTGAGCTGATACAAAGGCAACATTAAGTAAAAAAAAAAACCATTCATTACAACCGAGGTATGCATAAGAGAATCCCTGATTACACAGCACATCAAATCTTGAGGCAAATGGGCTACAGCTGCAGAAAACCACATTTGGTGCCACTCCTGTCAGCTAAGAACAGGAAAATGAGGCAACAATTTACACAGGCTCACCATAAACGGCACTAGAAGATCAGAAAAATGTTGCCTGGTCTGATGAGTCTTGATATCTACTGCAACACTCAGGTGGAATGGTCAGAATTTGGCGTCAACAACATGAAAACATGGGTCAACCCTGCTTTACATCAACATTTCAGGCTGGGGATATAATGGCATAAGGATATTTTCTTAGCACAATTTGGGCCAATTAGTACCAATTTATCTTTGTTGGAATGCCACAGCCTACCCGAGTATTGTTGTAGGCAGTTCAGGCATTTCTGAAGGCAAAAGGGGATCTAATCCAGCACCAGAGAGGTGTTCCTAATGAATTGGACGGTGAGTGTATACATACACATACACATACACATACACATACACATACACATATACATATACATATACATATACATATACATATACATATACATATACATATACATATACAGTACATATAGGCTACATATACATCAGTCTCTGCACTATCGGTCCATCAATAAATGCTCTTTATGTCAGATTAGTTTGCCAATTTAGTTTATTTTTATTTGCTTATTTGACAGGGGCCATGAACATAGGCATGAACAGATTCCAGTACCAGAGTTAGCTAGAAAGCTACTATGCATATACTGTATGGTAGCTGGCCAGGGAGCTA
Source organism: Engraulis encrasicolus (assembly GCF_034702125.1). NCBI lineage: Eukaryota > Metazoa > Chordata > Actinopteri > Clupeiformes > Engraulidae > Engraulis > Engraulis encrasicolus. The sequence continues at coordinate 13,127,683 of NC_085867.1, read as the reverse complement.
GCAATCAAGCACATATTAAAACATGGACAATACATGCCCTTCTGTTGCAAATGTACACAATAAAATACACATTTACACATAGGCCTATCAAACTAAAACACAATAACTCTATCACTAGCAGGTTTAGACAGGGACCAAAAACAGTCTGGGCATTTGGATAAGGCTCATAATTGTGGGGTGGTCTGGTCTCTATGGGACAATAATAATAACAACAACAACAACAACAACAAAACGAACAGCATCGGCCCCTGAGGACTGTTGGCCCACCGGGAAAATTCCCAGTATGCCAGAATACCAGTCCAGCCCTTATCTCTAGTCCAGTGCTGCCCTCATCCAGGGAATGTAACGTGTTGTTACACACGTTGTTACCCTAGTCCAGCCCTGCCCTTATCCTAACCCCAAGGTATGTAATGTGTTGTGACACATATTGTTACAAAGATGTTTCTTAAGCTGTAGAAACAATGTAACAGGGACAATAAAACAATAGACACGCAAATTCAGGAGTATTCGAAAGATGCTCTTTGAAGAACTTCTGATAGGCTACACTGTCACTTCTTTGTGAGTGAGGAGAAAGTAAGTGTAAATATATAGTGAGCATTTTCTCTTGGAGAAAAACGCACACAGCGAACGCTTTCATGTTCTCTCTCTCTCTCTCTCTCTCTCTCTCTTGTACTCTGAGTGTGTGTGTCTCTGTGTGTGTGTGTGTGTGTGTGTGTGTGTGTGTGTGTGTGTGTGTGTGTGTGTGTGTGTGTGTGTGTGTGTGTGTGTGTGTGTGTGAGCGCGTGTGTGTGTGTGTGTGAGCGTGTGTGTGTGTGTGTGTGAGCGCGTGTGTGTGTTTGGCGTGGTGAGTAAACGGCCCATGTGATTCTGAGACATTCCTCTCAGCAGTCACATGAGGAACACGTGGCAGAGCCATTGAGTGGGGAGAAACAGTTGAGCGACCGGCTGATAGCACAGCTCCGCCACAACCAGTCCAGCGAGCCCAACACAACAACAAACCCCCACCAGCTGTCTTCAGAGGACACACTCATCACAGCACACACTGACTCCAATACCCAGAAACCCTCCTCCACACATCTACATGAACACTGTACACCTCTCTGCATAATGCCAGACCTGAGGAAATAAAAGCAAATAAAAAGTAGAAGCACTCAGAGAGTGCAGACCTCCGCCAAGGACGCTGTTTGATAGAACATGTTACACCTTATTTTTTGTATTTAAAGTCTTTCTGCATTTTTTTTGTGGAGTTAGAAGCTGGAATGGCAACATTTTCCCTGTCCCGCAATTCAATTTGCGGTCACTGGGGGCGTCTAGATTTCCAGCAATGGTGAGGAATCTTTTTTTTAAATCCTGGTTCCGGTCCATGATCTGGATCACCACCAGAATTTAATCACTTGGTCCATGGGTCATTTCCAACGACTCCACAAAGTGTCATCTAAACCCATTCATACATTTTTGAGTCATCCTGCTGACAGACAGACAGACAGACAGACAGACAGACAGAGAGACAAACAAAGAACCAGATGGACAAACCAACACGACTGAAAAC
>NC_085867.1:13113634-13121134 GCF_034702125.1 Engraulis encrasicolus | reverse complement strand
ACAGCTAAGTGTCTATGATGTTAAATTATTAGGCCTATGTTGAGTATAACTATTTTATTCGTAAGTATAAAATGGAAGTTAACACATCTCCTCCCAGTCGTTGTTTGGAATTTTAGCCTTAGTCTCCCGGCCAGTTTCATAAATTTTCATCAGCCAGCGAACATTTTGTCCGATGGGCATGTGTAATTTCTAGAAGTGCTAGTTCTTCAGAAAAAGGATACGTGCCTAAGTACACTAAACCAACGTTAGTTCTGCTGCTGTGTTGTTCCGGTTTTTATTCCAAACTTCCATTTTCACTCCTAATGTTCACCCTGACGTGAACAGGAAATGTGCATGATATCATTTGACTGTTGTAGGCCCCTAGAGTACTTCTAGGTGTTTTTCATGACCGATGTCAGTTAACTTTTTGGGAGCCAACGCATGTGAGGCGAAACGTGTTTTTTACCTGACTTGGGAGTCAAATGTTTTGAATGTCTACTATACATTGATTAAGGCATTTTCACGCACGAGCAGGAAACAATGATACATTACTAATACTTAATTCAAGTCAGTGGCAGGAAATGATAAACCATAACCAGCAACGCATTAATTACAGCAATGCATTACTTTTTCTGCAACTCAGAGAATACCTTAAGTTTGGCAGTTTTTTAGCAACTCAGTCAACATTGCATGTAAGCTTAACACAATAATGCATATTTTTTCTTTTTTGTGTCACTCCTCACCACATATGGCAGATTTAGTGTGAAGAGCCACCTGTACAAGATTCCTGGGACAGCAGAACATGCACCTCACGCACTACCCTGGCACCCTGGCTGAACAACCCGCAGCACATCATCTCCAGCTGAGAGGGGGACTCATACATTCATTTGAAATCAGCTCTACTGAGGTGAAATGATCAAGAGTCAAAAGCATGCTGAAGAGATAAACTTGATGATGGCTATGTTTATTTAATTAGCATTGTTTATATAGATTACACATTCCTTGTAAAAAAAAAAATAATTAAAAAATTAGTTGTCGGAGCAAGATAACATGCACTGCTCCACCTGGGTGTCTTCAGCAGTATGCACAGCCCGTCGTTCATTGCAACCTGAAGCTACTGTAGGCCAGGGGTCCCCAAACTTTTTTTTAAATCTGGGGGCCACATTATTGTTCCTGACTGTGATCAGGGGCTGGAATCAATACCAATCATGTAAAAAAGGTGTGTGTGTGTGTGTGTGGGGGGGGGGGGGGGGGGGGAATTCCGATGTCAATTTCATTAATTTTCTTGATTTCTTTGTTTTCATGGCTTTGGCGTTCTGATTGCCCACCTTCAGTTGAAATTTTATCCTCATCAATAAGTATGTATTAACAAGGAACTCTTTGCAGGACAGACAGCTGGCGGAACATATAACAGCATCCAAATTCACACTCTGATATACTGCAGATTTTAAGAGTGCCAGGACATGTTTCCCTTTAGAAATGTGGGGGTATTGGCATCTAAAAATGTGTTCAATTTGCTCTGTTGTACGCTGTAATACAACACTTGGTGGGAATAACCCATCCCTGAACTGCTTATATCTGAAAAAGGTGTATTTCTCCTTGAGTGTATCTCTGTCCTCCCTCGTTTGCCTCCCACAGCGTAACACAACTCTTGCAATCAAATTTGGCAGAGGCTCTGAAGGCCACATAGCCAGCAAGGTACACTGACACATTGCCCTCAATGACGTCCAGCCCCTTCATGAACTCTGTGTTGTCCAGTCCAGGGAATGTGGGTTCCTCATCAGTAGACTGTACGTGAGGCATGGTCAGTGCGGTGCATGGATGGGGAGTTGCCATCTGCGATGACTCAGTGCAGCTCTACAAAATCATTGCAAATGATTACAGACTTACAGTATACTAATCATGTGTGACACTTTTGTTTTTTGAAAGGGTGTTTCGTGTACCTCGTGAGGCATGGTCAGTGCGGTGCATGGATGGGGAGTTGCCATCTGCGATGACTCAGTGCAGCTCTACAAAATCATTGCAAAAGATTACAGACTTACAGTATACTAATCATGTGTGACACTTTTGTTTTTTGAAAGGGTGTTTCGTCTACCTCAAACAAATGGGACAATTGCAGCAATAGGTGTAATTTCCTCCGGTTCGCAATTTTGTATTTCTCCCAAATGTCATTAGATAGTCTAGCACGGCCTGCCTGTAGTCTAATCGGAATTGCTGAGGGTCTGGATTGTCCCTGTGCCCGCCCTTCGCTCTGATCACCCCAAAGAAGTGTTCCAGGCAGTCCTGGTTGAGGTGCCTCGTAAATAGAAACTGAAATCCTTTCTCTGTGAATGCAAATGACAAACAGTACATTGGCCAACAGCAGAAAACATGCAGTGGTGGACAAAGCTCATTAGCATTAGCAAAGCTCAATTTGAATAATTATGCCTTATTGCTGCTACCCTTTCAATTCAGCCCAGATTTCCTTGATTGCTCTTAGGTTATGCCCTCCAACCATTTAGGCAATTCAAGCTGTTGCCACTGGCACATCTGACAGATGCCAGCCAGTTAATACTCTCATTGATGAAATCAATATGTGTCTCTCTGAAGGCATCCTTTTGTGGTGTGCTGCTGGACAAATGTGCTACTGTTAAAGCAGTCAAACATTCTGGTGGTTAAAGTGGGCTACAAAATCTGCCGTCGTTTTTTTGCCCCCTCTCTTAGCTTCCCCATGTCTGCCATGGTGAGCAGTGCAGCCGCAACAGAATGACTAAGAACCTGTAATAAAAAATAAAAAAAATCCCATTTTCAGGACCATAGATAAAGATTGTAAATTGAATGTTATACGCCTGCATGACAGTTTTCACTTGTGGCTTACCTGAGTGGCGAGAGGCACACTCATTGTTGAAAAGGCAGTGAGGGACAGATGCCGTTGGGGTTTAACTTGGGTGCCATTCGGTGTTGTCTTTGTGAATCAATTTTAAACATTTCAGTGATGTCTCCCCATTCTGCCAATTTTGTCCCCTATGTAAAATCCATATTTTCGCAAATTGTTTCTGATGTTTTTCATTAAATGGGGGGGGTCGAATAAAAAATGAATCTTCTGGCTTTTGACAAAGAAGTACGGTTTTTCTTCTGTTATACCCAGGTTTCTACAGGCTGCCAGGTTGTTGCTGCCTTGGTCCATTACCAGCACCATGGGAGTGAAGCCAGTGTCAAGCACCTTTTCCACCGCCTCCATGATTTTGGTTTTTAAGACCCCATGCTTCATGGTCCCAGATGACAAGAAGTACCCTATGGGTTGTTTCCATTTCCCAGTTAGACTACGGATCATGAAAACCCCTGCATGGTTGGCTGGTCTTCCCCCCTTCGTCATACCCTTCTACTTCATCTTTCGAGATGTTATAATTTAGGCTACATTTCAATGTAATTTCATCAAATGTGATGGCAACGTGCCTATCTCGCTCTTCCATATGCTGCACTTGATGTTTAAGTGCATACAGCACAGGTTTTCATGCCATCCCGGCCCGATGTCTACTCTCTGCAAGATATTTGAAAGGGTCCTGGCTGTAGGGAGCTTGAAAATTCTCCTCATGGTTCGGTAGGCTTTTGGCCCTGTACCCTTAACCTGTAACGCCCAACTTTTCATGAAGTTGCTCCACCGAATGGCCCTTGGTTTTTTTTTGGCATTATCAATTTGCTCGTTGACAAATTGTGCGGCTTGTTTTGGCAATACTTTGGAAATTTCCCTCTTTAATGTTTGTTTTCTGCTGATAGATGGTGTCTTTTTCTTTAGCCTTGACAGCTTTGATTTGTAGCAGCCAATTTTTCCTTTTCAGTTTTTTTTCCACTGTGTTGTCATTGCTGACACTGGCCAGTACATCAGTGCCTAAAAAGAAATGTGACAACTGTAACAACAGACTTATGCACAGACTACTACCTATGCAGTGTTCAACACTCAGAATGTATCTGTTACCACCATTTGCCATTAAATCACTTACTATCCAGGATCTCTGAGTCTGTTGTCTCAATTTCAAGTGCGACCCGTTTTCGGGGTGGTGGACGAACTGTGTCTTGAGATTTAGGGGGGTTGGGACAGTCTACTAGCCAGGGTACGGCCATTGGCAGTAGGCCAGATTTCCTGCAGAATGCAAAGTATTGTAATGTTTATATTTCTACAAACACACTGTAAGCCCAGTTATGAATTGTCTGAGTAAAAAATGTTGAAGGTGTAATCAAAACTTTAGTGTTGCACAAATGAACATATATTGACTTTTTTGTACAATGAACAAAGGCTTTGCCACTCAGATGAACAGACTGCGATGAAGACTGGGAAAGACTCAAATTAAATTATTTTGTCTTTACTGAATTGGGGGGGGGGGGGGGGGGGGGGGGGGGGGGGGTAAATCGAAGGAGGTAATAAAAAGATGCAAGACCACAAGTGAACATCCAGGAGGATTTTACAATATTATGTGAAGCTCCAGGCAAAAATGTGAGGACAAACACAAGGACAAGGGCACCAAAAGCACTTGGAGTCAACCTAGATATAGTATGTATAAATACATTTGGAGATATGATTTGGTTTGAAGACACATGTAGGATGGTAATGGGCATCAATCAACAGAAAACATGACACCAGGATAAGGTGACTCCGCAAATACGAAGACAATCCATGGAAAAAGTCTAGAAACTTTTCAAACATATTATGGGTTGAAATTAACAAAAATAAAAGAGGTCATCAAACAATGACATAGTTCCAATGCACAGTCAACATCAAATGAAGGCAAGGGGGTCTGACAATGTAAATAAGCTTACAGTTCTGGAAGGATCTCAACTGTTGCAACAGAATGAGTCCATGAAAGTCCAAAAGATGGAGGCATACACAGTGATATATAAAAATTACAGAGTGCAGCAATATACAAGATTGTTGAGTGCATTGGGAAAAAAGTTCTTAAAGGTTGAGGGGGATGGCCTCTTGTTAGTGGGACTGGAATGGCCTTTGGTGAACAGGGGGCATGGCTAGACAGTGAATGACTGCAGCATCCTGGGAAGAACAAATACATGCACAATACAGAGTGCAGCAATATACAAATTGTTGAGTGCATGGCAAAGTTTCTTAAGGTTGAGGGGGATGGCCTCTTGTTAGTGGGACTGGAATGACCTTTGGTGAACAGGGCATTGGCTAGACGGTGAATGACTGCAGCATCCTGGAAGGAACATAAATACAAGCCATGATTCTCCATGTCATACAGTGTTGTGTAACCTGTTGCGGGATCCTGACGACGCTCTCTGCTTGTGAGGAGCAAAAGCCTTATGCTTGATTCAAGCCAGCAATGGTAGAGGAGGAGCCTCAATGTGTGGCTCTCTAAATATGTAATTAGTTGTATTTTTTTTGTAAAGCAACCCAACATTTTAAATTTTTTTTTGTGAATAGTGTGTTTTGAATTTGCAAACATTTACACACAAGTAATCAGGCTAAACATCTGGGTTTACAGTATGTTTTTGAAAACTATAGAGTATCAAGTGTCATTTTCAGAATATGAAATGGCAATGTCTCTACCTGTTCCAATGGGTTCACAAATTGTGAAATGGCGAAATGGTCACTGCATACTTTCCTATGCTTCATTTCATCGGGCTGGTAACCAACATAGGTCTCCCCATCCTGATGTTATTAATCCATTCTGCACACCTGCAGAAAATTAACAGTAGTGTGTTTTAATATCACAGATATCCTTGGTTTAACATTTGCGCTGGTTCATGTATTTCTATTTTGCCACTAGGGGGAGATACAACACACAAATTATAGGGGTCTGGCTTTTTTGTTGAAATTGGGAGTTTCGTCAGAGGAAAGTCTATGTGAGTTTCTCCACTTCAATAGGACAAGGACGGGATACTTTGCCGTGGATATGTTTTTAGTCTGGCGATTTTAAAAAGTTAATTGAGGTTTACTTTTGAAAGGAACAAATGTTAGATGCTATATGTGGGCATCATAAACACGACAATAAACAAAGCCCACTGCACAGTTGTCAGATCGCATTTCAGCGCCTCGATTCATCATCAGGCAGTGGGTTGTTGCGCTAGCAGGCTATCCAACTTTGGTTTTCGGCGACATAACGGTGGCATCATCTGCCTACCAACACATCCTTTTTAAGGTAAGACAATTAGTTATATAGCACTTGATGTGGCACGTCGTTGGCGTATTATATACGAGCAAAATAATAGTTTCTAGGTGACGTCTATGCTATGCTAAAACTGTGGTGGGAGGTGCTGGACATTGTAAACAGCCTTCCTTGCAGATCATCGGACAGTATGCATTTCTAAATCAGAAGTGAAAAAAGGTACTCGGTAGGCCTAGAAAATTAAATGTTGTGCTCGCATTAGAAGTTAAGCACACAAAGTTATGTCTTTTGACACACAATGTTCTCATCATGTTGCTCAAATATCATTGTGGCCCATTCTGACATTGCACATCAGCTTAGGCTATCAAAACGGAACTATACCTTTTTTTTTCTTTTGGGAATGAATGAAATGCCACCTCCTTGTTCCTTCCTGTGGACTTGTAACACCCTACAGCAGCACATTGTGTGCCTATATATTTTGGTGTATTTGGGGCATTTGGGTCCTTTGCGTAATTGTGATCGGTGTTAGCCATGTTTTTGACTGATGCTGAATGAATGAACCGTTGGCGACGCGTCCTTGACTACCAAAATCAAAATGGCGGACGGCGTCGGTGAGGTAACAATACAGGCCAATAGAACTTTCCCCTCTCTTCTTCTTTCCTCTCTGGTGTGAGTGGGTGGGGAAGGGGGGATGCTGCTGGAAGGGAGGGAGTTAACGGAACAAAGCAGGAATTTAAATACTCACCCCCCCTTCCTCACACACACACACACACACACACACACACACACACACACACACACACACACACACACACACACACACACACACACACACACACACACACACACACACACACACACGCACACACACACACACGCACACAACCAACCCCCACCGCAGTGCAGTGCAACATCTCCCCCAGAAACCCCCTGTGCTTTGCAGACCCCCCTACAACCCCCCACCCCACGCCACCACCCCACATCACAACACCCCACCCCCAACCTCCCCCTCCCAGCCCCCCCCTTTCAGATGTCTGTCAGACTAGCTTGAGGGGGGGCACTGGGAGAACGATGGGGGGTTGTGTGTGTGTGTGTGTGTGTGTGTGTGTGTGTGTGTGTGTGTGTGTGTGTGTGTGTGTGTGTGTGTGTGTGTGTGTGTGTGTGTGTGTGTGTGTGTGTGTGTGTGTGTGTGTGTGTGTCTGTGTGTGTGTGTGTGTGTGTGTGTGTGTTGCCACAGAATTCCACTTCACAGGCCCAGTCTGTGATAAGAGGCTCCATTCACACACAAACACACACACACACACACACACACACACACACACACACACACACACACACACACACACACACACACACACACACACACACACACACGCACACACACACACAGAGAGAGAGAGAGAGAGAGAGAGAGAGAGAGAGA
>NC_085867.1:13088634-13101134 GCF_034702125.1 Engraulis encrasicolus | reverse complement strand
ACACATACATAGTACACATACACATTCACATAAACGCACGTACACACGCACGCACGCACACACACACACACACACACACACACACTCTCTCTCTCTCTCTCTCTCTCTCTCTCTCTCTCTCTCTCTATTTCTTGCTATGTTTCTCTGCCTCTCTGCTATGTTTCTCTATCTATCTATCTCTCTTTCTCTTTTTACCTCTCTCTCTCTCTCTCTCTCTCTCTCTCTCTCCCTCCGTGTCTGTAAGGAATGAAAGGGTCTCTGGGAGGCTAGCTGTGGGCCAGAGAGGGCTGTTCGAATGGGTCGGGGTTGGTTGGTGTGGATGTGTGTGGTGAGCTGGGAGAACTGCTGGAGGAACCCATAGGGCTTCATGTATCAACGTGCTCAGATGCTCACAAAAGACACACACACACACACACGCACGCACGCACACACACACACACACACACACACACACACACACACACACACACACACACACACACACACACACACACACACACACACACACACACACACACACACACACACACACACACACACACACAGAGAGAGAGAGATGCCCGCATTAGCACAACATACACCCACAAATACACAAACACATACAATCTAAACATGTACAAAGACTGAGGGAGGCATGTGTGTGCATATGGTTTAGGCAAACATGCATGTATAAAGGCACACATAAATACACACATACAGTACACCACGCACGCACACATGTATCCTGACACACACACACACACACTAATACAGTACATCAAGGGGCATTTGGGCACACACATTGTGCATGGATGTAAGTACACACACACACACACACGCACACGCACACGCGCGCACACACACAAACACACACACACACACGCACACGCACACGCGCGCACACACACAAACACACACACACACACAACACACACTAACACACAACTCTCAAGTCAGTGAGACAGACAACAATATTCAAGCAAGACAACAAATTTGTATTTACACTGTCAAGACTCACAACACAAATGTTCTTATACTATACAAACATACAAACAAATGTTAAATGTAAGCTAAAAGACCGAGATGCAGTGCCATAATAGGCATACAAAATAAAATACACACATTAACAACATACACAGTAAATTCTGCAGTGCTCATTTAACACTTAGAGAGTTCATTTGAGTCCATTTGGACTTAAATGAACTCTGTAAGTGTTGAATTAACACCACAACATTTACTGTGTACAAGACACAGGGAAGCATATCTATGCTAATGGGCCAAGACTCAGACAGAGACAGAGGCAGAGACACAATCATCTTGCATTTACACATTCATAAGGATTTACTAGACATGGGCTTGAATGTACTTCAATCCAAAGTATATTCATGAAGGCATGCCCTGTGAGTCTCATGTGAGCATAGTCTATGTAATTATATGGAAATAGCACTGAGGTTGGGCTGCTCCCCACACAGATAGGACGCCATGTGAGAAAGTCCTGGGACACCGTGTTATGCCAAACAACCTCCAAAGAAGCCCTCGGTTTACTTGGGATAACATGAGCCACTTACTCTGGTGGAAATGGTCCCTTCACAGTGCAATGGGGACACTCTTCATGTGAAAACTTTTACTTTGCAGTACGGAGATACATGATCACAAAGTATTATATGACATAACAGAATTACCTCCACCAAGGAGGGTATGTTTTCGTCCGTGCTGGTTTGTCTGTTTGTTTGTTTGTCTGTCTGTCAGATAGGCCTACATATAATCTTACTCCTTAATGACTATTGGAGGTTTGTGTTCGTTTTACAAATGGCTGTTTTACCAGACAATATCTTGTAACTATATTGTGTTAGGATTGCACTTAGATTAGACACTACCAAAACACAAGGTGGCACCGGCCGGCTGATCTCGCGGTCTCTGGGCCTGCTAAAGGTCATAAAAGGTCAGCAGGTGAGCCCAATGGTGGAACACCTGAGAGCACATGGCTAGCATGTAAAGGGGGATTCATACTTGTCGTGACTGGCGCTACCCTCCTTCATACTTCACTCGCGACCTCACTCGCGACCTCACTCGCGCCGTCACGTGACCCAAAATGACGTCACACGCCGTGGCGCGAGCTGCCGTGGCGCGACGTCGTGCACCCCACATTTTTTGTAACTTGTCGTGCGCCACCAGCGACCATGCAGGTAGGCAGACAAAGCAGGAGTTGCGAAGAGAGGCTACAACTACTGTAGGCTACTACAGAATGGATCCTGCATCATTTTGAGGATAATAAAATGTCCTAGAGAGTTATTTTATCTTCTCTCTTAAATGTTGAATCTCAGTGATAACAGCATTGTTTACTTTGTTCAGAAGCACGTTGTGTTCGGCGATCTATTTATAAATTCTGCCGCCAGAACAATGCTCTCACATGGTCTTGGAATGATCTGGCAATGTAGGCTACGACAAAAAATATATGTTTCAATGTGGTAAGTCACAAGTCAGACGTTCAGTAGCCCTACAGCAGCCGTGTTTGGCTTTCTATTTTATACATCCGTAGAACTCACGCTGCGAGTTGCGAAAGATACTGCCGTTTCTCTCATGAACAGCAGAGGGCACTTCCGACAATGCGAGCGAAAGGGCGCTTTTGAAGTATGAATAGTCTGGCGCAAGTGATGACGTCATTAATGGTTCTCGCGCCACACGCGCCAAAGTGCGCACGTGAAGTATGCAGAGCCCTTACGGCAGCCACTGGGGCTCAGTTGTGAATGGAGCAGGTGGCCACTCCATGACTGGGACTAGCTGTGGAACCTTCATGAAGTTTGTGGACCCTCTTTTTCGTTTGCCTTTGTTTTGGATTAGCGTTGAACATTTTGTCTTGTGTCATTTTGATGTAGGGTTTACTAAACTACCTTGATCTAACATCTATAGCTAGTCTGAGGTCCATGTGTCTGAGCTCGGGGTGGGTCTATTGGTGCGACATCCCATTTGTCTGACAATACATACATTTTTTGTTTTGGTAAACGGTTGAGTGCGCACGCAGCCAGTGATTCCAAAATGCTAGGTGGCTAGGTGTTTAACATTGGAAGTTCCATTGGACCAGTGTAGTGCGTGCTAAGAACCTGTTTTGTAGTCGGCTGGATGTTGTAGTGGTTTCTGTACGCCTACCACCTCCATTCTGGGATAACTACGTATGTTAACGTGAGTACATTAGAATCGATGCCTATGCTTTGTAAATTAAGTTTTATTGTATCAAACCAATCACACCTGAGGAGGATGTTTGAGTGACGGCAGCTTCCAAACAATCAGAGGCTGCCGCCGACCGCGAAATCCTGCCTTGTCAGCATTGGCTAACACTTTGCAACACAGTATAGCGTCTTTTAGAGCACATGGCAAAGAATTCCAAGCGACATGATAGTATGCTCTTCTAAACGTTGTCACCGTAGGCGAGTAAGTGGATAAAACCGCAAGCCGACAAGACAACAGGTCCTTGTCATACACTGTTCAGGGCTCCAATGGGACTTCAAATGATAAACACATAGCCGCCTAGCATTTTGGAATCCCTGGCTGCATACGCATTGATTACCAACAGCCGGAGCCCATGTATAATCCACAGAGGAGTATAACAAGAATCCCATTGGTCCAACATCCCATTAGTCCGACAGATGTGCGCAACGCTTAGGCTACTGGGGTAGCCTACATCTGGGCACATCTTTTCAGTCAAAAAATATATGCAAAAACATACCTTTAGCGACGGTTAGGGTTAGGAATTGCTGTAGTTTGGACAGAGTGTTAACTTTTCATTTAACTTAAAAGTAAATATTTACAAAATTATAACGCTAAAACAATTGTATATTGACAGAACATGGAGAGAACATAGGAATTGGTTTGGTTTGGGCATAGTTTAAAGTGTGTGGTCAGACTAATGTAATGTCGGACTAATGGGTCTCTTTTGGGCTTCAGTGATTGTGGACTGGACCAGGGCCAGGGCGAAGACCAACAATTGTATATTGTATCTTACATCTATATTGTATATAGTATATTGCATCTCTCTCAGTCCTTTACAACATGGTTGAGAAATATAATAAATTATGAGTACTTGAACTAATTCACTTTCAACTAATTCACTTAAGGGTTGTCTTCCTTGTGCAGCTTTATTTTGGTAGTTTGGAAGTCAAGATTGTACCTAACAGAATCCAAACATTTTTTTTTTTTTTTACAACTGATTCGGTTTTAGTCATTACTATTGCAGACATTCCTGATTCCATTTTCCATGCCAGTGATGCAAAAAACATCCGTATTGCTTTGGAGATTTAAGCTTGAAATCCAAAAAAATAGTCTGTTTACAGCCCTGGGGCATGTTATGTCGGATGAAGGGACTGCTCAAAAAATATGTCACTAACCAAAACTGCAAACAGGTTTGGCAGCATTTGAACATGATGACAAATCATACATCATCTAGAGCATCATAATTCATATTGGGTGTTCTATGGTAGTAGCTGAGAGACAAACCACGCTATGTCAATCCACGGTGCGTAAATATCCTAATACAAGACTCAATTTTAGTTTTTTAGGTGGGTTTATTCTCCTAGCAAAGCAAACTTACAGGGCTCCTCTATTAGTTTACTGCTTTATGAAAAATACAGAGTTAGTGATTAAACATGCTTTCTGAACCTCCCCTCAGGTCTCAAACTATTTATATTCATAGTCACATCATTGGGGACAATCACAGAGGCTCCTAGAGAGACTGTTTACTGTATACTATGTTACAGTAATAACCCATTGAAGTGCTGTGTCTTGTTCAGGTTAGGGTGGAAGGTTGGGTTTGATTAAAATGGTAGGTCAGTAAACAGTAAAGAAAATAAAGCTGAATTTTAATAATCCATCTCGAACATCTCTGTGGCCGAACAGTAAACATATTAAAATATTAACCCGTTTGTAAACAGCAGCGCATGAAGAGGACTTCAAATTGATTTGCTTATTTTTTGATCAAACAATGTACTGTATCTATTTGGACAGCAGTATAAAATGTGTTATGTCTGATATTTCATATACATAAACAATTTTCACCGGGCGATCGAGGCGTTGTGGTGATTTGTTTTCTGTGTAACCTTACCCTCCCCTTCGCCGCATTTCATTTAAAAGCGATTCGTGGGCTCTCCTCCAAAGTGCACACAAAGCATTTTGACCATTTTGATATTGCCTTTATTTCGTGAGAAGGACACCATGCAGTATCACTGGTCAACCACAAATGCAATGTGTGTCCCCGCCTTATCATAGCCCCCCCCCCCCCTCCCTCCCTCGATCTGTGTGTCTGACTGTCCCAGCCCCGTTCTCTGTCCCAGACAGCGTCTAGACCGAGGCAATTACAGGCAGTGCATGAGCGCCCAGCACTGGGCCACCACCACCACCGCCACTACCATCACTACCGTCACCGCTGTCGATGTGCTGTGGGGGCCCCCTGTTATGCTTGCTCGGGGACGGAGACAAGGATGGGGACGGGGATAGGGATGGGGACGAGGATGGGGATGGGAATGGGGAGATGGGGAAGTCACCAGCCAGCCAGCCAGCCGATAGACACTCAGGTGGAGGGACCCCACAAACGGCCTTATCTGTCTGAACAGAGCAGAGAGCACACACACACACACACACATGCATATATGAGACACACACATACTCATACATTGTGCATGCATAGTCATATAGTACATGCACTCGTACACACAGACAGACTCACACACAGGCACACTCGTGTACTCATGCATACGCACATACACCCCAACACGCACACGCATGTGCATGCACACACAACACGCACACGCATGTGCATGCACACACAACACGCACACACTCACACACACACGGAGACACACACACACGCACACACATACACACACACACACACACACACACACACACACACACACACACACACGCACACACGCGCGCACACACACACACACACACACACACACACACACACACATACACCTGTCACAGGGCAAGGCTTTCCTGGTACAGGTCTCCAGATGAGCTGAAGATGGGGGTCAATGAAAAACCAATGGGTTTAACCTTCAAGGAAGGAAGGATTTTTTTTAACATTCTGTAATAAGGTTATGTTCTGTGACAATGTAACAATGTAAGATTCTACAATTCCACATTATATCCTATTGACCCCTACGCTCTTCACAATTCTCCACTCTCCCAATATTGCCGTTACACTGGTGTGATCGGAGACATTATACAATAATTGAATATGACAGAACACAAGCACATGGAAGATACAGTACTTCTACTTTACAGCTATAACTACAGTGGAGTCTACTTTACATGTAACTCGCAGTCCAACCCAGGGCCACTGCTAAGGTTTTGGAGGACCTAAGCATAACTGGTAAGGAGCCCCCCCTCATAATTCAATAATGCCAATAATAATCTAATAAGTAATAAATATATGTTTTGCAATGTAATTCAATATTTTTTTCATGATTCTTTTTTTGTGAAACTCAATTTAAGAGGCCCTAATTTTGGGGGGCAAAGTGGTTGGTGCCCCCAGCACTGGTTGGTGCCCTAGGCACTCTGCGTACTCTGCTTATGTCTAACGGCGACCCTGGTCCACCCACATGTGTGCTGTGCCATAGCCTTATGCTCTTCACATCCATGCATTCAGGAGTTTTTCCTCTTTTTAGCTCTAGTGATGTAGACTACAGGTTTCTGTCTGTCAGTGACTTCC
The DNA here is from genome assembly GCF_034702125.1 of Engraulis encrasicolus. NCBI lineage: Eukaryota > Metazoa > Chordata > Actinopteri > Clupeiformes > Engraulidae > Engraulis > Engraulis encrasicolus. The sequence goes on along the minus strand of NC_085867.1, from coordinate 13,094,446 downwards.
ATTTACTGTATGGTTTTAAAGGCTTCTAGGGTGAGCTTAGGGTTTTTATGGCACATTCATAAGCTACGAATAAAGAATTTTAAAGGCAACACGTGTGCTAAATGGAGAACTTGTCTGCAACTCCACATTTTTGCTATGCGACTTTATTTCCAGAAAAAAGAGATTAACTTCTCACAGGTGCATCCATCGTACAGCATTTTTTTTGGAACAATTTCTGTCTGTCTGTCTGTCTGTCTGTCTGTCTGTCTGTCTGTCTGTCTGTCTGTCTGTCTGTCTGTCTCTCTCTCTCTCTCTCTCTCTCTCTCTCTCTCTCTCTCTCTCTCTCTCTCTCTCTCTCTCTCTCTCTCTCCCTCTTTGCACAGGCTGAAACACACAATGCAAATGTGCTGCAGTGTTTTTTGGGGTTTAATATGCAATATATCAATCAGAGGGCACCTCTCATTCCCTTTGAACGCCAGGTGTACCCGCACCCCTCGGCAGAGTCCTATTATAATCATGGTGGCTTTGCCAACTACTTTGAGAGAACTGTATACTGTAGTGTACAGATCTGCTTGTGTGATCTGCTTGTAGGAGATAACCTAATGTGCACTGTGACACCATGGCTGTTATACTGAAGTCACGTTAAAACAAAGAAAAATACAGTGATATTCAACACTTATAGAGTACTTGGGCAAATACACTCTAGAATATGTTAAGTTGGAGTGCTGATTTTTTTTTTACTGTGTAGACTCGCACAAATGAGAACATGCCTGTAAAAAAAATTATAATCAATATAAATATACAGAAGTATGTGTACTCCTACACTATATGTACACAACTATACACCACTTAAGGCTATTACCTAATTTTACCTTTTCTTTTTATAGTGATTGTGACATGTATGTATATATGTATGTACATAGAGTATGTATAGTTTGCATGTAACACTGGATCAACCTTGCACTGGACAAGGAATTACCATCAATTTCATAGCCCCAAATGTATAGGCCTACATTGTTAAATTGAAAGGCATTCTATTCTGATATACAGCATTGTATTCATTGTAACCCTTTTATTTACGTTGATTACATAATGACCAAACAATATAAGCAGCTATACATGAAGTAAATCGCAAAGGGCCGATAACATTTACTCCTAAACCTCTATTTAATGGTTCCAAAGTAATACAGCAACCTCCGTTTCTTACATAGCCCAAAAGAGTCTTTAAAATTCCAAGGGGCTGGAAAAGAAAAAAATCAGGAACACTGCCAACATAACCAGCATCAGTCACCACAAAAGGGAGTCCACCAAAGGTGCAGAAATGTGATTGCATGATAATGGTATCTTATGAAATTGATTCAGCTACATTCAGCCAATTTTTTAAGCTAATTGTTTGTCTGATTTAGTGATTTTGCAAGAAGTGTAGTTTGTAGTAAGTAGAAAAAGTGCAAACTATTCCCTGTTAATCAGCTCTTATTTCGCAGATGAAATGTCATTTAGGCTAATGCAATAATTAAATACAGGTAGGCATTAGGCAGTGTGCTGAGGACTCATCGTACACTCCCCCATGTTATTCCCTTTCAGTGTCCGTGAACATTTTCTGCTTTGACGTCCTTTGATGGTGTCGCTACAAACCTTTACTGACATGTCACAATAAAACAGTGTTCTTTCACATGCTACTCTGTGATATTCAATGATTAGCATATTTCTAAGCTGCTGTTCATCCCCACAATACAGTGAAAAAAACAGTGCACTGCAGTGCAATGCAGTGCAGTGTCTACAGCATCCATAAACGTTAGTGTGTACATTACTTCCCATTACCATTCTTTGTAATAAGCCCTTAAATTAGCAGTGAAATTGAGCTATTAACCGTGCCATTGACTTTAGATCAGATCAGATTGTGGCTGGTCAGTGGGGCAAGAGCACAATAACAATGTGCCAACAGTGTCCGTCCAACACGCTTCGTTTAAGAGCGCTACGCCAATGGGAGCAACCGCTGCACCACTGATAGGAGTGCACATGTAGCCCCTTAATGCGCGCCGTACCTCCAGTGGCACTCTGTAATAGTCATTGAAATGTAACTACCATAGCACTACAATACTATGACACAGCACAGGCCCTTTAGTAAGGCACCACAACTTGGTCATTACCATACTGGTAACAACAAATGTATAAAGCCACGTCTTTAAACAAAGTTGGTATTGGACATGGAGATGACAGCAGCATTAGTCTGAAGCCCATAAGCCATTTGTCTTGTACCCAGCACCACTCAGCACCGGTGCACGGTAAAACATTACAGTGTTAATTCAACAGTGTTGAGTGTTAATTCAACACTTAGAGACTCTGGGACCAATGCACCCTAAAGATGATAAATTGACTCTCTCAGTGTTAAATGAATACTGCATTTTTATTGTGTAAGACAGGACCCTTGGTCAGCATGATGTAGGATCTGGAGCAGTGGAACTGTATAGGCCTACCTATAACATTACAGACTGTTGAACGAGGCTGTCCCTTTTGTGTATGCACAAGTAAATCATCAACTACCCAATTTACAGCATGTTGTGACAGCTACAATTAACTTTTCTTAAATAAGAGTTGATTACCTATGATTTATATTAGCTAACATTTCACTCTAAATGGTCTGACTCTCCAATTCGCTTGGCCTAACGTTAAGTTTTAAAACAGTATATTTCCAACCCATTCAACTACTACCCCCATCTGGTTGGGCATCATCTTGAAATAATACTGTAGCTCAGTCATCAGAAAGAATAATCGGATCAAATCAGTTGGCCTATGCCACCACTCCAATATGATGCAACAACTAATGCTAAGTTAGTAAGAAAGATGTCCTCTGCCAGATCAACAGCTTGTCTAAATAGTAATATTGAACTGTTTAACTCTTAAGGGAGTGGAGTTGTGAGTCATGAAGTTGGCTAATCATCACATTTTTCGGCACATCCCCTGTTGTGCTCAGTAGCTATAGCTCTCAACTGGCAGCTACTACCCAGAAGGCAATGCTCTTCTCTACCGTGTGGTCTATGCCCATGGGATGCTCGTGGTTCAGAAACACAGAAACCTGTCACTGTGGCTGGAGTTTTGACTCACAGATGGAACAATGTATGTGCGTTATCCCTCGCACAGCTCTCGGTCTGAAATATTTTTGTAAAAAAAAAATTCCAGCCTCAATATCCCAAACTGTCCGTTTTTCCATGTTTGTCTTTTCTTTCATCTTTTTTCTCCTCCTACTCTTCACTTTTCTCATTCACTCTCTGCAGTATTGACAGAGAATGTCTTTTTTCCCTCTTTGAATAATAGTCTGTGTTTCATGCTTGGTCTTTGTCTTTCCGTTTACTGTCTGACAGTGTCTCACCTACAGCGGTCTCTCAGCGAGCGTCTATCCTCCAATCTCTCTTTCTCTCATGTATTTTCTCTCTTTTCTCTTTCTAGATCTCTCTCTCTCTCTCTCTCTCTCTCTCTCTCTCTCTCTCTCTCTCTCTGTCTCCTTTCTGCCCCTCTGTTCTACCCCCCTCCTAAAAACCCCTGTGGCGCTCAACTCCCACCCACTCTCCGACACTGACAGACAGAGATGTGTGCGTGTGAGTGTGTGCGTGTGTCACTGACTTTGTGTGTGTCTGACTGTGTGTGTGTGTGTGTGTGTGTGTGTGTGTGTGTGTGTGTGCGTGTGCGTGTGCGTGTGAGTGAGAGAGTAAGCATTTGTGTGTGCCTGTGTGTCAGTGTGTGGGTGTACATTTCTGTGTGTGTGTGTATGAATAGAAGTGTGTGCGTGTGTGCGCGCCTGTGCGTGTGTGTGTGTGTGTGCGTGCGAGTCTGTGTGTGTGTGTGTGTGTGTGTGTGTGTGTGTGTGTGTGTGTGTGTGTGTGTGTGTGTGTGTGCGCGCAGACAAGGGTTGCTCTCCTATTGCCACAGACAGGGTGACTTCACTGGGAAAGAATGCTCTCTCTCTCTCTCTCTCTCTCTCTCTCTCTCTCTCTCTCTCTCTCTCTCTCTCTCTCTCTCTCTCTCTCTCTGCGTTTTCCCACATAACATGAGCACACACACATGCACACATACACACTCACACACACACACACACACATGCAAACACACACACACACACACACACACACACACACACACACACACACACACACACACACAGACACACAGACACACAGACACACACACACACACACACACACACACACACACACACACACACACACACACACACATTTTAAATACCTTCGCAGTTGAAGGACCCCATGTGAACAGGCAACATTGCAGGGATGTGTCCAAGAGAGCAGTTTTAGGCTACGTTTATATGGTGACGTCTTCAATTTTTCGATTGCGAGTGAAAACTTGAAAACATTTGAAGTGTCTTTCATTTACATGGCAACCTCGCTGTCAGGGCCTGAAAAAAAAAAAAATCTGGAGAAGTGTGACGTAAAGGTGTATGGGACGTGAACATGTTTTGGCTTTTTTACCATTTAGACGGAGCCGCAACCCAAGTGCAGGGGCGGAGCACTGGTATTGGGACAGGGGGGGCGGGAGATGTGTCAGAGGCGTTGGGCCCACGAAATATCGTAGAATGGGGCCCCTACAAGATGTTTGGCAATTGAACGCCACTGGCAGGGCCCCCCACCAAGTGGTGAGGTCGGGGGTTCCTGGCCCCTCTGCTCCGCCCCTCTCTGCTCCGCCCCTGCCAAGTCGTTTTCAAAACTCCCCACTCTGGAGGCAGTCTTCGGATTTTCACGCCTCTAAGCCCTAATGACAGGGTCGTCGTTTAAACTAAAGACACTTCTGATCTAATATTTTGTCGTTTTCCCTCGCAATCGTCCTCGGAGGCATGCCGTTCTCCAGTTGTCTGGAGTCCATGAGTCTATGTTTTTGCGCAGTACTATTTTGCTTGCACGATGACTTTGTAATGTGCGGACCGATTTGTACCCAAATCTTTTGTACTAACATATTGATGAGATGAACTTTTGATGAGAAGTACATTTTGGAGGCCAATGATTTCAATATGACCATATTACAAGATGGCTGATTATTTTACTCGTGCAATGGTTTGGATTGGTATTTATTTATATTATTTGTAGTTTATTTGTCAGAGACAATGCAGTGCACATTTTACAAACATGACAACAGCTCGCAGATGTGGGTACATAAAAGGTTTATAGCTAGATAGCTAATTTGCAACCTCAGTCCCTGGTCAGGCTAGCTATTCTAATAAAAATTTGGTTTAGGGATCACAACAGGGCAAAATTGTATGAAATGGCGATGGAAATCGCCATTTCACACTGAAGAAGGGTGTAAGCCCGAAACGTCTGTGATGTGAGGCGATTAAAAATGAAAAAAGAAATCTGATGAGTGCTTCTTTATTCACTTTCTCTTGAGAATTGAGTTCATTCATTGACGAAGTTAAGCACCCAGTGTAAAGTATAAGAAGACAAGGTGTTGAGCGCGCTTCCTGATCTTTCTACAAAATTGTATGAAACTATTGCAGGTGGAGACATCAGAATTGATAACCATGATTCTTGACAGATGAATGGGTTCTGCCTTTCTCCACAAACATTCATCTGGCGTGGTTTTAAAGGGACACTGTGTGAGATTTTTAGTTCTTTATTTTCAGAATTCATGCTGTCCATTCACTAATGTTACCTTTTGTATGAATACTTACCACCACCATAAAATTCTAAGTATTCATTATGACTGGAAAAATTGCACTTTTCATACATGAAAAGGGGGATCTTCTCCATGGTCCGCCATTTTGAATTTCTAAAAATAGCCATTTTTAGCAGTGGACCGTACTAGAAAATGCTTGTTTTTTACTCAG
>NC_085867.1:13083634-13086134 GCF_034702125.1 Engraulis encrasicolus | reverse complement strand
CCGACTGTCGGCTCGTATAGTGTGAGGACGTGAGTCGTGGGATGTGAACTTTTAAATAGTGAAATTCCATCGTGCAGTGTGAGCAGCAGCTTAATACCCACGAGTGAAATATCGCAGAGTGTATGCCCGGCTTTAGTTATCAGCAGACCTCATCACAAGTGAAATAAGGTTTGGAGACCTGCCTACTGTAAATCCTGTAGGAGCTGTGTGGTTTACGATTAACGGCGGCTGTTTACTGGGCGTTATGAATATGTATCATTTAGCATACGTAGCCATAGCCAATCACGTCAGTTATATCTATTCAAACAAACTGCAGTCATCGCTTTTCCAAGCCTCCCTGTGCTCTGATTGGAGAGAGACAGGTTCCATGATCTGGTACCCTCGCTGAGGATAGACTCTCTGCTGTCTTTCAGATCGGAACGATGGCATTTCCCAGGCTAGGATAAACATGCTATGTTCTCCCAACTGTGTTGAATGCTTATTGTGATCAGTGGGATCAGAGGTTGGTTGGTTAGATCACTGTACATGTAGGATTGCACTTGAAAGATTGTGCCACTTGAATCGTTGTGCCATTGAACAACTGGGAGCATTAACAGTGTTGCGGACATTTATAAATTTACTTCAGTTATTTCATTTTGTCCAGCACCTGTGCCACTGATGTGCACGCATTCTCTGCCTTAGATCAAACTTGTGTCAGGGTTTCTGCTTCCTCAATCCAGGACTAACACGTCTAAAATGTCTGGCTATCACGTCCGTACAGAAAATTCTCTTTTCTGCTTTGCATCCTGCAGGTGATGGAGGAAGTTCAAAATCCAGATAGTCTTTGCCATGCATTAACCCACTTTTCTTTTCTTTCATTTTGTTTTGCTTTGAGGTGCTCATTTCCTGCAATTCGATTTTATTTTTGGTCATGGGAAGCAAACCCGAGACCTCTTCACACTGTTAGCCAGATGCCAAACTAGCACAGCTTGGTCTAGTATCAGTGTGCTCTGTGTTTTTTTCTCCTCATCATACTCCTGCCAGCTCTCTGGCTCTACAACAGTCTGAGGTGCATAATTCCCTTCTTGTTTTTCCTTCTTCTCCCTTACCTGGAGAAAACACTCCATTAGTCCCATTGACAAATTGCACCCTGTACAGAATCTTAGTTCAAAACAAAAACTTAAAACTTAAAACTAACCCTAGATTTAGTCATTACCTCCGCCAAAGAGGTTATGTTTTCGGTCGCGTTGGTTTGTCTTTTTGTCTGTCTGTTTGTTTGTCTCTGTGTCTGTCTGTTTCTCTGTCAACAGGACAACTCAAAAAGTTATCAACGGATTTGGATGAAACTTTGTGTAGTTGTTGGAAGTGACCAAAGGAGAGTGATTTTTGATGATTGGGATCTTCACCATTGCTAGCCTAGAAATCTATACGCCCCTATCGACTGCAAATTGAATTGCGAGACAGGGCGAATTTCTACATTCCAGTTTCTAACTCCAAAAAAAGAAGACATAAAGACTTAAAGGGACAGTTTGGTCAATTTCAACATGCAGTTGTAATGCTCACACTACCCTGGACTTGTCAGTGCCTGAGATTTTTTTTTCTTCTTCTTCAGCCGTTTCCGAGATCCTGGTCATTATAATGGGGGCAGCTCTTTGTTTACATTTCAAAAAAACATTTTTATTTATTCCCAAAAACATCCAAAAGGTTATAAAACATCAGCAGACAACTAGCAAACAGCAGTACCTTTTGGGAAAATATTTGGAGTTGGCCTATGTTTCATTTTTTAAAAATGTAAACAAACGCTGCCCCCATTAGAATTGCTCATATCTCGGAAAGGGCTGAGCCGAAAAATGTGGCATCACCAGGTACTGACAAGTCAAGGGTAGGGTGAGCAATACAACTGCATGTTGAAATTGACCAAACTGTCCCTTTAAAATAAAAAAATAGGGTGTAGCAAAGTCTAATGTTCCATCAAACAGCTTCCTTGGCGAAAGTCTGCACTCTCTGAGTGCATTTCTAATTTAGTATGATTTCAGTTGGACACACATATTGGACAGTCCAGTAGTACTCATACCAGTGGCGGAGCAATTGCACACAGGGTCCAGGGCAAGACACTTATAGGGCCCCCATACAGCCTGCCATGTCACAATAGGGCCCCGCCACCAATATAGGAGGGCCCTGGGCCCCGGAGCAAATGCCTTGCTCGCCCCCCCTACAGCTCCGCCCCTGACTCATACAAAGACAATAAATAGATTTCTTTGTCACTGCATATATGAAATGGTACAGGAAATGATCTGCACCAATTTACATGCTTACTGTGGATGTAGAGAAGAAATTCTGATTTATGTAGGCCATTTTAAGAAAATCTCTGTCCAGTATTGGTCTGAGATAACAGTGGCATACATTATAACAGTGGCATACGCCTTTCAAGGAATCGTGCTGTATTTTCCCAGATATGTAGGCCTAATAGATTTTTCAATATTTCAACTTCACATCTCCTCATGATTCTGTGTTTGTTTTG
>NC_085867.1:13053634-13078634 GCF_034702125.1 Engraulis encrasicolus | reverse complement strand
ACACACACACACACACACACACAATTTTACTTTCATTTTCTTTCTTTCTTTCTTTCTTTCTTTCTTTCTTTCTTTCTTTCTTTCTTTCTTTCTTTCTTTCCTTCCTTCTTTCTTTCTTTCTTTCTTTCTTTCTTCAGTCTGTGCTAAGACTGGTCTTCATTTTTCCCAGCTCTGAGTCACGCACGTAACCCAGACTCCACACACACACACACACACACACACACACACACCCGCACCCGCACACACACACACACACACACACACACACACACACACACACACACACACACACACACACACACACACACACACACACACACACACACACACACACACAACCGCACAACCCAGACTCCATGGACGGACAGCAGACCTTGTGTGGTGAAACACATTATATGTTACTTTGGCCTCTTCTCCTCCTCCACCTCCAACAACAACGCCTGCATTGTCATTTTAACACTTGGGAGAGTTGAGTTGACAACTAATAGTGTTGCTCATACTGCTTAAAGGTGGTGATACACAACAGGGCAACGTTGCTGGGCAACCACATTATTGGCTGCTAATTTTCAATTTCTAAGGAAAATTGTCTACTTCTGATCCAATGTCTCCCGGTAAGTGTTACACTGGTGATAAACTGTATAAATGAAATCTTCTAGTAAGGTTGCCCAAAAGTGTTGCTCAAAAAGTTGCCTAGTGTATCCTCCTCACAATTAACATGGTAACCAGAGTTGTATAGAGGTAGAAGTGTTCTTACAGATGTAATTACACCACAAGTAGTATGATATTGTCATCATACAACACTACTGGTATGAGTAGAGTAGAGAGTAGAGTATCAATAAACGATACTCTACTCTACTCTCTACTCTACTCATACCAGTAGTGTTGTAATAACAACTGTGAGAGTACTTTTACTTCTACTTTATACAACTCTGAATTGGCAACATTTACTGTGCACCACAGACAAGTCCACCAAGTGGCAATCATCCCCACTACACCCAGTGGTTGCTCTTCAAAATCAACCGAATCACAACCTCCACCATGTTCACCTGCAAAAATAAATAAATAATAATAATGAGAGACGAGTGAATAAATAGCAACTGAGTTCTTGCCTCTTAGCTCACTTCATTTCAACTCAGAGTCGGACAGGGTGCTCCCCACCTTTGCAGATGGTTTGGTGTCGGGACCCTCGCAGGGTCTTACCAAAACTCCTGGTAAGAGTTATTCTAACTGGTGAACGTCTGGGCACCGGGAATGGAATCCCACCATGAGCAGAGAGCAATAGGGTGAGGGGGGGACCGGGTGGAAATCTGGGGGGGGGGGGGGGGGGGGGGGGGCGTTAGGGAGAGGTGAGGAGTGGAGGAGAGGAGGGGAGGGGGGGGAGGGAGGAGGCGGGGGTTAAACAGATGTGCCTGCCTGGAATGGATTCTACAGCCTGAAACAATTTCAGCACTGAGAGGAGAGGAGAGGAGATGGGTGGAGGGCGAAGGGGGGTATGCTGGGGAGGTGGAGGCCTGGTGTTGGTGGGGATAGGGTGGGGTGGGGTGGGGTGGGGTGAGGTGGTGTAGGGTGGAGTGGGGTGAGGTGGGGTGGGGTGGGGTGAGGTGGGATAGAGGGCGGTTGTGATGGTGGTGGTCCAGGGGGGTCCGCTGTTTTAAGTGTGAAGCATAGTCTGAGACTGTGAATGATGACCTGCTATACGGTGCTGTACATCGGACGCAAGACTGTTGCTGGTGCTAATCGGAGTGAAGTATCTATTCGCGATCGGAAACTATTTTTGGGACGTGGTCAGAGTAAATATTAAGCTTTGCTTAGTTACATCAATAGGCACATTTACCCAGCACTCCAAAAACTTTTGACACTTTTAGAGAGAAAAGGGTGTATTAATAAAGCTCTCATCTAGCTTGGACCAAAATGTTCAGCCTGATCGTCAGCTATAGAAAATATCATCATTTTCTCAGCTACACTCCATCATACACACATATCACCAATAACCACACACACACACACACACACACGCACGCGCGCACGCACACACGCACGCACGCACGCACACACACACACACACGCTTGCCAACACACAAACACAAATACACAGACAGAGACTTAAAGATACAAATAAACAAACTAACACACACACACACACACACACACACACACACACACACACACACACACACACACACACACACACACACACACACACACACACACAGGGCCGCTGACAGCTTTTGCTGGGCCCAGGACAAAATCATCTAAAAGGGCCCCCTCTCCAATGAATACAATGTAATGGAAACTCAATTTTGGGCTCCCTGTCTCCCATGGGCCCGGGACAACTGACCCCTTTATCCCCCTTGCCGGCTTCCCTGCGCACACACACACACACACACACACACACACACACACACACACACACACACACACACACACACACACACACACACACCAAGTGACAAACACCCAGCCACCCACACACACACACACACACACACACACACACACACACACACACACACACACACACACACACACACACACACACACACACACACACACACACCAAGTGAAACACACAACTGGGTCTCTTTTGCTCTTGCCTTTCTCTCTTTCTCTTGCTCTGCTCTGCTCTCTCCCTCCCTCCCTCCGTTCTCTCTTCCTCCCTCCCTCCCTCTCTCCCTCGCTCTCCGCGCCTCCTCCTCCTGCTCAGCTTCTATAATTCAAATCCTGTCAGGCCTGTTCCAGACTGCTGGCGCCAGCCTCTCTCTTCAAGAAAAAAAAGAGGGAGAGAGAGAGGGAGAGGGAGGCAGGGAGAGAGGGAGAGGGAGGGGAGGGAGAGAGGGGGGAAAGCACAAGGAAGAAAAAAAGCTCTTTGAGGGACAAAGCAGACGGAGCCACACACACAGCGAGCCAGGGCCGAGCCGGAGACTGTGAAGGTTTTTTTTTTCCTTTTTTCTTTTTTTTTCAGCTGTGGGTGGACTTTTTCAGGGCCCAATATTTTTTCGTCTTTTTGGACCTCTTTTTCCTTCCCGATTCATTTTGTTTTAGTCTTCCTTTTTTTTTCCTCCTGTTCTTTCTCTCTCTCTCTCTCTCTCTCTCTCTCTCTCTCTCTCTCTCTCTCTCTCTCTCTCTCTCTCTGTCTTTCTTTTCTTTGATCTCTGTGTGCTGCCTTCACTGGTCAATGCAATAAACTCTCACCGCTCTGATATTTTCTTGGCTTGTTTTATTGACCATTTAAAAAAATGTACTCCACAGACACTTTAAGAGTGAATCTCAGTTTTGACCTGGCTTGAAAATCCATCCATCCACCCAATCAGGATCAGGCCATGGAAATTCAGGTATAGAGGGTGAACTAAGACTGTGAGAATCCAAGAGAAGAGAGTACAAAATTGACAGCCAACGCCAGGGTTTTTTAACAGTCAAGCACGGCAGGCTCTGCCATCGGCTGCCAGAATTTTCATCACAAAACTATTAATAGTTCCAAGAGAGGATTCATCTATTTCAGGGCTAACAAACGAGCCAATCATGTGACATGAAGTCAAAGCCAGGACATGGGACTGGCCACTAAGCCAAGGTTGTCATGTTAATGAGAGAGAAAGAGTGAGCGTGATATAGAGTAGGAAATATGTACTACAACTATTGGTCCCAGGCCCACTTCTCCTCACTTCTTCACACTTAACTTCGCTTGGAGTTTACTTACAAAATGAGACACCTCTCGAAGATGAAGTGAAACGTGTTAATGAATTTCATTTTGCTCCACAAAGTATTTCCACCAAGCTCCACTTGGTGTTCCACTGAGCTCCAAGCATTCATCTGGCATGCAGCCTAGGCTGATGGGTGATGCTTCAAGGAAGTAAAACATATAGCCTACACTGGCCAATCAGGATCGTAGCACACACATCTTTCATATGGAGCCGAGAAGCCACTGTTTCAGACAACAATAGTGTCGAATCTACCAAACATATTTGTTCTGTACATTTGTAACAGAGACTAGTTACGATGCAATTTATAAGCGGCAAGGACATTTTCGCTCCTCTCCCAATTAGATAAGGCTCCGGCCTCTGAGATGTGCACTCACTGCAGCATTTCTTCTGGTCCTTCCTATTAAATATACATTTTTTACACATTGACTTGCATGTCTTGTAAAAGTATTTACTCCCCATGCATTGCCTCCTAACTCATAAAAATAGGCCTACATTCTAGCCTGGTAAACCAGCGCCACCCGCTGGACGCTGACATTTTTTCAGCTGCGAGTGGGTCTGGCCTCGGATCTGAGAACGTTTTGAACACTGTGCCTCGAGTCTGGCAAACCCAATCACAACGCAGAGATTTGTTTTGAATCAAAGCGGGCGGGGTTTAGAGGGAGTGACGACGAATCTCGCAACACCGTTGGGAAAGCACATCAATGGCAAAGATCGCCAATTGGTCAGAGCGCCGGCACGGTTTGAAAAACAACAGGTTGTTCTCATCAACAATCTTCGGAGGTATCGTTCATCGGGGCCAGACTAAATTACCCCGGTCTCACATTTAGGCTGGTTTATCAGGCTACCTACATTCAGCAAAGTATCAAATCATGCACTTCCTGATCACATCACGTGAAGTCTTGTGGGGTAGCCTAATCAAACAAGCCGTCTTGCCAGCGTTTTGCTACTCGTGGACATATGGAAGGACAAGGAGTTTTGCTGTAATTAATTTGTCATCAAGTTAAGTGTGAAAATGGAAGATTGGAGCGAGAATAGCACAGCACGTGAGTGTGTCTACCGGTACTTTTTTCTACGCAGAAAGACAAATGCTCGTCAGGAGACATTAGTAGATAGCACTTAAGATGATATGGCTGTAAACATTAGTACTTTTATTCAAATACTTTACTTGGAAGCGACTGGACTGCTTCTTGTAAGCATATTCATTTAAAACACATCAAACATGTAAGACTCCCCCTGTTTTGATTGGCTACGATGCTTAACGCGTTCGCTGCGTTCTCGACCGCAGGAGAAAAAAAAACAAGTCTCATCTGAGGTAGTAAGAAGAAAAACATCCCTAAAACTAACTAGTCAGTGAGGATATGTGTTTCTTTGTTTTATCTCTAGACCATGTATAGCCTTGTTGTTTTACATTGTTGATGTTTTAGCCATGTTAGCCTTTTATTAGCATTTTATTAATGAAATAGTGGTAGTGGTCGCTGCGCCCACATATCCTAACCCATAACGATTCTTAATTCCAACCTGTCAGTATAAAGATTGTTTTACTTAAGCATTGCTGTAATTTTGGGAATAACAACAAAACAACTGCAGACAAAACAATAAAAACAGGCCACAAAATTATTAGCCCTAAAGGCTAATTTTATTAATAACTCAGTACAGTATGGTGGCAGTGAATGGGTTAAGTGTCCAAACAATCAAAACACAGCGGCTAGTCATGGCAGAACTGTGTTGGGAAAAAAAAGAGGCGCTTGTTCCACATGTGAATTGGGCTGGTTCATGAACCTTATATGACACATAGATGGGGATGGGGTGTTGCTAAATCACCTGCCTCTTTGCCTACAGCGCAAAAAAATGGAGGATTTTTGAAGTCTTAGTTAACCGCTTTCTTAATCATTTGTTAGCAATTGACATAACACTGATTCTTGAGAAAGTGGCTAAAACATGTTGTAATGTTGACAGAAAAAAACAAAGTGAATTACAAAATTATATGGTATATCCTCGTAGACTAAGGTCTTGGCTTTTCAGAAATGCACAAGGCCAATCTCCCCATTTTGTATTTTTTTCAGAAATCAGGCTTTTCTCCGACCATACCTTGTTTTTTGTCAACACCGTCAGGCACAGTTAAAAGTAATTAAAATTGTATTGATTTGGTTGCATATGTATCTGGAGTTTTTAAGTGATTATGTGCATTTTTTGGTTCACACATATGCCTTTAAATGTTGAAAATTCACTTTTGTTCTATTTTAATACTGTTTCATGTGTTCTAATTTTAAAATATGTACTGTCATACGATGCTTTCTTAACGCCTAAATAGAACAAACAATTTTTTGTAATTTCACAAATATTCCTGTAGGCTTAAATTGGCTATTACTTTGATAATTCAACAACTCATAAGGAAAATGTTGTAAGCACATTCATTTAAAATGTCCAAAACTCCTTCTTACGGTGGTGACTTAAGAACTGACGGTGGTGACAGTAATCTGAGAGTGGTGAAAGTGGCTTATTTGTATCTGCATTTAGCTAAATAAATAGCCCTCTCAAGTCAATGGCATCTTGCATAAACACTTTATTTTTGTGTGTGCACAGTATGTTTGTACATGTGTTTTTAGATGCGTCCCAGCATCTCTATAAGAGGGTCCGTCCGTCTGAAACGCATTTGTCTGAAACGCATTCCTTCAATTGTTCCTTACTGTGGCCACAAGGCGGCAGAGTTGCCATTTTGGACCGGAGCGAATGCGTGCAAGCCAATTGTTCCTTACTGTGGCCACAAGGTGGCAGACTTGCCATTTTGGACCGGAGCGAATGCGTGCAAGCCAGAACATATTACTAAACAGGCAAGACGGCTGATGGCATTGTGAGACAACTGAGGGGGGCATTCAATTTTCGCTATTGTTTTGCGTTTGGACAATGGGAGGCAACTTTATTTTGGTTCGTCAGAAACTCGCGGAAATGAACGATTTAGAAGTCGGCAGGCAGTTTTTGACACAGATGTTTGTGCTCGGATAGAGAGGCGTTTGCATTGCATAACGCTCCACGGCATGGAACCGTAGTTAGTTGACAGGCGACCCGCAGCGCATACAGCTCTTCCTCTAAAAGTTGACCTGTAACATTTGGTTATAGCTTTTCTCCTTTCAAAACATTTACATTTTCCTTTGTGCGTGGATAGAGGGGCGTTTGCATTGCATAACGCTCCACGATATGGAACTGTAATTAGTTGACAGGCGACCCGCAGCGCAGCTCTTCCTCTAAACGTGGACCTGATATGGTTAGCTTTTTTTCTGTAATAACATTCACTTTTTCCTCCGCTTTTCTCCAGTCCACAAACTCGGGTTCAGAGGTCTGTGTGTAGCCTACGAGCCTCCCTTTTAATATTCCCAGCGAGTTTACTTCTGCCTTTTCAGTAGTCAGTTTGCGCTGCGCACTGGAGCATGGTGCTCGAACTACAAGTAGACATCTGGGCCATTTGACATACGGTGTGTCAGCCTACTCGTAACCTACAGGGAGGTTCTTTCGTTGGCGGGCTCGTACCCCACAGGTGCTTTTCGCTGCGCTCAGAGAGAGCACAGGACATAACGCGTCTTTCGTAATTGCTTTGTAGTCGTTTGAATTTGGTAAACTCTGGCACGGGAGCTCACTGCTTTGTGCCTTGACGGTGAAGCTGGTTTTGAAAAATAAGCGCATAATTCACCTAAAGGGTGAACCCATAAGCACATGATTCACCCAAACGATTTTATTTATGTATTATTTGTCGATGTTTAGATTCTTTCCCACATGCACATGATGCTGAAATGGCGTGATACTAAAGGTTGATACTAATAAATGTCTGGTCATTTGTAATGTAGCCTACTTCATCTATGTGAAATTTGAAATCATATGGTTCTTTTCCAAATCCAAGAATGATAAGCTTATTATAGCCTAAACTACAAAAAAATAAAGCCATGTCTTGCCATTTTGCTGCCTGCCACATTATTTGGAGTGTCCATGATGACCAATAAACAAAAAGTACATCCTCAGGGGGGCGTTGACAGGTTAGGAGGAGGCCAGGGGGGTGTTTAGGGGGGAAAATTGCATAGTTGGAACTGGCATAGAGGGACGCATCTGTTGTCCGCCTGTCGGCCTTGTTTCTTCATTAGTTAGATTCTCTAGGAAGTAGGCCACTGGTTCTTGAAAATGTGGCAAAAACAGGTTTTAAGTTGTTCAAATCCAGAATACAGAGGTGTATTATCATAGATGTAGGTCTTGGCTGTGCAGTGAATGTATTGCCCAAGCTCCCCATGTTTAACATTTTTCATAAAATGGGCTCTTTCTTGTTTTGTCAACAGCGGCAGACAGAATTAGAAGTAAAAACATATGTTTACTGTATTAAAGTGAATTACTTTAACAATTCAACATAACTGTAGATACTTATTGTATGCATATTCCTAAAACATGTCAAAAACACGTAAAACATGTGTTTTTGGTGAACTCCATCAGATGTCACCACCGTCAGGTTTCCTGAAAAAAAAACCTCCAAATGCACCTCAGTGGTGGCTAGAGTATCATTTTGGATCACAATTATTACTAACATGCCTAGTAATGTTTCATTAACCAGCACAATTTAGTAAAATATGGAACAAGATGATGAGCGGAACAAAATCTGACGGTGGTGACATCTGACGGTGTGAGACAAAAAAACCCTCTTTTACATATTATGCATTGTTTGTTCACATTAGCCATTTCATTTTCGCTCTGTTTCTTGGGTGCTTCATACATTTTCTGAGAAAGTATATATTGATTAACATTAATGTAATATAATACTATTAAAACCCCTGACGGTGTTGACATTTTATGGTTGGGACAGTACCAGTGTCCAAACAAATTAACAAATTGAGGACAAAATAGTAAACTTACAGGAGCTTTAGTGATGGTGAAGTATGCAGTAGAGCTAAAGGTTTGAAAAGGGGTCCTCAGTAATGAAAATGACCTTGTGCATACCTGATTTTATTGTCTTTTAGAAAAAATCTGACGGTAGTGACCAATATGCTGGACACATTTTGAGCAATCAGAAAATAATAGTAAATATTGTTTTACATGCACTATATGCACATAGAACCACTTTAATATGGTCTTCCACATCATGGTGATATTGTTCAATTCTGTTAGTGATTTTTGTATTTTAAGTCAATTGAAATGATGATGCCAGTCCTTGGGACAGGCGTATTTACAGGGTGTGGACAGGTTTATAGCCATGAAAAGTAATAAAATTACACTTTAATATTTCAAACAACTGTGTATTTGTGTAACAGACCCCTTGGCCATTACCTGGATTCATTTTGTTCGTGAAAATGTAGTTGATTTTCAACAGAATTAGCATTTTACTGCTGGGACATGTTTTTGCCAAACTTTCAAGAATCAGTGATAAACAATGCAGAGCCACTCTGAAGGCGTTGCCCACATGGGTTTATGTCTACCCATTTTTCTAAAAACATGTAGAGTAATTTAGTTCTGCTTGTTTTCAAAACAAGCAACGGCTGGTGGCCCGAAGCCTAGCTTAGCCTAGCTATCAGCTGGTTGATACTCTCAGATACACACAGAGCACACAGCCAGTTTACATACAGCCTCCCCACTCTAGTCCACCCATGCCTGCAGTTCGCCTATGGGTCGCTGTCGAGAGAGCACAGCCCTGAATGGAGCCTGCATGCCTCCGTTGGCTCCCCTATAGTGCAGTACCACCCGGGGAAGTGCCGAGTCTATAACCTTTAGAATCTCTCTGCAGAGCAGGAGGAGGGAGCCAATCAGAGACGGATATCCACGAGAAACCCGGAAAACCCTCCCGTTTGTCCACAAGCCACCTTGCTAGCTTACAAAAACGACTTGAAACAAAGCAACCAGATTTTTTTTTTAAACAGGACCAAAGCGTAACGCATTCAATAACAATGGGGAACACAGCAATAGTAATGAAATAACGATGAGAGGATATCTTTCACCCTTTCTTAAAGGATTTATCCGGAGTTGGAACAAGTTTGCCTGATTTTTGCATGTTTGGGATGAAATACAGTCACTCTAGAGCAAAATCAAGGCAAAAGGATGCGTTTTGAGAAAGTTTGATAGGCCCTAATATCACGTTAGCCTCGTTAGCCATATCAACTACGCAATATGATAGATTGCGGGCATCGTTTCTCAGCGGTTACACACATTTCAAAAACACAACATTTTAAAGTCTTGCACAGCTCAAAACAACGTCACACTTACCTCGTAATATGTTGAGGGTATCCACACATAAACCAAAGTGTCCAAAGTCCTTCATGTATTCTTGAAAGGTCTGCAGAATGTGTTTTGTGAAGCTACTACCTTGAGAATATCTAAATTACGGTCAAGACAACTATTTGACACTAAAGCCCACCAAGTAGATTGCAGAGTGCGTCGCACCATCAGCTGTGGTTACTCGCTATGGAAATAATCATAGCTGATGGTGCGACGCACTCGGCAATCTACTTGGTGGGCTTTAGTGTCAAATAGTTGTCTTGACCGTAATTTAGATATTCTCAAGGTAGTAGCTTCACAAAACACATTCTGCAGACCTTTCAAGAATACATGAAGGACTTTGGACACTTTGGTTTATGTGTGGATACCCTCAACATATTACGAGGTAAGTGTGACGTTGTTTTGAGCTGTGCAAGACTTTAAAATGTTGTGTTTTTGAAATGTGTGTAACCGCCGAAAAACGATGCCCGCATCTTTCATATTGCATAGCTGATATGGCTAACGAGGCTAACGTGATATTATCAAACTTTCTCAAAACGCATCCTTTTGCCTTGATTTTGCTCTAGAGTGACTGTATTTCATCCCAAACATGCAAAAATCAGGCAAACTTGTTCCAACTCCGGATAAATCCTTTAAGCATTTGTTAGCATAACTAGCCAACAAATGGTTGAAGGGACACTGGGCAGGAAATGGTCAAAAAGGGTACTGCAATTGACAAATTTGCTCTTTACATGAAAGTTTCCTAAGTAACAGACAAATATTTTCTAGTATGGTCCAAGCAGAGTCATTTTTGCAGCTAAAAATGGCTATTTTTGGAAATTCAAAATGGCGGCCCATGGAGAAGATCCCCCTTTTCATGTATGAAAAGTGCAATTTTCCCAGTCATAATGAATACTTAGAATTTGATGGTGGTGGTAAGTATTCATGAAAAAGGTAACATTAGTGAATGGGCAGCATGCATTCTGGAAATAAACAACTAAAAATCTCACACAGTGTCCCTTTAAGAAAGAGGTTAAGACTTCGACAATCCTAAACAGGGAGTGAAATTACCATGCACAAACCATTAACAAACAATTGTTAATGATTAAGTGATGAGTCATAGCACAGAGATAATGGCTAACACATGATTTAAAGAGGATTACCTAAGCATTACTGAATGTTTATATGCTTCACAAGGATGTAATTTTTTAGTGTTACCTAATGAAATATAGTTAAACCTTTTTTTGAAAATTATATATGTGTAACAGACCCATTGATCATTGCCTGGATTTTTTTGTTCATGAAAATGTAATTGATGTCTGTCAAGAATCCGTGAAAAGTGTGCTGTGTCAAAATTCATCCATGAAAAGTCATAATTTTTATTTGTATATCTGTGTGTGACAAAAAGACAGACAGAAAGAGAGATAGAAAGAGCACACTGTAGAACATACAGTGGTAGTAGAGTGTTGACCTCCCTACAGCGTCATGCATGGAAAGTCACACTATTTGTGTTTGTGCAGGTTTATCTGTGGACAACAAAAAGACAAAAGACAGCAACAGAAGCAGACAGAGGGGGAAGGAGAAAGAGAGAAAGACATGTGGGCCACGTGCACGAAAAGTCATATTTCGAATTTGTACACCTCTAGAGTAATTTTTAGTTTCAGTTATGAGCAACAAAAATACAGAGTGAGAACAGAGAAAGACAGACAGACATGGACAGGGGCAGAGAGAGAGAGGGGGAACAGACAGACAGACAGACAGACAGACAGACAGACAGACAGACAGACAGACGGACATGAAGCTGCACCAAAGCGCTGACCTCCACCTCATATGGGCCACAGCTGAGGCCAGGGCTGGAGTGGGGGAGAAAATAAGGCCCGGGCACTCTTGGCTTAAAGGGGCGCAGAACTGTCTCGCCGGTGGGCCCTGCACCCTCGTGGGCCTCTATTTTCAGAAAGGTAAAACGTTTTTTTTTTTTTTTAACTCTTTTTTTTACTTTTCTGAAAATAGGGGCCCACGAGGGTGCGGGGCCCAGCGGGAAATGCCCACTATGCCAGATGGCAGGTCCAGTCCTGGCTGATGATGGAGGACAGGACAGGACAGGACAGGGCCTCCTCAAGGCCAGGCAGCGCCTGCCGTTTGTCTCTCTGTCTGTCACGTGCCCTTTCAGATGCTGCCCAGATCCCGTACTATCCCCCCTTTCAATGCACACCCAGGCCCAAAGCCCACAGCCTACTTGTGTATGCAGGGCAGCCAACAGGAGGGTGGGGGCAAACAGGTATGTTGTCCCGGGCTCAGGGAGAGAGGGGGCACAGAATTGCTGCCTAGATCCATTCCCCTCTCCCCAAAAATGGGGTTTTCATTGCACACCCAGACCCAAAGCCTGCAGCATACTTGTGGATGTATGTGAGCGTGTGTGTATGTGTGTGAGCATGTGTGTGTCTGTACATGTGTGTTCGTATGTGTGTGTTTGTGTATGCCTTTGTGAGCATGTGTGTGTCTGTATGTGTGCTCGTATGTCTGTGTTTGTGTATGTATGTGAGCATGTGTGTGTCTGTACATGTGTGTGCTTGTGTAGGACTACACGTATGTGAGCATGTGTGTGTCTGTACATGTGTGTGCTTGTGTAGGCCTACACGTATGTGAGCATGTGTGTGTCTGTACACGTATGTGCTGTGCTCGTATGTGTGTGTTTGTGTATGTATGTGTGTGGAGGTGGGGAGGTTGACCGGTGGAGGGTGGAGTTGGGTGCTGGCAATTGTGACACATAGGGGGTGTCTGAGAGAAGGGGTGTGTCTGCCTGCCTTGCCTGCCTGTCTGTCTGAGACAAATTTGGCACCTCTCATCGGCGCGGGCCCCTCCAATCGTGTGCTTATCTTCGGCCACAAACATTTTAAAATTGCCTTTTACTGGAGGAGCAGCAGCTGAGCCCAGCCCGGCCCAGCCTTGCCCTGCCCTGCCTAGCCATCCCATCATCCCATCATCCCATCCCATCATCCCATCCTCCTCCCAGAAGCAGCCCCGGCCATCGCAGACACAGAGCGGCCATTCCAGCCTTTGTCAATCAGGACATCCTCCAGGGAGCTCCCTCAACCTCTCTCTACCCGACTCCCCTCCATCCCGACCCCCTACCCCCCACCCCCAACCCCCCAACCTCAACCCCAGCCGCAGCCAAGGGCCATTTCAAGGTATTTGAGGGCCCTGGGCAAAAAAGGACTTTGGTCCCCCCCCTCCCCTGTAAAACTATTGGGAAGGGGCAACCTCAAGAGATATTTCGATTGCAGTATCACGGCTCTTTCTAGCAGGTGAATTTTAGGTAGCTGCTCCCATACTCAGTTGTCAATGCAGTCATTTGGAAAACAGTACACAGTCATTACCAGGGGGGGCGGGCTTTCAGCTATGGGGGCCCTTGACAGTTGCCTTGTTTGCTTGCCTGGTTGTGACAAGCCTACCCCAGCCCAGCCCCACAGCTCCAGCTCCAGCCCCAGTCTGTCCAAATCAAAGCCCAGTGCACCAGTGGCCTGGGCCCTGCATGGCTGCCTAATATTCATGACCTGCACTAGTGCCAATCCAGAGACTGATAGATAGGAGATGTAATACTGGTCTGGAATCGGTAGCGCCGATCTGATCTCTGCTGGTCTAGTGGTGTACGTGCAGGAGTGCGAGAGTGACTGACTGACAGACAGAGAGAGGGGGGGAGAGAGAGACAGAGAGAGAGAAAGAGAGAGGTCACACTTCTGTGTCTGGGTCAGTCATAATTATTTTCAGGATCATAATAAAAGCCAGTGCAAACTCTTTAGGTCCTTTTAAATATGCTTTGCAATGAAACTCGCAAATTCTGTGTCCATGACCCTCCACATGCATTTGTATTTCGCTAAATTGTGTCCCCCAAACGACAAACCACATTCTCAGATTTGATGTTTAGATGATACACGGCCTATGTTTTGATGCCTTTTCTTGTTCGTCCAATTACCAGTTGGGCATTCTCCCTTTATTTTTCCAATATTTATTTATTTATTTTGCTTTTCTTCCCTAATGTCACTAGGTTTTTTTCATCTTGTTTTCTCATTCTGGCATTATCTTGTTGTTCTGCTCTTCTCTTCTCTTCTCTTCTCTTCTCTTCTCTTCTCTTCTCCGTGCCTGGGGTTGTGGTGGTAGCCATATATCGCCCCCTTAGCCTAGCCTTCTCATCTTGCCTCCCACTCAAAATAACTCGCTGGCTGTGCTGTGCCGTGCCCTGTCTGGGAGTGAAGGGGAGAAACAGCTGCTTAGACATAACAATGTGTGCCCAGAATCAACGCCTGGATGTTTCACATCTTTGTAGTTTCAAAGGCAATCTGATACACCTCTTTGGTTAGCTTGCCTTGCGCACACAGCAACCAACCACCAACAACACAGATACAACAGACAGAGACACAAACATGCACACATGCACGCACACGCGCGCGCACACACACACATACACAGAGAGAGAGAGAGAGAGAGAGAGAGAGAGAGAGAGAGAGAGAGAGAGAGAGAGAGAGAGAGAGAGAGAGAGAGAGAGAGAGAGAGAGAGAGCAACATGGCAAACAAACATAAAGATATCATGAAAACATCTCA
This sequence comes from Engraulis encrasicolus, assembly GCF_034702125.1. NCBI lineage: Eukaryota > Metazoa > Chordata > Actinopteri > Clupeiformes > Engraulidae > Engraulis > Engraulis encrasicolus. The sequence goes on along the minus strand of NC_085867.1, from coordinate 13,064,118 downwards.
TTTATAGAAATGGACCCCATTAGAAAACACTGAATACTAGCAGGACCCTTATCTTTTCATATCTTTTAGATCAGACCTGTGATGTGATGAACACATGCTATAGATTCAGAATAGGGCTTCCTCTCTATTTAAATCAAACACTAATGAATTTCAAAACAAGTACAGTAGCAGGGAAGAACACACTCTACTTTGCTTTCATTAATAAGGGTTGAAAGGGTTAGTCTCACATGTCTTCTTTTACAGGTATGGCATACTACTGTATGGGCATACCTTGACTACCAATGAAGTGCCTCTTGAGGGAACAGGTCTTCTCAAGAGGTTCCACACACTTAACCAAATTCTCCTGTTAAAAATATTTCATTGGCTGGTCCATGTCAAATAATTTAATATCTGGTTTTGTTGTTATTAGCAGCCATCAGTATTTCTATTCAGAACACCTACGCAGAGCCAAATATAGCCTACTACACCCAATGTGCAGCTTTTCCTGTATATATTTTTTAATATGGAACAAATGAGCCCTTCACCGATAACAAAAATACATGCTACAAGTAAACTGGAATAGCGTCTTTATTCCAACTGGCTGCTGTGTAGGCTGCTGAAAATGTGTAGGCTAATGTTACATGTAGGCTACAGACCTGTATTAACCTAGACTGGCAATGGGCGGCTCTAGCCAATGGCAGCTTTTCGGATTGTATGGGCGCAGCCATATTTGCCTTTTTCGCGCCCTGTGGGCTCCTCCCACAGACGTAGCCCCGCCTAGTGGAGACTATCGCAGCTGTGAGCCATAGGAATGCATACGATTTCAAACGGTGATTACAACGTTATCAAAGTGGGTTTCAGTCATTTTTTGTAAGATTTTGACAAGGCGTAACGTCTAAATTCTCACTCCAATAATGAAATAACCCTCACTACCTCCAAACGTTTTATTAGAGAGCCTGAAGCTGAGCGGTCTTGCCAGATCGGGCGGTTTCCCGCCCAATCAGGGCCATTGAGGAAGGCGGTCTGTGGGTAAAAATGGACGAAAATAATCAGTGTTATCTGGCAACCCCGAAGCCGACTGTTTTCGTTGCCGCTTATGCAGGTTTGTGGATATTTGTGACACTGAATCGGCCATGCTTACGTGTGTAAAGCTTATTTTATGTACTTAACTCAGATGTAATGACAACTGTGTATATTGGTATGTATATTTCTTAAATAAGCCGTACGTTTTCAGTGAAGCTACCCCCCCCCCAAGGACGCTGAAGGTAACCTAGCAACAACACGGCACAGCACATTGCAGCTGTGAAAATAACGAGCCACTTGAGAGCGAGACTTTTCTAGAACATTAATTTATACTAGAGCTATTGTTCTAAAGACGTTACACATGGCCTGGTCCAACTTAACTAGTGAACCAGTGTTGCAAAAAATATATGTTTTTAAAAACCCATCGGTGCATGATGTCATTACGTAATTACGGGAGTCTCCACTAAGATGGCGGACTACGATTCTGAGGCTCTGAGAAATCCGAAAATTTCGAGGGGCATTGCCAGTCTAGGTTAATACAGGTCTGTGTGTAGGCTACAGTGTGCCTTCAAATTATGGTAGCCTCCGCTACTTCTTATTTCCTCTGTAGGCTACACTCAGCTAAGCTAAACAGGACTCAAAAGCAGAGCTCTCAAGGTGAGCTTTAAAATATGTTTTGGCATGCTTCCTCTGTGATTTCCAAGGCAAATGTAACAAAAGACATCTTGAATGCAAGACAAACACTTCACCTTATTTTGTTAAAAAACATACACTACGTGTTACAGTTTACATGTACAGTTTACAATGTAACACCAACTCAATCGTGTCCCTTTGTTGTCAGTAACATAGTGTTTCCAAATGCACAGACATAGCCCCTAGCCTATAAGATACAACCTAAAAAAACACATTTAAAGCCTATAACATACAGGTTTAGATTCGGAAAGCTCAAGTAAAGACAAAGCTCAACGCTTCAGAGAGGCAGCAGCAGGCTAGACAGCCTTTTTCTTTCGCTCTCCCTCCCCCGCTTCAGTTCGCTGGAGAGACAGGCAGAGAGAGCGCGAGAGAGAGGGGGAAAAATACCAAGAACACAGCAACACAAAGGCGAGCGCTAGCTTTCCATCGCTGGCTTACTAATCGGCCTCTTTGTTGTGCTCGATGCATGCCTGTCCCTGTCACATGACCACGTTTCCATGGCGACCGAGGTCTGAGTAATCATTTGCGCAATGACCTTTATTCCCTAGAGGGAAGGGGAGGGGGAGGTTAGAATGAAAGCAGCCAGCAGAAGCAGGGAAGGGAGGGGGGAGAAGAGAGAAGAGGAGAGAGAGGGAAAGAGAGAGAGAGAGAGAGAGGGAGAGGGAGAGGGAGAGGGAGGAGGGAGGCAGCAGAGCGAGGCAGTGGGGACTCAGACACACACACACACATGCACGCACACACATGCACACACACATACACACACACGCACACACATACTCGCTCACACACACATACACACGAACAGAACACATACACAGACACACACACACACACACACACACACACACACACACACACACACACACACACACACACACACACACAAAGAGGGAAGGAAAAAAATGAAAAAGCAAACTGATTTTCTCTCAGCAGCACTGAGAAGAATCCGTTGGGTTTGGTTAGATAACAAACAGAGCTCACAAAGAGGGAGCGAGCAAGAGAGAAAGAGAGAGAGAGAGAACGAGAACGAGGGAGAGAGCGAGCAAGCAAGAGAGAGAACGAGCCGAAGCAGGCAGTAGAGTTAGAAAAGATAGGGAGATAGAGGGAGGCCAACCGTGGGAGAGGAGAGGAGAGGAGAGGAGACGAGAGGAGAGGAGAGGGTAAAAATGAGGCTTTGCACCCTGAGCCCATCGGAGAGAGCCTTGCGAAACCCAACATTGCATTCTGCAGTCAGATTAACGCTCCACAAAGCTGCGCTGCTCTTAGGTCTTACACATTCTAACAAACCTTTTTAGGAGGCAAAGGTAGCGCAATGTGAACGAAAAAGTAAGAACCTTATTGTGAGATGTTTGGCTCACAAAATGCTTCAGGAATAAAGGGTATAGGCTACTGCATCTAACTGGGTTTAGAACTTTGTTTTAGCAAAACAAATGTTGGTGCAACTACCTGTGCAAACGCACACATGGGACTCACACAGACACACATACACATACACATACACAGACACTTTATATCTTTGTGGGGCCCTTGCAGGGCCCTTCCTATCTTTGGCCTTCCATTCATATGAACTCGAACTAGCTAAAGAATGTTAAACTGTGCCCAAACCAAAATCCCTAACCCTAACCTGTCAGTGAGGAAATGTTTCTACACTTTTACTTTAACCAGTAACAACAAAACTACCCAGCAAAAGGAATCAAAACATGTGGGGTCCAGGATTTGGACCCCACATGGAGCGAGAGCTCCAGCATGTGGGTGTGCTCCAATACCAGTGGTATCACAAAGTAGGATTGGTGTAGTCACACACACACACACACACACACACACACACACACGCACACACGCACGCACGCACGCACGCACGCACGCACGCACACACACACACACACACACACACACACACACAGAAATGTACAGATATGGTTACCTTGTATGGTTTCAACACATTTCAACAGAAAACGAATGACCAGATTTTGAAAACATGATCAAAAACAGTAGTTTAAAGTTATGTAAAATATATAAATGACTGATATTGTATTTCATGCGTCGGTAACATTTGTTGTATGCGTTGATTTTGGCACACGGTTCCTCTTTCCCTGTAGCAAGTTACGCAGCTAGAAATCTGTTGCCACCATCTAAATACTGTAATTACTCCTTGCGTAACGCCCATCAGGGGCCCACCTAGAGATGTGTCGTTCATGAACGAGCCGGTTCTTTTGAACGGCTCCCAGAAGTGAACGATGGGAACCGGATCACAGCTGGGGGAGCCACTTAACCGCTTTTTCGTTCATTTTTCATTAATTTTAAGCATGTGACCTTCACATGAGTACTCAAATTTGGGGAAAAAACACAATCGTCTGCCTTAAAGAGTGGCAGAAACGGTCTTTAGAAGCATGAGGATAATCAGTTGTAGTTTGGACAAAATTACCTAGAGGTGGAGTGAAAATTTTACACTCTAAACACTGAATAAATAACTATAAAAGAGCCAAAAGAGCCAGTTTTTTGAACGACTCTTTGAAAGGAACGAGCCACTATGATCCGGATCCCGTTAAAAGGCCATAAATCCCATCTCTAGGCCCACCCCAAAACAGTGTCCCCTGAACCTCCATACGAAGACTGGAACCCTGAACCCTGAACCCTGAACCCTGAACCCTGAACCAGGGTGAAATTGGTCAGGGGGCCAGACTTTTTCAAGAGACACTTTAGGGGGCCACGTTATGCTTCCGCCCAGCAATAATACACTGACTCACACATGGATATGCTCTGTATGCAATAACCCCTGAGGGCCTATACAGTACATAAAAAAATAAATGGCAATGGTACCACAGGAGCCTCACAATGAGGCATACAAATCTATAATAGTCTAAAGAATTTTACCTTTTGAAAACACAACATTGTTCTATCCGTGCAAGTCTATTCATTTAGAAATGAAACATGACATTATATTATGTATGGAATAGCGGCCGACGAGGTGTCCCGATATCAAGGGAAATAATGGACGAGGCGGAGCGTTTTAAACAGCTCAACGGTGCAGCCGAAGGGCTGTTCGCTTCGCCAGGTCTTGACTAGACAACCAGATGCGATAGAACTAACGACGCGGTCTTGACTAGACAACCAGATGCGATAGAACTAGTAACGGCACTTCGCCAGAAAGTTAGAAAAGAAGCAACTTGGACGCCCGCACGCCCGCATGACATCATAGGTGTCCTGCTACCGGGGAATAAAGGACACCTGCTCAGCCAATCAGAAGACGTTCCGTCTGCTCACTGGGTGATAAATTACATATGGCAGACACTTTTATCCATAGTGACTCACAATAGAGGACAGAGCTTACAACACTTGCAGATACAAAGTGCACAGGAAATACAGAACAATGGCCCTCATTTATCAAACTTCAGTAGAAACCATTGCAAAAATGAGCGTAGATCTCATCATACGACGAGGCTCACGTGAGATTTACTAAACATGCGTACCTCTCCAATCCCATCGTAAGAGTGAGCGGCTGTTGATAAATCCAGCGTCTGAAAACCATCGTAAATAGAATAATCACACCTTCTCTAAAACGGCGGGAAGGAGACCGCACCCCTGAGTTTGCGACATGGAGAGACGCAAACCGGCTAAAAACATCCACGTTTCTTGACTGCTTGACATTAGGCTTTACGCGAAGTAGACAACAAAATAACATGTGGAAATAATCAACAGCAGTAACAACAGTGTTTCGGTTCTCAATATGGAAGGGGTAGAGATTGATTTCCAAATAATGTTGGTTCCAATGAAATGTTTGATTGACTACAGCAGAAATAATGAAGATAATGATAAACTTAAATAAAATATATGATCAACTTTTTTTAAACGAGGTCAAGATCTGGTCCTACGTGAAACTGGCCAACAAACAGTGCCCAAACCATTTGTTGGGGAAGGAGAGTTGTACATGTAGGTCCAGTGCGCTGTCCCTCTCGCGCTCATGTGTGCCCTGCTTCTCTCCTGCGCTCCAGTCCTTCAAGGGAATAGCCTTTTTGCCACCTAAATGGACGAATATAACATGTAATTATCGGACACACTTGTGTCAGGTGTATATTCGGATAGTAGTTGTGTGCGAAACGACGAACCTCAACCGGGAGATTATTACTGTATATGATTGATGTGCGCCTGAACTAGCCAGGTCCTGACCATCCCATAATACTACCATTTCCATTTCGTATTCATGGTCTGGACTTTGTTTGATCTGACGCGATTGCAGGAAGCAGGAAGGACATTTTCAGAAAAATCAGGATTTAAAGGAGTCATCCGGTGTAAAATGGCTTAAATTGTGTTAAAACATGATGCTGCGGGCTAAGTTTGGGTGCTTACCTTAACTCCATTCGTGCCTTGCATTGAGAAATCCAGCGCTAGTTAGCCAATGCTAGCATAAGGCTTTTGCCGTGGTTCACCAGGGCATCAAAGTAGCCATCGTTATAAATCTCTACTTTCCACCCATTTACGACGCTCAAAGTTGCCCAAAACTTCGTTCTGTACAGTTGCTGTGTTGTTGACATGTAAAATGAGACATAGAACTTTGGTAGTGCACCGTTTGTTTAGAAACAACACCATTCCAACAGGGTGTTGCAATTGGTTGAAACTGCCGATATCCAAGTGCAGACATAGATTCAGCAAAGAAGATATGTCCAGTGTGTCTACTCACTACTTTTCCGGGTGGTACTGCACTCTAGGGGCGCCAACGAGTGAATGCAGACTCCATTCAAATGAATGGGCTGCGCTGTCTCGACAGCGCCCTCTAGGTGAACTGCAGGCATGGGTGGATACACTGGACATATTATCTCCTTTGCTGATTCCATCTCTGCACTTGGATATCGGCAGTAGCAACACCCTGTAAGAATGGCGTTTCTAAACAAATGGTGGACTACCCAAGTTCTCTATGCCTCGTTTTACATGTCAACAACCCAGCAACTCTACAGAATGAAGTTTTGGGCAACTTTGAGCATCGTAAATGGGTGGAAAGTAGAGACTTATAATGATGGCTACTTTGATGCCCTGGTGAACCACGGTAAAAGCCTTATGTTAGCATTGGCTAACTAGTGCAGGATTTCTCAATGCAAGGCACGAATGGAGTTAAGGTAAGCACCCAAACTTAGCCCGCAGCATCATGTTTCAACACCATTTAAGCCATTTTACGCCGGATGACTCCTCTAACTTATAAGTTGTTGAGCAAACATGTCTGACGTCTATCTATGGCGATGTAGGACCGTTTAACAGACATGTCTGACAGAACATCCTACCGTAGGATAAAATGACAATGTAGGACCGTTTGTCAGAACACCGGCGAAAATCCTACCGGTCAACATCGCTCCACAGAAGACAGGTACCAGACGTAGTGCGGAGCCAAGTGTATTGGCGGAAATACGTAGGATGGCGCGCGAAGCTATGCCTGAACTCCCAGCTGATCCCACGACGGCACATTCCAATATGCAGCTGTATATTGGCAATTATTCACACATCACGTCAAATCACAAATTAGATGTCTCTTGCAGTTGTTGACATAGTAGGCCTGTGCCAAATTAACGCAGCGCTCCCAGGAAGGGTGCACCAATTCAAAGAGTTAGAAGTTGGGTTATAGCCAAAATGTACAATGTAAAAACATTTTGTAATTATGTAGGCCACATATTTGTGATAATGAGTTGTTGCGCTACAACTGCTGCTCAAGTTGGTGATCATAGTCATCTCATGTCCAACTTGAAAACAGCGTACACCGTCTGAGAGCAGTCGTACGGATTTCATCTTTCCTGCGCTTACGATGACATTTGATAAATGCCAACTGGTCGTAGAAAAAGGACGTGCGCACGTACGTATGATTCTCGTCGTACGCTGCTTTGATAAATGAGGGTCAATAAGTGCAAATGTCAAATAGGGTTTGTTTTTTAAAATTATTATTATCATCATTATTATTTAAGTACATTAGCATGGGGTTAAGTAGAGTGGGCTCACACACCCAAACATAAAACATGCCTATACCCCATGGTCTGGGACAGCTGAAGCACCAGTGCAGTAAATAGTCATGAAAGAGAAGAGTCTTTAAACAAAATAGATAGGTGTAGAAATAAGACAGAAACAGATAGAAATAAACAAAATGGAAACAAAACAGATTGGATGGCAACAAAACACATTTCCTATAAATAGCACAAGTGTAAGTGTAAATTACTTTGACAATATTGCAGGCTTGCACATCAAAACATGCCTAGCTCACCCCGAGACTGAGTTACTGTTACAAACAAACTGGCTTCACGTGAGATGATGATATTTTGACAGTAAAGAGCAAATGCACAAACATATAGAGAGCTGTCATTCAACCTGTAAGAATGTTTCTATGATTAATAAAAAAAAAGTGTTTAAGTTAACTACCTGTACAGACATGGAGACACTCAGATAACAGATGCGCTGTTTACAGATAATGTGAAGCATTTCGTCACACGTTTCATTGTTTTAGCAAACTGATTTGAATACTTGATAATGGGAATTTGTACATTGTTGTAACAACATTCAAGATGATATCACAAAGTATATAACCCACTCCTATGACTGGCAAAAACATGGGTGCCGCGAGGGGGGGTAAGGTGTTACAGATTCTAAGGGCCCAACAGCTCTGACTGGGCCCTGGAAGGATGCTAATAACATAATTTGTCATTTTGGGGGCCCAAAATTTGAATCTTTCATGGAGCCCAACATTTTTATCAGCGCCCCTGGGCAAAAATAAAGGTATATTTGTTGATCTTTGAAGGGTTTAGATAGTGTGAGGATGTAGCCTACAAAGGCTACTCAATTCAGTCCACGATCTACTGTATGCTCTTCCTCTTCCATATCGTTCGCATGCGGGAGGGGATGTAAAATTGGGCCTGAAGCGAGAAACTTCTAGAGCCGATGCGACTGCGCTGTGTCTGCTGTGTTAACATAGTATTTCTTGCCCATTTATAAACATTTGTAAACATTTTGTTGATAATTAGTTCGTTATTTATAAAGTGTTTAACTGTGTGCATACTGTAGTTATTCCTAAGTGTTACCTGCAATTTTAGCAAATAATGTATACTTAGAATTTGATGGTGGTGGTAAGTTTTTGAATGGACAGCATGAATTCTGGAAATGAACTACTAAATATATTACACAGTGCACCTTCAAGGTGAAGAATGAAAAGGGCATAACTGGTAACACACCATGTTGGAGGATCACTAACAGAATCGAATGGCATCACTAACAAAAATTAGGTCATTGACAAATTGCTGTCTATACAAATCTAATCTTTGTTCCTAAGAAACCAAACAAACAAAAAAAACAACTTTTCAAACCCAAATAAATATTTAATCACATCAAATCACTGCTTACCCCAGAAGAGGGTTAACAGATTTTTTTTAAATGAGGGAACAGTTAGAGTAAGAGAACAGTTGGAAATCTGCCCACACAAGTTATCACAACCTCACAGGGACAATAAAGATTGACACACTAGATGTAGTTTTGGTGGAAATAGTCTTGAATGACAGTTCAAGAAATTCCCTTCTCATCAATTAAATACAAAGCAACCACTCACAATCCAGTTTTCGCGATTGGAATGTCCTTCACACAAATTCGTTCATAATTCATGTATGCACTTGTTTTCCAATCGCTCTGTTTGTGTGATACTGTCAGACAAAGAGTAACAGTCCTTCCCTCTGATCTTCCCAATGTTTTAGTGAACAGTTACAGGTGAAGGCTGTCTGAATAAGCCTAAGGTTTGTCCTTTCTCTAAAGAGTCCAAACAACAGTGAAAATGTGCTCTGTTATCGCCGGGACAACCAGTGGCCATATTTGCCTGCGAGAGAGTGGCCCAGGGAGGGTGGCTAGCCCGAGGCAAGGACACATCCCTCTAAGAAAGGAGAGAAATAAAGATCCCCTACAAGGACCACGGTGAGTTACCAGCCCTTCACCCCCCCCCCAGCCTACAAAAATACACCAGCATGAAAATATATACACAATACACACAGTACACACACACACACACACTCACACACACACACACACACACACACACACACACACACACAAACACACACACACTCACACACACACACACACACAGGGGCACACACTGAAAGACACAGACCACTGCAATATACACGCTCACACACATAAATAAAATCTGTCCTTCCTCCACCCCCCAAAAAAACACGTTACCACTCACTCTCCTCTCCATCACACTCTTGCACGCATACACATTCATACACAGACACACACACACACACATGAACACACATGCACACACAACGCCAAACACACACGTACACACACACAAACACCACACACATACCAAACACATTTCTGCCTGTCTGGAATGACACACAGCACACAACAAGCCAGCTGGGACCAACGAGGAAGAAGGAGGGGGGTGATGGGATGAAGAAGAAGAAGAAGGAAAAAAAAAGAGCCGGAGCAACTATAGGCCAGGAAGCAGTGTGGCGGGGTGTTTGATGGGGTCGGCCGGACCGTTAATCAAGGAAATGGTTCTGTTAGCCGTGGCAGCTAAATCTGTGCTGTGGCGCATGGCGCCGCCAGCAAACATCAATGACACCCATGACATCACCCTCCCGCAGCTCGCCGGATAGATGCTCTGGTGATGAGCGGAGCTAGCGCTGCGGAGAGCCGCGGAGGGGGCTGGATGATGATGCAGGGCTGCTGATAGCTTTAGCGAGGCCTGGGACAAAGTCATGTGAAAGAACCCCCACCGCCTCCCACTCAATACATACAATGTAATGGGGACCCATTTCTGGGCC
>NC_085867.1:13050008-13053534 GCF_034702125.1 Engraulis encrasicolus | reverse complement strand
GGGACCCTTTTTCTGGGCCCCACCTCTCTCTGGGCTCTGGACAGCTGACCTCTTTGTCCCCCTCTTTCGGCTTCTCTGGCTGGCTGGATGGATCGGATAAGGAGCTGGCTGAGGTGAGGTTGAACTCTGGTACGGCACCGACCGGCCGGCTACAAGGTTTCCCCAGCCGACCCCTATGGGGCTAACAATATGCTAACGAAGAGCCACATATCCATTACGTAACCTCTCCTAGGCAAAGCTAGAGGTCCTTTTTCGGTTGGAAAAAAATCTAAATAGTTTGATATTATATAGTGAAAAAAACTGTCCTGTGTGTGTGTGTGTGTGTCTGTGTGTCTGTGTGTCTGTGTGTGTGGGGGGTGTCCTTCTTCTACGCAATGCTAGGCAAAGCTAATTTTTTGATAACAAGATTTTTTTTTTTTAAATAATAGTTTTGGCTGATTTGATATTATATAATACAGTTATAAAAGCTCTGTGTTTACTAGGGGGGGATTTCTATTTACCCCTTTGCCATTGTACATTGTAGGCTCAGCAGCTGTCAACCCAGTGACCTCGTGTTCCAATCAATAGCTTGCCTCTGTGCAGGGCTGGACTGGGGAGGAAATAGGACCCGGGCACTTTTGGCTTTAAGGGGCACCTCATAATTAGCGGCGCAGAACTGACTCACCGGTGGGCCCCACACCCTTGTTGGCCCCCTTTTTTAACATTTCTGAAAATAGGGGCCCACAAGGGTGCGGGGCCCATCGGGAAATGCCCACTATGCCAGATGGCCAGTCCAGCCCTGATAGCTAGCCTCTGTGTCTCCATCAACAAGCCTCTTAGCTGGGTCTCTTACTGTCCAAAAAGGGCCTAATCGTTACGTGCTGGATAGAAGCACCAAAATCGGTGCAGACCTTCCTTAGGGTGTTCTCCATCATTTCAGAAGGGGTGCCCCAAATTTCAATGTCATTAAGGTCATTTTTATGGGGTAAATCCAAGATGGCTGCCCAAAACGAGCCAATAGTAGTAAAATGCTGTACTGCCTGGACATAATGGTGTTATGGGCCAATCCACCTATTTGTGTGTGATGTATACAAACTGAACTTTGAAAATATGTGCAAAACTTACCATGAAAACAATGTTATATATCTCTTATTTAGATTCAAAAAGAGGAAAATCATAAAAACCATGGTCAGAATGAGATCACTCTACAATTGAGAGCTAATTTCTGGGCAGTTAGCTATTGAACCAACATTCATTAAGAGTTTTAAAAACTTGCAGTGGGTCATATCTATAAAATCCAAAAAGAAAATTGTGGTTAGAAAATTTAGGGGAGAAGAGATAAACCCTTGAACTGGGCCACACATAACTCTCCCAATGTTAGCATGCTAGCATTAGCAGGTTCAGACACTCAGTCTGCTCTTCAGAGATAGATGGCAAACAATAATTTTAATCCCACTTACACATGCGCACACACACACAAACTACTACTACTTCCTTAGGATCCCCTCAATGATTTAAGCCTAGGAGTCCAACTGAAATATTCATATCAATCAAGTCAATAATACATGTACATATCAAGTGTCAGTGACAGCTTGGATGATTTACTATAGGCCATTACAAAATAAAATGTATGCTGATGTTCAGATATGTATATCTCAGTCCTAAGTGTACAATGGAGTGATAAGGGCATTTATGAATATATCATATATACAGTATATTGACAGATACTTTATATTTTAAAAGAGCAAAATGGTAACATGTCTGTTTTTCATCTACTTTTGGCTTTAATCTAGATGACATGTTGGCTACCTAACCACTTAATTTATTGTTTGCTGGTTATTTTTTATTTGTGTGTGTGGTCCTTTATTTAAAACATGTCTGCCTGCCTTCCCTCTCTCACATGTGGAAATCCTATTGGCTTTGGAGGGCTAAAGTCAAAGTAGCCTAAAAGTCATCAAGACTATACTGTACTCTACTGTATTGCACTGTACTGTACTCTACTGTACTGTACTGTACTGTACTGTAATGTGATATACCATACTGTACTCTACTGCACCGTGCAGTATGCTACTGTATTATACTGTACTGTACTGTACTGTACTGTACTGTACTGTACTGTACTAGACTGCACCGTACTGTATGCTACTGTACTGTACTGTACTTAACTAGACTGCACCGTACTGTATGCTACTGTACTGTACTGTACTGTACTGTACTTTACTTTACTATACTGCACCATACTATATACTACTGTACTGTGCTGCACCGTACTGTATGCTACTGTACCGTACTGTACTGTACTATACTCTACTGTACTTTATTATACTGCACCGTACTGTATGCTACTGTACTGTACTGTACTGTACTAACTAATACAACTTTTGGCACAAGTACTAGGTGAGGACTTGTCTGCAAATAAAATTTTTTTTTTTACCTCTGTCTTCTTACTCAACATATACTAAGAAATCATTTCCATTTAATTTAAACTGAAGCCATACTGTGGCCTACATATAGGCCTATATTGAGTAATCTGTAATGCCATTCTAAAGATGACTGAAATGCTCTCACAATATGCACAATGCCTTGTAAAAATATAGAATTAGGTGATCTTATGGGGTTCTTCATACATATGGAAAGGTCCTGTCTTTTACCCTCTCTCATACAAATAAAATATGTTTATCTGTTATGGAAATTAGAGGATGGAGAACCTGCTACCTAGGGCATCTTGCACTGACACTATCCCATTGAGATCGAGCGTTAGGAGCAGTCTATTCTCACCATAGTTTTAGTGTGGTCAATGTTCATTTTAATTCAGACCAAGAATCTTCTCAAATCGTTCACAATGTTACATGCTGTCAAGCACGTAAGCACAGACTCACCCATACTTTCACACTATGTACATTTTGTAGTTTTATCAATCTGGTCAAGCAGACTACCCTTGCTTCATCTCTGCTGAGGACTATATTAACATTTTCAGCTAAGTATAATGCCATGTAATAACAATGTAATGCATTACCAACATGACATATTGTATATGACATGGTAGACAATTTTTTTTCCAGGGGCACCCCTTCTAGGATGTCTTCAAATCACTCAAGGAACATGTGTACCGAATTATATGCTTCTATCCAGCGCGTAACGATTTCTCGGCTTAGAGCCCCTACTATCTCCTAATCCAGGTGGAGGGCTCACACTAGCCCACTGTTCTCTCTCACACAAACAAAGCAGAAAAGGCAAATATGATTTGTTTAGGAAATGTGTGCAAATATTTGTATGTATGTATGTATCAGTTGGGTATATTGGCCATGAAAAATATGGAGGATCTTGTATATTTTGAATTCATAAAGGACTTTCATAAAGAGCCTTATTGGGAACTTTATTAGTGAAGAAAATTGGCAGCTAATTTCATTGTGTGCTTTCTGATGTTTGGGAGCTTTGGGTATTGTGATCAAAACATATGACTGCTCTCTATTATTAAATCTGATGATAAGTTGATGGTCGATCTTAAGGGTCCCTTTGAGGAGTACCATCACAAAAATGTGATTAG
>NC_085867.1:13032508-13045008 GCF_034702125.1 Engraulis encrasicolus | reverse complement strand
TCTTGGTCTTTGTTGCGAGTCATTCTCTGCTTTGTGGATGTCAACGCTCCACTGGATCGATGCATTCCGTACTGCTTTCAGCCATAACATTTCATGCTCTACACAATGAAACCACTACATCAGGGGTGCTCAACTGGCGGACCCAGGTCCGGATGCGGACCCAAACGCAATGTCATCCGGACCAAGACAAAATCCATTTGTATTTAATATGTATTAATTATACATGAGATTTCGCTGCCATGCGATCTATAGGTGTATTTCTGCGAAGCCAGTCTTATGACAAATAAAAGTAGCCTATCATCACTATGACTACTCAGTGAGTGAGCAAGAGGCCAGTGCGGCCAGCGAGTGAGGCTATTTTCTGCATCGGTCCGTAGCGACTTTTTTGGACCCTGGAAACATACGAAATTTGGCGAGTGGACCTTTTCAGTTTCTAGTTGAGCACCCCTGCACTACATACTGTACTTAAAAAGAAAGAAGTTGGGTTATCCCACATAAGAAGAAAAATATTTTTAAAATGTAAGCGGTCACTCACCTTTGGTCTACCCATGGTTTTTGACAATACTTTGAAGATGTCATTTCATGTTTATAATGTGATGTAATACTTTAACCCTTTGTTAGCCAGGCAAAAATAGTTTTTGTAACAGGGTTGCGAGCATATTCAGGGACACAAGTTCATGGCACAATAAATAGTATTTAGAATGCATTAAAATGTAAAAAAAAATATATAGTTTTAACAGATAAAGTAGATACATTTAATGATAAATAAAGTAAAAATAAGACATTTAATATGTTAATTAGATTTTAAAACTGATTTAAAGTTTGCCACCAGGAAGCGGGACAGGAGGAATTTACTCATTTTAAGGGTTTCTAACAACTACTCTGCATTTTTAGTCCTGTATAGGAACCACTGTTCTATGAAAATTGTTATATTCTATTTTAAGTCATATTAATTTGCAAGTTATGTGTCTTTTTTTCTTATTTTGGTCACAAATATTTGTAGGTGGGGGACAGCAAATGTCCTCTAATTCTGGAATGTCCTAGCCTAGCGCAGCCAGACCCGCACAGCAAAAAGCTGTACCAGGGTCTAGGAGGGCTGGGCAGCAGTGTGGGCGGGATAAACGGTTGCTTCAGCACTCAACGTCACGCAATTGGATGGCAAACAACCAATCCCCACACACTTCTGTGTAACGTCACAGCTGTCTTTCACAACGTACACGCCCCTTTGTAGGTGAAGCGGCAACTTCGAGCCGTCGTAGCAGTGAATGCGTGTGATGACCACAGCTACAAACAAGTTTCCTAATAAATCGTGTTTTCACTTATACAGTTCAAAAATGCATCGTTTTCAACCACATGGCCCTCCTTGATCAATCAGCGAAATGTCGAGCAATTTGGGGCTTGTTAAATGGTTATATTTATGATTGTTGTCAACATGGCATGTTCGGTGTTAGCTAGCTAGCTGTATACCCATAACTAATACATGGCTAGCCGCTAGCTCGGTAGACTAGGTGTCATTCCCATCTATTTAGTAAGCGATTTACAGACTTTCAAAGCTCCCAAATGTCTCGTTTTTAATGACATGGATCTTATTAGAATTTTGGGGGCAGGCATATAATACAAGGCTGGATACCTAGCTCTGCTATTGACGACCGGTTAGCTAGCCACTAGCGAGGGCCTCTTTGTAGGTGAAGCGGCAACTTCCAGCCGTCGTAGCAGTGAATTCGTGTGATGACCACAGCCACAAAAAGTTTCCTAATAAATCGTGTTTTCACTTATACAGTTCAAAAATGCCTCGTTTTCAACCACATGGCCCTCCTTGATCAATCAGCGAAATGTCGAGCAATTTGGGGCTTGTTAAATGGTTATATTTATGATTGTTGTCAACATGGCATGTTCGGCGTTAGCTAGCTAGCTGTATACCCATAACTTTCCCTGATTGTCGCTCCCAACGCAGGACGCTCCCCGGTCAGCTCGCTCCCACTAGCCAGACTATCGATCCCACCGCCATATAAGGGAGCTAGTTATCTTTTTGATGTTAGTTTTTTGTTTCTAACCCTAGTTTTTTGTTTCTAACCCTAACCCTAACCTGGATACCTAGCTCTGTGTTGTTGACGACAGGTTAGCTAGCCACTAGCTTGGTAGACTCGGTGTCATTCCCATCTATTTAGTAAGCTACTCAAAGACTTTCAAAGCTCCCAAATGTCTCGTTTTTAATGGCACGTGTCTTATTAGAAATTGGGGCAGCAATTTCATTCTACACCTACAGTAGTGGTCTGATAATAGCGTGTGACTATCTGGTTCTGTAAAATGCTCAACTTAGCTTACCGAGCTAGTTTAAAACATCGAATGATCAAATGGTAATGTGTTGACATCTATTTGTGTCCGATAAGTTCATGGTTTATTATTACATCAATCCATGTCAGCCACGAAATGTATTATCATCCAGGCTTTTTAAATTAAGTAAACACTTTCGTGCTGTACGTAGCACGGACGGACACCATGCTTCTTCTTAGAAAGTTTCCTGTTTACTTGGTAGCCCGGCCCCCCTCGCGATTTGATTGGCCCTGTCATCGGATAACTTTCAGCCTCCCAAAACGACCGGGGTCCGCTAGACTGCCCCCGGGAGCAAATTCAATTTGCGGTCGCTAGGGGCGTCTAGATTTCTAGGCTAGGAATGTCCCTCATCTAAAACTATTCTATATGCTTAGGTCTCAGAATGCATGGTTTTATTTTTTTTTAATCCTTGCACGTCATTGGAAAAAACCCTTGTCTGATATTTTTGCTATTTCAACTACTCACATATTTGAACATGCAGTTGAAATTACAAAATTAATGTTGACAATTTTGCCCAATTTTGTCTGAAACACCTGTCGTGTTTCACTTATTTTTCCCTTTTCCACTGCGTTTAAACATTGACTACGTCACATCTTGATTGGTTCAGATGCATGGCGGTTCGAGAATCTGAAAATCCTCCAGACCCTCTAGTAAGCTCACGAAGCTGATCGGAAATTCACAAAGGGCTGGCACAAAGTTTTACAGGGCATGTGGAATAAAAATAAATTATCATTATGAGAGATGTGTTTTTGAAAAAAATATCTGTTTAAGGGAGCTAGTACTAGAAGCTAGAAAAGCTAGAAGAGATGCTTTTACAAAAGAAATTCCATATACGTGTGAATAGCGTTTTAGTTTCATTGTATATCTATCTGTTCCATTACATACAGCATATCTTCAAGTGGAAGCCCATATAGCAAGTGAGTCTTAAGTGTCAGCAGCATAATCGTATCCTGCGGTATAGAGGAGACTATGGAGGTGTGGTGTAAAAGTGTATTATATTAGCGCAGCCTCCACCACCACCGTCACCTTGCTCGGGGCATGGTTCTTGTGTAGGAGCCGATGCATGTGTGACATCAATAGCCAGCCACATCTTGCGGATGCTATATTGTGCATCCCCATGCCATGCCACCGGTATATATCGATGGAGTCTCTCGTCTTTACAGTTCACATAAAA
Source organism: Engraulis encrasicolus (assembly GCF_034702125.1). NCBI lineage: Eukaryota > Metazoa > Chordata > Actinopteri > Clupeiformes > Engraulidae > Engraulis > Engraulis encrasicolus. The sequence goes on along the minus strand of NC_085867.1, from coordinate 13,041,500 downwards.
AAGATAGCAAGGTCTGAGAGAGGACGCAAAAAAACACAGCCGTGCCCATGACCACAGTCAAGGACGGCCCCATCTGCAAGCAGCCACTGTGAAATCCTTATTTCCGATCAATGCTCCTCTTGCGCCTCCCCTTGCTATTGGCCAAGATTGGACACGGTTGTGTGTGTGTGTGTGTGTGTGTGTGTGTGTGTGTGTGTGTGTGTGTGTGTGTGTGTGCGTGCGTGCGTACGTGCGTGCGTGCGTGCGTGCGTGCGTGCGTGCGTGTGTGAGGTTTTTTTTTAGTGTATGTGTTTCAGGGCAAGGAAGACACCAGTGACCAATTGAGACAAATATGTAAACAACACAAATAAATAATTATTAGCAGAATGTAGGGTATGGTCGATTGCGAAGGCGATGGGGGAGACCATTCAAGGGCAGCTGCGGTCACGTTAAAATATTTGGGGGGTTTTGTGAGTGTGCGTATGTGTGTGTGTGTGAGTATGTGAATGTGTGTGTGTGGGGGGGGGGGGGGTAGTTCTTTCTTAACAATGTGTATCAGAATACTTCCACCCCTTTCACCCTTCTCTTCTCCAAATGGGTGACATTGTCACGGGTCACATTAAATAATAATCAGTCATTCATTAATCGTTGGTTGGGCTACACTTCACTAATCTATTGGGTTGGGTCACAATAACATTAGATTTCATTGAAAAGTTGTATGAACTATGAGCATTACCTTTACTTTCAGCTAAAGGGTATGTATTAGCGTAGCTTAAATTCATCATGTGATGAGCACATAGATTTTTACCAAATGTTTGAGGGACATTTGAGGTAAATTCTGCCCAACACATGAAAGGGTACACTAATGACCAAGTTAGCCACTCAATTTTCAAATGAACTTTCATCAGTCCCAAAGACTAATCTAATTCGCTGTCAAAATACCGGTACTGATAACATGAACACAGTTCACAAGTAAATAAAAACTCTGAGTCATACTAATTATATTGAATATTAGGATATTAGCACTATTTTGGTACTAATTGGAGCCTATCACTACCATCACTAGGCCTACATATTTTAAGTATTTTGACAACACTGCCATCCTAGATCTACTCAGCAACAAAGACTCCATCACAGCCTTTCAACTATCCATTACCCACTTCACTCAGTGGTGCACAGACAACATTCTGGAACTTAATGTGACAAAAAAAAGAAAATTGTCTTTCACAACTCACACACATACACCCCCTCCTGGTCTGGCCCCCACTTCCATCCACAACTGAAGGGTGGAACAAGTCAACAACTTAAAATACGCGGGACTCACCTTAGACAATAAATTCACTTTAGGTCAACACATCTTCAACATTCACTCTCAAACTCAGCAGAGGCTTTATGCCATACACAAACTGTGTCCTCTCAGTTGCCCGTCACCTTCTGTCCCCTCTGTACTACAGCATCATCCAGTCCATTGTACTATACTGCTCACCCGGCTTCTACAACATGCTCCCCACCAGCAACAGAAACAAATTCACAACTCACAAATCACACGCACAGCATCCAAAATCATTCACCAACCCACACATAACCTAACTGATTTCAACCTAAACGTTGTCACATATTCGACTCACACATTCAGTAACCAGAGGTCACATTGGCCCCCCTCTACACACACACACTTCACATTGCTTCCATCCGGCCTCAGGTACAGGACACTCAGATCGCGATGGGCACGCTTCAACAAAAGCTTTGCTCCATCTGCTATCACTGCACAACCTCCCGCAACAACCCAGGGGTGAATTTCAATGCATTTCCCATTGGCAACTACCAAAGTTGCTAACAGGCTAACAACTTCCCTTTTGAGAAACTCACCCCTGCATTGGAGCCTGGACGTGTAGATAGGCCTAGTGTGTGTCAGACAGTGTCTGAGTGTGCATGTAGTATCTGTTATTAAATGGTGTTGATGTCCTCTTGTCTGTCTGGAATATGTTGTGCGAGGGTTGTTTGACAATGTCTGAGTGTACATGCATTTGTTTGTTTAGTATCTTAATGTCCAGGGGTTGATGTGTATAGGCCTATCTGTCTTATAGGCTATATGCAGGCCTATACGTTTTGGCTGTGACAAGTTGTGATGGAGGTGAAAACAAATGTCACCCTTGGGGGCAATAAGGAATCTATCTATTATTCAATGGTAATGGGACATTGACACACAGACAGTTTCTGACAATAATCAGTAAACTGTTGCATAGTGACTGTAGTACTAGTGAGTTAAGATAGAGTGAAGATATCAAAGCGCCAAAGTCATGCTCCGAATGTGTTACTACGCCTTTCATTGCAGTGCCATTTCTTTGTCTCGATAGATAATAAGGTTTCATTTGGTGCAACTACTTTTGGATGGGTTAACTAGTCAAGCTTGTTGGATGTTTAACACGTGGAACAATTTGGTCACTTCTAACTTAAGGCACCCAATGCTCCCCAAGGCAAAGCTGCAAAGCTAATGCTAACGGTTTTATGCTGTACGTGTTGCTGACTGCAGCCGCGTCTAAAGACAAGGAAGGTCGGGTAGAACTCATCTCAGGTCAGAGAAGAATATATTTTATTATTAAACACAGTGGACTGCTCCTGTAAAACTGGAATGAATTATACAGTATGCATTTACTTCCAAATGATCACTTGCGTACATCTCTTATTAGGATATGTGGTTCAACCCAAAGCTCCTGGTATGAAATCTACCGATGTGTTATGCATTGTTATTGGACCTTACACAAAGGACTGTTGATGAATTTGTCTAGGTACCACATATAAATACACAATCATTATTTTATTTTACTGATTTGCCTAGTGATTCATATACAGTTAGCCTGGGTGAAAAGCCGACTGTTGACTCCGTCAAACAGTCTGGCAAAAGCTAAGAGGAATCCGTATCCGTTTAGGGTGGGAGATGGTCTGATCTTACTCTGCCATTTAAATTAATTGGAGTTCCGAATTCAAATTAAAACCCATATTGTGCTTTATTAGCATGACTGTCATGATGTAGTGTCGCAAAAGGAGGGTTGGAGGGTTTCGCCAGACTAGCTGCGGAGCCAAAATCTTTGGGTGGGGTACATGGGATTTTTTTGTGATAAGGTGGTTGGTTGCTAGCCACGAGTTTTTCATATTTGCTTTTAGTGAATGATTGTCTCTCCACCCCTTTGTCTAATTTCACAATTTCCTGTTTGCTCATAAAGTCAGGGCTGAAATCATTCTTCCATCACCACTTTTGCTTTTTTTATTTGCCACACCACCAATCCGACCCCCCTACCCACTTCATTCATTTGCGCAGAGGTCAACTTTGTGATTTTTTTTTACTACCATTGCAGAACTGTTTCTCCCTAAATATTAAAAATGTTTCCACCTTTCCGTCCATCTCTTCCCCTGATCTGTTTTTTCTTCCCTTCTCTCCTCTGTCCCATCCTCCTCTTCTCAGGATATAGAAAATAGTGTCGGTAATGTTCTTTTTTTCCACTCGCCTTCTTTTTATATCTGAATTATTTCTTAGCCTTTCTTGAACCCTCTTTTTCTTCTATATAGTTTTCATTTTCTCTCTCCTCTCGCTTCTTTCTCTCCTTTTTTCATAAAAACCATCCTCTACTTTTCTCCTCAACTCCCTTCTCTTCCATTTCCGTTTGTGCCATTCCCTCCCCCTCTCTTTTTTCCATCCCTTTCTTGCCATTCACTCGCCCTCCCTCCTTCGCTCCCTCTCTTTCTCCTTTGCTCTCTCGCTCTCTCTTTCCTTTGCTCTCTCCCTCTTCTTTTCTCTCCCTCTCTTTCTCTCTCTTTCCCTTTGCTCTCGCTCTCTCTCTCTCTCTCTCGCTCTCTTTCCCTTTGCTCTCTCTCACTCTCTCTCTCTCTCGCTCTCTTTCCCCTTGCTCTCTCTCTCTCTCTCCCTCTCTCTCTCTCTCTTTCCCTTTGCTCTCTCTCTCCCCCCTCTCTCTCCCTCCCTCTCCCTCCCTCTCTCTCTCCTCTATTCCCATCTCAGATGGGCTGTGTGTGTGTGATGTGATGGGGAGTTGTGCACTGCAGCAGCACTGCAGGGCTCAGCCAAACCAGATTCTATTTTCTGCCCTGCTTCCTCTTCCTCCTCTCCTCTCCTGTCCTCGTCTCCATGGCTACGGCAGGAGCCCACTGATGTCTGCCTCCGTGCCTCCACCACAGTACACACACACTGAGGCTGCTCAGAGCCCTCTCTCCTCTCTTCTCTTCTCTCTTCTTTCCCTCTCTGTTCTCTCACTCTCTCCGTCTCGCACTATCTTCTTCTTCGACTCCCTGCTCCTTAAACTTTTAGACTTTACGTCCTTCTATCTCTCCCTCTTCCATATCTCTGTTTGTCTGTCTGTCTGTCTGTCTGTCTGTCTGTCTGTCTGTCTCTGTCTCTATTTGTCTGTCTCTCTCTCTCACTTGTTCCACCATGAGATGCTTTTTGACTTCGCTCCTTTCTTCTTCTCTTCTGTTCACTGTTGTGCGATGGAAGACCGTTTTTTTTCTTCTTCTTCTTCTTCTTCTTCTTCTTCTTCCTTGTCAAAGTAGATCTATTTCTGTCAGATTGTCTCCATTGGAAACTTGCTTGAAAGTCAGTGAGGAGAATTCTCTGAGGGACGGAATAACAGGCCTTGACCATGCGGCCCCGCAGCACAGGGGTGTTTCTATAAACAGCTGCAGTACATGGGGAGCGGAGAACGATGTGTTTATTATTTGCTGCTCATGTCTGTCATAGGAGAGGGTGGAGTGGTGGATAGTGGCTGCGATGGACATGTAATGATGGAGGGGAGGTGGGGTGGTGGCTATGATGTAGGTGTGTCTGTATAGGGGAGGTCAGGTGGTGGCTGATGTAGGTGTGTCTGTATAGGGGAGGTGGTTTGGTGGCTGATGTAGGTGTGTCTGTATAGGTGGTGGCGGATGTAGGTGTGTCTGTATAGGGGAGGTGGTGGCGGATGTAGGTGTGTCTGTAGGGAAGGTGGTTTGGTGGCTGATGTAGGTGTGTCTGTATAGGGGAGGTGGTGGCTGATGTAGGTGTGTCTGTATAGGAGAGGTCAGGTGGTGGCGGATGTAGGTGTGTCTGTATAGGGGAGGTGGGGTGGTGGTCGCTGATGTAGGTGTGTCTGTATAGGAGAGGTGGAGTAGTGGTGGCTGATGTAGGTGTGTCTGTAGGGAAGGTGGTTTGGTGGCTGATGTAGGTGTGTCTGTATAGGAAAGGTGGAGTAGTGGTGGCTGATGTAGGTGTGTCTGTATAGGGAAGGTGGTGGTTGATGTAGGTGTGTCTGTATAGGGGAGGTGGGGTGGTGGTCGCTGATGTAGGTGTGTCTGTATAGGGAAGGTGGTGGTTGATGGAGGTGTGGCTGTATAGGGATGGTGGGGTGGTCACTGATATATGGGCAGTCATGGGTGAGCGGTTAGGGCGTCAGACTTGCATCCCAGAGGTTGCCGGTTCGACTCCCGACCCGCCAGGTTGAGTAATCAACCAGTGCTCTCCCCCATCCTCCTCCATGACTGAGGTACCCTGAGCATGGTACCGTCCCACCGCACTGGTCCCCATGGGGCGCCACTGAGGGCTGCCCCCTTGCACGGGTGAGGCATAAATGCAATTTCGTTGTGTGCAGTGTGCAGTGTTCACTTGTGTGCTGTGGAGGGCTGTGTCACAATGACAATGGGAGTTGGAGTTTCCCAATGGGCTTTCACTTTCTTTCATATAGGTGTGTCTGTATAGGGAAGGTGGTTTGATGGCTGATGTAGGTGTGTCTGTATAGGAGAGGTGGTTTGGTGGCTGATGTAGGTGTGTCTGTATAGGGGAGGTGGGGTGGTGGCTGATGTAGGTGTGTCTGTATAGGGAAGGTGGGGTGGTGGCTATGATGGAGGTGGTTAAGGTTGAGGTTGTGTTTTTGGGTCTGTAGAAGGAGGTACTTCTGTATAGCGTATGCGTGAAGGTGATGAAGATTAATCTGTATGGAGAAGTTGGGTGAAGGCACTACTGGATGTATGTCCACAGTAAATGTTGCGGTGTTAATTCAACACTTAGAGAGTTCATTTGAGTCCAAATGATGTCAAATCAACTCTCTAAGTGTTAAATGAGCACTGCAGAATTTACTGTGTCCACTCAGAATTTGTCTCTTGAAGAGACAATAAAGGATAGTCGGTAACGCTTTATAATAAGGTTCTTCTAATAAGCGTTTACAGTCACTAGTAAGCAGGTAGTAATACCTTTACAAGTGCCCAATAGAATGCTTATTGACTTTGTTAACATGATTTTAATAAGTTGCTAACATCTGATGAGTAACTTTAGCCATCTTGAAAATTTAGTTTTTTTCACGACACCTCCATATCTAGTATTAGTCAGCATATCAAGATAGATATGTGTACCGATATAAATAATAAGATAAAAAAAATAAGATGAAAAAAATAAACCACTATAAACATATAATAAGCAGCTTATAAGATGTCAACAAAGTTAATAAGCATGTTATTGGGCACTTGTAAGGGTATTACTACCTGCTTACTAGTGACTATAAATGCTTATTAGAAGAACCTTATTATAAAGCGTTACTAGGGTAATGTAATATAATGTAATGTAATGTAATCTAATCTAATCTAATCTAATCTAATGGAGGTGGTGAAGATCAGTCTGTTTGGAGAGGGTGGGGATGGTGGGATGCTGTGATGCAGATGATGGAGGTGTGTCTGTATAGGGAATAGGGCTGTAACGATACACTCAACTCACGATTCGGTTTGTATCACGATTCATGACCTACCGTTCGATACACCCCACGATTTCACATTTGCCAACATTATAAACTTTATGAATAAAAACGATCATAGTTTGTAGGCTACTAATCATTTTTTTAAAATTTGTGGTAACACTTTATTTTAGGGACACATCTATTAGCACTAATACATACAATATTAATGCCTGTGTAAGTAACTTGTAAGGCATGTACTAAGCAAAATAAGACAGTTGTTAAGCATGTATTCACAAATGTCTTGTTCATGCCCAATTAGGGATTTATTACTAATATAACCTTAGTAAGGACCAGTAAGCCTATATTTCTATTTATTAATAAGTAGTAAGTGGCAGAATACAATGTGTATAAGCTCCCGACACTCTGTGTGAACAAACCCTGAACAGTGTGAAAACAGATGCAGAATAAGGGTCCCTATTCTAAAGTGATGCATTGGTCAGCCCAGATGGCTCAGGGCCTCTGCACTACCAAAGTCCTAGGGCCCCCACACCACCCAGGCCTGCACTACCTAGCTCCCCCCGATCTTCAAAGTGTAAGGGTATATCAAATAATTAATACTTACCCTGCCGAGTCATCTTGTTTTCTCTTGTTCATATCAATGATAGGGAGGTAACAAGAGCCTATATATAGCAAGGATTGAACGTACACTTGTCAATGGCGGTGGGTTGGTGAGATGTAATTTTTTTTCATGTACCACTGAGTTTTAATTGTAAAAAAAAAGCCCAAAAATAAATGCAGAACATTAGAATAATAGTTTTGAAGCAAAACTAAACTACTCTTTTGTGATAATTAAGTGAATGTTTGAGAACATTAGCTTCAAGAAGTGCAGTGCATGATGGGTACGCAATCTAGGCCAACAGACAACCTACCCAGCTCTGAGCCTACGTCCTTAGCTCCTCCCCTCACTTGTGAAATTTAGTTGCTATCCAAACAATTTGCCATGTACGTAATAACAGAAATATTATCATTGCTGCATTGGCCATGCATTGCATTTCTGACTAAGGGCGTACCCATCATGCACTGCACTTCTTGTAGCTAAGTTTCTCAAACATTAACTTATTTATCAGAAAGGAATAGCTTAGTTTCGCTTCCAAACTATTACTCATCATTATATTCTGCATTTATTGTAGGGTTTTTACAATTAAAACTAATTGGTGTATGAAAAAAATGACATCTCACCACCCACCGTCATTGATAACTTTACGTCCAATCCTTGCTATATAATGCTTCCAATTACTCATCAACAAAATGAGTACTATAAGTGAGATCTTCATACCTACTGAGACCAATGTTGAATCTGAAATGTTCTTACACTTTACTTCCCGGGGGGGACGGGGGGGGACTTAGAGTGGGGGCCCTAGTTAGTGCGGGGGCCCTAAGCCATCTGGGCTGAGCAATGCATCACTTTAGAATAGGGACCCTTATTCCACATCTGTTTTCACACTGTTCAGGGTTTGTTCACACAGTGTACCAGGAGCTTATACACATTGTATTCTGGCACTTACTGCTTACACATAAATAGAAATCTAGGTATACTAGGTCCTTACTAAGGTTATATTGGTAATAAATCCCTTATTGTGCATGAACAAGACATTTGTGAATACATGCTTAACAACTGTCTTATTTTGCTTAGTACATGCCTTACAAGTTACTTACACATGCATTAATATTGTATGTATTAGTGCTAATTGATGTGTCCCTAAAATAAAGTGTTACCAAATTTGTATACATAATGATGTTGCTTGGAAGCAATATCACTTCATATCATGTGGTTGTTTTCTGGGCTGATGGGTATCAAAACGTTAAAAGGGCGTATCACGATACTGCCTCATTATATCACGATACAGTATCGTGACTCTCTGTATCACGATTTCTCGGTTCGATACAATATCGTTACAGCCCTAATAGGGAAGGTGTGCTAATGGGTTGTGGACGCGGTACTGTGTCTGTAAAGGGAAGGTGTGGAGGAGGTGTAGAGTGGAACTATGTAGTGAAAGTATGGTGGTGAGTGATGGAGGTGGTGGGTGTGCTTCTGTATAGGGGAGGTGGGGTGGTAGATAGAGTGGCTGTGGGAACACTTTACAATAAGGTACATATTTAGCAATAGCTAATAGTAAAGCATTAACACATTTAATTGCACATTACTAAGTATTGTTGTCAATATTAGTCACTACAATGGACAGTTTGGGCAACTGAGTCTGCCTATGTAAAGCCGACTCTGGATTCAACAGTGTAATTAGTCAAAT
>NC_085867.1:13022508-13030008 GCF_034702125.1 Engraulis encrasicolus | reverse complement strand
GTGTGTGTGGGGGGGGAGGTGTCCAGGATCTCTGGCCATTTGATGCAGGGAGGATGGGGATGGAGGAGTAGAGGGGGATCATAATCCGCTCCAACAGGTTGCTGAGACCAGAGCAAGAGCGAGAGTGAGGCGCTGGCCATTATATCACTGCTTCAGTGGCTCTGCTCAGGCTGATGAGCCCCGCTCTCGCAAGCATCTGACACACTGTGAAAGCTACATGCTGCAGAAAAGAAAGCCCCTTTGTTACCTCATGTACTGTATGTACATGTGGCCATTTGGCCACGTGATGATCCAAAAAGCAAAACGGTTTCCAACGGATGGGCCAACAGAGTGTCATACAGTTGATTGGGCACAAGCACAACTTTTAAAAAAAGCTTTAGTGAAAGAGGTTTTCCGACCGAGACGTGGTGATGGCGGTGTTTATGATGGAGTTCACGCTGTGAAACTAATCACATTAGGTTACAGTAGACCTACAGAAAGGGTTGGAATGGGACTCAAAAACAGCCCCTCACGTAGCCCCTCCTGTTTTTCTATGATATTTTGATGGGCTCAGCCCTTTGTCTTTATAAAAAATGGACCAATGCGCCATCACATCTAGCCTGATTATCATTGACTTTCAAATTTCTTTAAGACTTGGTCTGACTAAGAGCATAACAATTAATGTTTTCCAAATGGCATGGTTGACCCGCCTCCCTAGATCTGCTACTGGTTGACTGGTGTCCGACAAAGTAGGGGGAGTTCCCGATCAGAAACGATATTTGCATTGCTCTTGGCCTGACTAGAAGCAACGTGGAAGGTGTTGCGTCACTAGGAGGGCGTGGCCTGGCTTCATCACATCCTGATGGTGGGTCTGTAAGGGGGGAAAAAAGCAAAAAAACAAAACAAAACAAAGCAAAACACAACAAATAAAACCTCAACAGCATAGGCCCCTGAGTACTGGCACCCCACCGGGAAAATGCCCTGTATGCCAGGATAATAGGGTTTTTCACAGGATCTGGGTCCGGCAGGATCTTAAGCAGTGGATCCGGTATCCGGCATGTTACTTAAATATCAGGGTCTGGTGCATCTCTAGCCTAGGCTTTTCAGTCAGTCTTTCACAACCCCAATCACTGCATGGAGTGAAAGCCCATTGGAAGCAGCCGTTGCAGGCAGTGTGGCAATGAGCCAATGAGTCTAAAAAATAGTTTGAAATATAAATAGTTTGTAATAAAAAGGGCCCACGTGTACGAGTAGACTATATGTTTCAACCCTTTAGTAGGATCCGGTATCCAGTTCCGGATCCGGCAGGATCTTAAGCAGTGGATCCGGTATCCGGCAGGATCCTAAAAATCAGGATCCGGTGCATCTCTAATTTGGACAGGGCAAAAAAAAAACATGCTGCCACATTTACATATGGCCAAGTGCAAACAGTTAAACCCCTTTTCAATCGGCGCTGAAGCCTCTCGTCTTTGAGGGCACATATAACAGGGGCCACACTTCTCTTTGAGCCTCTGTCACAGTCACGGGTGGCCCCTGGGAGGTCGTTTGTTGTCATCGGGCGGACGGGCAGGCGGGTGGGCAGTCGGCCGGTCGCGTGTTATGTGTTGGCCAAACTTGAATGGTCTTGATGAGTCTTAGCCGCCAAGGCAAGGCAAGGCAAGGCTGGATGAACGGCTGTGGCCACACCTCTCTTGTGTCGTCCCAGCTGTTTTATTCTCCATTGTGTCGTCGCTCATTCAAGGGGGCTTGACATTTACACCGGGGGACACGTGGCCGAGACCAGCGGGAGGTCACTCGTACGGCCATTCATACTCTCATCCCTCCTCCCCTCCCCTCCCCTCTGCTCAAAGTAACACACACATGCGCGCGCACGCGCACACACACACACACACACACACACACACACACACACACACACACACACCTCCCTCCCCATCACACATGCATACACACACACACACACACACACACCTCCCTCCCCATCACACATGCATACACACACACACACACAAACACACACACACACACACACACACACAGACACACACACACACACACACACACACACACACACACACACACACACACACACACACACACACACACACCTCCCTCCCCATCACACATGCATACACACACACACACACACACACACACACACACACACACACACACACACACACACACACACACACACACACACACACACACCTCCTCCTCCTCCTCCTCACCACATCTCTTCTGCCGTGCCTGGTGATGAACGGCATTGTGTGTGTCAAAGCGTGTTAATGATGTCAGTGGACGCCCCACAAATGGAAGGGCCACATTGGAGCTGACACCCTTACTATTGGCCTTTGGCACGCGCCTGTTACCTCAGCTGACCTCCACACAAACCCTGTTTGATTGTTTGTTTGTTTATTTGTTGTTGACTGTAAGTGCATTTGCTGCAAAAGGTGTATGTGTGTGTGATAGATTTTGTGTGCATGTGTGTGTGTGTGCGTGTGCGTGTGCGTGTGCGTGTGTGTGTGTGTGTGTTTGTGTGTGTGTGTGTGTGTGTGTGTGTGAGAGAGAGAGAGAGAGAGAGAGAGAGAGAGAGAGAGAGAGAGGAGAGAGAGAGAGAGAGAGAGAGAGAGAGAGAGAGAGAGAGAGAGAGAGAGAGAACCCATTTGGTACAGTATATCCTGCATCAGAGTGGGCGAGCGAGTAAGAGAGAGAACCAGAGCAAGAGAGAGAAAAAGAGAAAGACAAATGAGTTTTGTTGTGCGTTAATAAGCTTTGCCATGCTGGACATTTTGCGTCCCACGTTGACATGAAGCATATGCCATACAGCCAGGGCTCTAAATTACGTAACACCAGCCAACCGGCCAAATGCTGGTGAAATTTCAGTTTGGCTGTTAGAAAAGACAGCCACTTTGACCCATTAGCAGTGGTGTAGTCTACGTAGAACGCAGTTCTAAATTTTAGGGGCTTCAGTATACCCACTTAAAACTGAATGATCCATTATTTACAATAGCATAAGTATATACAGTATACCCACTTCCAAAAATAATAGAATATACAGTATACCCACTTCAAAAAAGTAGACTACACCGCTACCCATTAGTAAGTGTGACTCTGGCTAGTAACATTAACATCTACCGGCCATTTTGGTTTGTGATGAAAAAAGTTATTTTAGAGCCCTGTATACAGCATACCGTACCACAGTGGTTCCCAACCTTTTTCTTAAGGGACCCATGTTTTTACTATTGTAAGCTTTGGAGACCCAACCACACGAGCGCCCGCACGAGACAGAGTCACAAGATGCCCTCTGTTTTCCTGGGAAAATTAATTTTAGTTATTTTATTCCTCAATTCGTCTTTGGTCAAATATAGAACAAATTTTTAACTTACAATTTGCTCCTTCTGTGCATTTATTAGTTAAATGCTTTGTCATTTATTCAGCATGGGCTATATATATTTCAAACGAAACCCCTTAAAATCAAGAGGGCTCCGCGACCCCCTGTGGATCTTTGGCGACCCATAACTTGGGTCCCGACCCATAGGTTGGGAACCACTGCCGTACCAGTGGAGACTGCTCTCAAGGAGGAGCTTGACTCACACTGAAGTGGCCGTACTAAGGGAGCTGTGAGAGGCCAAACAGCCTTACGTAAGCCTCCGAAATGCAAAATGAACAGCAACAACCTAGCTGTCTCCTGCTAGCATGAGGTGAAGGTGCATGTGTGTGTGTGTGTCTGTCTGTCTGTGTGTGTGTGTGTGTGTGTCTGTGTGTGTGTGTGTGTGTGTGTGTGTGTGTGTGTGTGTGTGTGTGTGTGTGTGTGTGTGTGTGTGTGTGTGTGTGTGTGTGTGTGTGTGTGTGTGTGTGTGTGTGTGTGTGTGTGTGTGAGTGCATGCATGCAGGCTTGCGTTCATGCGTGTATGCGTTTGTGTGCTTGCTTGAGGTAGTGTATGTGCATGTCTCTCTGTTTGCCTCTGTGTGTGTACGTGCAAATGTGTTTGTGTGCTTTTTTGTATGTGTGCTTGAGTTGAGTGTGTGTGTGTGTGTGTGTGTTTGTGTGCGTGTGTGCGTGTGTGCTTTCCCAAATTTCCATGTGTTATTGCGCATGTGTACTACTTGTTGTGGGTGTGTACACTTCTGTTTCTCTGTGTGTGTGTGTGTGTGTGTGTGTGTGTGTGTGTGTGTGTGTGTGTGTGTACTGTATGCTTGTGTGTGTGTATGTATATGTATGTGTATGTGTATGTGTATGTGTGTGTACTGTATGCTTGTGTGTGTGTGTATGTATGTGTATGTGTGTGTGTGTGTGTCTGTGTGTGTGCGTGCGTGTGTGTGTACTGTATGTTTGTGTGTGTGTGTGTATGTATGTGTATGTGTATGTGTGTGTGTGTGTGTGTGTGTGTGTCTGTGTGTGTGCGTGCGTGTGTGTGCGTGTGTGTGTGGTTGTTGTTGCCCTGGCTGACGTAGGCTTTTGCAGGATGTGTGTTCTGCTGGGCAGGGTGCTCTGAACTCTGTGTTCCTGTTGTGTGTGCACCTCCAGTGGCATCGCTTCAGCAGTGCTGGTAAACAGTGTTTAAGTAAGCACTATTAAAATCAGCCCAGAGAACTCCAGCTATTTCTCTCGCTTTTTTTGCTCTCTTTTTTTCCACTGAAACGAGGTGTAGTTTTGTGTTTGTTGTCTGGGTTTTTTTTTTTGCTGCTTTTCCGTGGTCTGCAGCTCTCCATGCCCCTCTTGTTGTCTCCTATACAAGCTACCTACCACTCTCTTCCACTTGGTTTTTCACAGCCGCTTCTCCTTCTGTCTCTATTTTTCCCTCTCTGTTTCTCCTCCTTCCTCTTTCATCTTCTATTTCCCCCCTCCTCCTCCTCCTCCTCCTCCTCCTCTCTTCTGCTTCAATCCTTCTCCTTCTCTCCTCTCCTCTTCAACCCCCTCCTCCTCCCCCCTCCACATCCTCTTGCTTGATCTCAATTTCTCCTTTATTCTTCTGTCTTCTCCCACCTCCCTCTCTCTCTCTCTCTCTGCTTCTCCTTCCTCTTTCATGTTTTATCACTCCTCTTCTCCTCTACTGCTCCCCTCTTCTTCCTCTTCTCACATGTCCTGTCCTGAAACAGGCCATCCATCCCTCCATCCTTCCATCCTTCTGCTGTTGTGTTTACTTGTCTTCTCCTCCTCTCTTCTCTTCCCCTCTGTTCGTCCTCCCTTGCTAACAGAATATTTTTGTCTTCACATTGCTGTTCATTTTCACCCTCATCCTCTCTCCCATGTCCTCCGTTTTTCGTCTTCTCAGCTTCCTCTGTTTCATCACCCTCTTCTCCTCCTCTTCACACAAAAACAAGAATAATATAAAAATGGCCGGTTTCTTATTTTCCTTATATTAAACCAGGGCTTTGAACCGTTATTTTTTTCCAAACGTGACAGAAACGGAATTATAACGTTTCCGGTTCTGTGTTCCACCAATAAATTGACGTTCCCGAACCGGTTAGAACCAAAAAATATTGTTCCCGGAACGGTTAATTTCGTTCCTGTCAGCTGATTACTCCCCATAGGCCTAACTGACGTTAACCAAGAAAGACGGAAGTGCAAATGAGTCAGCCTACATTCAAAACTGTTTATTCAAGCGGATGAAAAGAATATCCTCCAGTATGGTGTCATTCAGGGACGACCTAAGAGGAGAAAGAAGAAACCTCAAATATGAAAATGTGCACTCCACGCTGACTTGGGTCACGGGGAGCACTATGATGGACATTGTGAATTTGTGAATATTTGAAGCGGCCATGGATGCCCAATAACGCCGAACATTGTCGGTGCGCTTTACACGCGCTTCCCTGCAATGTCTTACAATAATGCAATGCAAACTCTGTCCTTTTGTATGACAGTGGTTTCTCTTAATTAAGATGTGGAGTGAAAACTTTGTAATCTAAAGCTCTCTCTCCATTTAGTCAGAGACTGTCTGATGTCACACAGGACGTGAACCTCAGCCGTCATGGTAACATGTGCAGGAAAATAATGACTTTTTTGGTTGTTTGAGGAGCGGTATTAACCGGTATTAACCGGTTACCATTATTTTTAAATAAGTGTTCCCGTTCCAGAACATTAAAAATAATAACGTTTCCGGTTTCGTTTCTGTTCCCTGTAAAATATAAAAAGTTCCTGGTTTTCGTTTTCGTTCCTTGAACCGGTTCGAAGCCCTGTATTAAACTGTATGAGTCAGGCACATGTAGGCCTACAGCCCATACCAGGGCCGGTGCAAGGGACGGGCCGAGTGGGCAATTGCCTGGGGCCACACCCAAGAGGGGGCAGCACCATTGCGAAAGCCCACCCCCAACGACATCGCGGAATTTGCTATGTTAAAATCTAGTTAAAAATTTGTTTTAAATGTGTTGTATACACTATTAGCATATTGTTGTAATAATATTACCATTAATGTTTTTTGTCAGTTTTTTGCAGATTTTTTTGCCGGGGCGGGGTCATCGCAAAAGGAGCCGGGCGTTGGAAGCAGGCGTCGCCCGGAGGTGCAAATCATTGTAGCACCAGCTGTATATTGTAGCAGTGCAGTATATTGCCACATACAGTACAGTATAAACATGGTTCATGGGAAGTCTGTTGTGTGTGCTTTTTCATGCGGCACATTCTACATAATTAGCCATGTCTTCTTTTCCTAGATTTGTATGCCCATTGAATCAGTTTGGAAGTTTCATGATTTCTTTTTGTGTATGGATACCCTTTATTTTCCTCTCCCAGGCATATATGCTAATGTCTCTCCTCCTAAATTCTTACTTTTGATCATCTAGTTTGCCCTTGTTTGGTCTCCTTTATTCATCTCTTGTCTCTTTTTTCTTTCTTTTTCTCTTGCTTGCACTCCATTTGTCTCCTTTCTCTCAATTTTTCTTTGTTTACCTTTACTGCCTCTCTGTTCTGTCTATCATTTCTCTCCATCCCACCATTCATTTTCGGTGGTCTTCTATCCAGCATCTCCTCTCCTCTGCAATCCTCCCCTCTCCCCTCCCCTCTCCTCTCTTCTCCTCTTCTCGCTCCACTCTCCTCACTCCGCTCTCCTCTCCTCTCTCCACTCTCCTCTCCTCTCCACTCTCCTCTCCTCTCCACTCTCCTCTCCCCACTCTCTTCTCCTCTCTCCTCTCTTCGCTCCACTCTCCTCACTCCGCTCTCCTCTCCTCTCTCCGCTCTCCTCTCCTCTCTCCACTCTCCTCTCCCCACTCTCTTCTCCTCTACCCCATATTCTCTTGTCCTCTGTTCTGATCTTCTCTTATCCTCTCCCATCTCTCGCCTCCTCTTCCCCTCTGTTATTTTCTTTTTCTTTTCTGCTCTACTTTGCTCTGCTACCCCGCTCCTCTTTTGTCTCTCTTCTTCTTCTCATCTCTCTCCCTCTACTCCTCTCAGTTCTCCTCTACCCTCTGTGCTCCCCTCCTCTCCCCTCCTCCCCTCTTCTCCTCTGCCCTCCTTTCCTCTCAACTCCCCTCCTCTGCTTCCCCCGCTCTCATTTTCCACTCTCCTTTCATTTCCTCCCCTCT
>NC_085867.1:12982508-13000008 GCF_034702125.1 Engraulis encrasicolus | reverse complement strand
TACATGGTATTTTAAGTCGGCTAAGGAACACTGCATATGATATCATTTTGAAAATCAACATGGCTTCGACTGGGGTTCGAACCTCCAACCTCCATATCCCTAATTCAGCACATTTGCCATGCATACTAAATGACATACATGGCATTTTAAGTTGGCCAAGGAACACTGCATATGATATAATTTTGAAAATCAACATGGCTTCGAGCGGGATTCGAACTCACAACCTCCATATCTGTAATCCAACCCCTTTGCCATTGATATTAAATGACATACAATACATGATATTTGAAGTTGGCTAAGGAACACTGCATATGATATCATTTTGAAAATCAACAAGGCTTCGACTGGGGTTCGAACCTCCAACCCCCATATCCCTAATTCAGCACATTTGCCATTCATACTAAATGACATACATGGCATTTTAAGTTGGCCAAGGAACGCTGCATAAGATATAATTTAGAAAATCAACATCGCTTTGACTGGGCTTCGAACCCCCAACCTCCATATCTGTAATCCAGCACATTTGCCATGCATACTAAATGACATACATGGCATTTTAAGTTGGCCAAGGAACACTGCATATGATATAATTTTGAAAATCAACATCGCTTTGACTGGGCTTCGAACCCCCAACCTCAATATCTGTAATTCAGCACATTTGCCATCCATACTAATTGACATACATGGCATTTTAAGTTGGCCAAGGAACACTGCATATGATATAATTTTGAAAATCAGCATCGCTTCAAGTGGGATTCGAACTCTCAACCTCCATATCTCTTATCCAGCACATTTGCCCTTGATAATAAATGACATACATGGCATTTTAAGTTGGCCAAGGAACAGTGCATATGATATAATTTTGAAAATCAACACGGCTTCAGGTGGGCTTCGAACCCTCAACCTCCATATCTCTAACCCAGCAGCATGCATTACCACTAAGCCAAGCAGCTAGCTGTCATGCACAGTCCAGCAAGACTATATTACATTGCAATGCAGAGCTGAACAATAGACTTCTAGAATGGTTCCTCGCACCTGCTCGTTAAGAATAGAATCTTGAGACAGTGACAGTTGAAATGGAACACTTCACTGGCTGCACCTGTTGTGATTGACTGAAAGACACTTAGTATTGAGCTCTAAACTGGGGAGAAAATGAGAATGAGTTTTTTGTCTTTACAACATCGTTGTAAAAAAACTGAAAGGAGTTGGCACGTGTCCTTTTCACAGATCGGAGTCATGCTTGTGATCTCTCTAACAGTCTTTGAATGAAGTTTATAGGTTAAATTTTTCAGGCACAAATGGACCTCCGTGTGGGACATGCGCTGATCTCTTGAAAAATGCACTTTTCGAAAGAATGGGATTCTCCATAGAGCCAGGCCTGTTTTTTTTACAAACCTGCCATTTAAAAAGTATTGGGAGTTGGGAAATGAAACTTTCACAATTTGGAGACATCCCATAGAGCTCGCTAACAACGCGTCAACTAAACTTCTAGGTGAAAGTGTTGATGTTTTATGACCGAAAAAGCCTCCTACACTCTAATCTCTAGAGTGGCGGAACTTTGGTTCATGAAGGTTCCACCATAGTTTTCAATGGAGACCCAGGCTTTAACAAAATCGCCAAAAACGGGAAAACCACAATAGACACGGAGAAGCCTATAACGATACGCGATCTCCAAGCCGAGCCGGTCGTTTTAGTGTTTGAACGGTGTCTCTATCTCGAAAGGCCTAGGAGGAGATCCATTTTCTATTTTACTGCTGCCCTGCACAAGACCAAGCTATAACTAGAAATGCATTCTCACAGAAAATGCTGGAAGCGGGCTTGCCTTTTGGGGCAGAGATGAAACAAAGTACTATTGAGAAAACAAAGCTAAAAGAAATCTTGGAAAAACTCCATCCACCCAGTCAGAAGTTATGGGCCAAACAATTCAGCCATCTTGGATTCAGCCATCTTGAAAGTGTTGTAGCTCTGCGTTTTGGGGATATACTAAATGACATACATGGTATTTTAAGTTGGCTAAGGAACACTGCATATGATATAATTTTGAAAATCAACATGGCTTCGAGCGGGATTAGAACTCACAACCTCCATATCTGTAATCCAACCCCTTTGCCATTGATATTAAATGACATACAATACATGATATTTGAAGTTGGCTAAGGAACACTGCATATGATATCATTTTGAAAATCAACATGGCTTCGACTGGGGTTCGAACCTCCAACCCCCATATCCCTAATTCAGCACATTTGCCATTCATACTAAATGACATACATGGCATTTTAAGTTGGCCAAGGAACACTGCATATGATATAATTTTGAAAGTCAACATGGCTTTGACTGGGATTCGAACCCCCAACCTCCATATCTGTAATCCAGCACATTTGCCATGCATACTAAATGACATACATGGCATTTTAAGTTGGCCAAGGAACACTGCATATGATGTAATTTTGAAAATCAATATGGCTTTGACTGGGTTTCGAACCCCCAACCTCAATATCTGTAATTCAGCACATTTGCCATCCATACTAAATGATATACATGGCATTTTAAGTCGGCCAAGGAACGCTGCATATGATATAATTTAGAAAATCAACATGGCTTCGGGTGGGTTTCGAACCCTCAACCTCCATATCTCTAATGCAGCGGCATGCATTACCACTAAGCCAAGCAGCTAATTGTCATGCATAGTCCAGCAAGACTATATTACATTGCATTGCAGAGCTGAACAATAGACTTCTAGAATTCTTGCTCGCACCTGCTCGTTAAGAATGGAATCTTGAGACAGTGACAGTTGAAATGGAACACTTCACTGGCTGCACCTGTTGTGATTGACTGAAAGACACTTAGTATTGAGCTCTAAACTGGGGAGAAAATGAGAATGAGTTTTTTGTCTTTACAACATCGTTGTAAAAAAACTAAAAGGAGTTTGCACGTGTCCTTTTCACAGATCGGAGTCATGCTTGTGATCTCTCTAACAGTCTTTGAATGAAGTTTATAGGTTAAATTTTTCAGGCACAAATGGACCTCCGTGTGGGACATGCGCTGATCTCTTGAAAAATGCCCTTTTCGAAAGACTGGGATTCTCCATAGAGCCAGGCCTGTTTTTTTTATAAACCTGCCATTTAAAAAGTATTGGGATTTGGGAGATGAAACTTTGACAATTTGGAGACATCCCATAGAGCTCGCTAACAACGCGTCAACTAAACTTCTAGGTGAAAGTGTTGATGTTTTATGACCGAAAAAGCCTCCTACACTCTAATCTCTAGAGTGGCGGAACTGTCGTTCATGAAGGTTCCACCATGGTTTTGAATGGGGACCCAGGCTTTCACTAAATCACCAAAAACGGGAAAACGACAAGAGACACGGAGAAGCCTATAACTATACGCGATCTCCAAGCCGAGCCGGTCGTTTTAGTGTTTGAACGGTGTCTCTATCTCGAAAGGCCTAGGAGGAGATCCATTTTCTATTTTACTGCTGCCCTGCACAAGACCAATAATAATAAAACAGGACTTAGAGATTACTATAAACGGGCCTTGCTCTGCAAGGGCCATGCTCTGCATGGTCCTTGCTCCGCAAGCCCGCTTAACTAGAAATGCATTCTCACAGAAAATGCTGGAAGCGGGCTTGCCTTTTGGGGCAGAGATGAAAAAAAGTACTATTGAGAAAACAAAGCTAAAAGAAATGTTGGGAAAAATCCATCCACCCAGTCAGAAGTTATGGGCCAAACAATTCAGCCATCTTGGATTCAGCCATCTTGAAAGTGCTGTAGCTCTGCGTTTTGGGGATATACTAAATGACATACATGGTATTTTAAGTTGGCTAAGGAACACTGCATATGATATAATTTTGAAAATCGACATGGCTTCGAGCGGGATTAGAACTCACAACCTCCATATCTGTAATCCAACCCCTTTGCCATTGATATTAAATGACATACGATACATGATATTTGAAGTTGGCTAAGGAACACTGCATATGATATCATTTTGGAAATCAACATGGCTTCGACTGGGGTTCGAACCTCCAACCCCCATATCCCTAATTCAGCACATTTGCCATTCATACTAAATGACATACATGGCATTTTAAGTTGGCCAAGGAACACTGCATATGATATACTTTTGAAAATCAACATGGCTTTGACTGGGATTCGAACCCCCAACCTCCATATCTGTAATCCAGCACATTTGCCATGCATACTAAATGACATACATGGCACTTTAAGTTGGCCAAGGAACACTGCATATGATGTAATTTTGAAAATCAACATGGCTTTGACTGGGTTTCGAACCCCCAACCTCAATATCTGTAATTCAGCACATTTGCCATCCATACTAAATGATATACATGTATGGCATTTTAAGTCGGCCAAGGAACGCTGCATATGATACAATTTAGAAAATCAACATTGCTTCATGTGGGTTTCGAACCCTCAACCTCCAATCTAATGCAGCAGCATGCATTACCACTAAGCCAAGCAGTTAATTGTCATGCATAGTCCAGCAAGACTATATTACATTGCATTGCAGAGCTGAACAATGGACTTCTAGAATGCTTGCTCGCACCTGCTCGTTAAGAATGGAATCTTGAGACAGTGACAGTTGAAATGGAATCCTTCACTGGCTGCACCTGTTGTGATTGACTGAAAGACAGTTAGTATTGAGCCTTTAACAGGGGAGAAAATGAGAATGAGTTTTTTGTCTTTACAACATCGTTGTAAAAAAACTAAAAGGAGTTGGCATGTGTCCTTTTCACAGATCGGAGTCATGCTTGTGATCTCTCTAACAGTCTTTGAATGAAGTTTATAGGTTAAATTTTTCAGGCACAAATGGACCTCCGTGTGGGACATGCGCTGATCTCTTGAAAAATGCCCTTTTCGAAAGACTGGGATTCTCCATAGAGCCAGGCCTGTTTTTTTTATAAACCTGCCATTTAAAAAGTATTGGGATTTGGGAGATGAAACTTTGACAATTTGGAGACATCCCATAGAGCTCGCTAACAACGCGTCAACTAAACTTCTAGGTGAAAGTGTTGATGTTTTATGACCGAAAAAGCCTCCTACACTCTAATCTCTAGAGTGGCGGAACCTTGGTTCATGGAGGTTCCACCACTGTTTCCAATGGGGACCCAGGCTTTCACTAAATCGCCAAAAACGGGAAAACGACAAGAGACATGGAGAAGCCTATAACGAAACGCGATCTCCAAGCCGAGCCGGTCGTTTTAGTGTTTGAACGGTGTCTCTATCTCGAAAGGCCTAGGAGGAGATCCATTTTCTATTTTTACTGTCCCTGTACAAGAGAACCAATAAACAGGACTTAGAGATTACTATAATCGGGCCTTGCTCTGCAAGAGCTCTGCTCTTGCTCCGCAAGCCCGCTTAATAATAAAACAGGACTTAGAGATTACTATAAACGGGCCTTGCTCTGCAAGGGCCATGCTCTGCATGGTCCTTGCTCCGCAAGCCCGCTTAATAATAAAAGAAAGAAACAGGACTTAGAGATTACTATAAACGGGCCTTGCTCTGCAAGGGCCATGCTCTGCATGGTCCTTGCTCCGCAAGCCCGCTTAATAAAGATGTAGACAAAGAGATACAAAGAGAGAGGACGAGAGAGAGAATAACTGCAGGTATTAAATTCAATTCAATTTCAGTTTATGAGGGACCATGTAAGATCATCTATGTGTATATGGATATAGTCACGGGGTAAGCAAACGCCAATGATGGTGGCAATGGCAGTGATCAATTCTGAATCAATTTAAGCTAATTCTAAATAAAACCTAATTCCGCTTTGAAAACATCATGTGAACACTTCACAATTCGGAATGAAATGAAAGAGCAATGTAAACTTGACAGGAAAACAATACATGAAAAGTAAGTGTGTGTGTGTGTGTGTGTGTGTGTGTGTGTGTGTGTGTGTGTGTGTGTGTGTGTGTGTGTGTGTGTGTGTGTGTGCGCGCGCGCGTGCGTGCGTGCGTGCGTGCGTGCGTGCGTGCGTGTGTGTGTGTGTGTGTGTTTGCAAGTGAGAGACAGACAGTGACTGACGTAAATAAAGTACAGGAAAGAGAGAGAGAGAAGGAGAAAGAAAGAGACAAATACAGGGACAGAGAAAATGCTAAAAAAATAAAAAATAAAAAAAATCAGCATGGCTGTGTATAAGACGGATGACAGAATGCTGCTGTACGTATATGATGAGGTGGGCACGGCACAGGGCACTGGCAGTGGCACTAGTGGCAGCGCCAAGCTGCTGTGGGGCAGGCAGGGAGCCCCATGGAATAAAGCCCTACACCTCTACAGGCAGGCAGAGAGGCACCCAGGCAGGGAGGCAGGAAGGCAGAGAGGCAGAGAGGCACCCAGGCAGACAGGAGAGGCAGGAGAGGCAGAGAGGCACCCAGGCAGGGGAGGCAGGGAGGAAGAGAGAGAGGCAGAGAGGCACCCAGGTGGGCAGGAGAGGCAGGAGAGGCACCCAGGCAGGGGAGGCAGGCAGGAGGGGAGAGAGGCAGGAGAGGCACCCAGGTGGGCAGGAGAGGCAGAGAGGCAGGAGAGGCACCCAGGCAGGCAGGCAGACAGGAGAGGCAGGAGAGGCACCCAGGCAGGCAGCCAGACAGGAGAGGCAGAGAGGCAGGCAGCCAGACAGGAGAGGCACCCAGGCAGGCAGACAGGATAGGCAGGAAGGAAGAGAGAGAGGCAGGCAGCCAGGGAGGAGAGGCAAGAAGGGAGAGAGACAGGCAGACAGAGGCAGACAGGCAGACAGGAGATGCAGGCAGGGAGGCAGGCAGAGAGGCATCCAGGTGGGCAGGAGAGGCAGGCAGGCAGAGAGGCACCCAAGCAGGCAGGCAGACAGAGAGGCAGGAGAGGCAGGCAGAGGAGGATGGTGAGCAGGCATGCAGGGAGTGAAGTAGACAGACAGGCAGGCTGGCAGGAGGCAGGCAGGCAGAAAGAGACAGGCAGGCAGGCAGGCAGGAAAACACAGACAGGCAGGGAGTGAAGCAGACAGACAGGCAGAAAGGGAGAGAGGCAGGCAGGCAGGGAGAGAAGCAGATGGGTAGGCAGGCAGGCAGGGAGAGAGGCAGACAGATAGGCAGGCAGACAGACAGACAGGCAGGCAGAGAGGAGCAAGGCAGACAGACAGACAGTCGGGCAGGCAGGGAGAGAGGCAGACCGGCAGGCAAGCATGCAGGCAGGGAGAGAGGCAGATCGGCAGGCAGGCAGGGAGAGAGGCAGGCAGGCAGGAAGAGAGGCAGGCAGGCAGGAGAGGATGGCTATGAAACCTTATGGAAGTCTGCATGGTGCAGAGAGAGAAAGAGAAAGAGGGAAATGAAAGGGCTGCCTGTCTTCTCAGGAATGAGCAACGCTTCCCTCCCTAGCTGTTCCCCCCTGCACCTCTACTATGCAAATATCCCAGACACATACTCATGTGCATGTACGCACACAGGGAGACATACGTACTCGTGCACGCACGCACGCACGCACGCACACACACACACCTGCACACACACACACACACACACACACACACACACACACACACACACACACACACACACACACACACACACACACACACACACACTCACACTCACACTCACATACACACACACACACACACACACACACACACACACACACACACACACACACACACACACACACACACACACACACACTCCCTCTTCCTCTCTCTCTCTCTTTTTCTCTCTCTCTCGACATGCATACACCGTGCACATACACACCAGGAGGCATACATAGGTATGCACACACACACACATGCCCGCATTCATGTGCACACACACCACACCAACACTCATCCGCATGCATGCCTGTGCACACACATGTAGGATATATGTGCATGCTTGCAAACACATAGTACACACACATTGGCAAACTCTCACATACACAGAAACACACACATACACTCAAAACAGTGTTTGCATGTAAAGTACATCTTGTTATATGACAGCTTTCAATACAGAATCTACGTATACTTATACGTATACTCTTCTCTTTCTCTCAATCTCTCTCTCATTTTCTCTCACTCTCTCTCACCAACATGGCATCATGAAAAGTAAGTAAGATAACATGCAGATTTGAACCATCTCTCGTGTTTGTGTACAACACCTTTGCAAATGGGGCATGTCACGGAGAAGCGTTTAGCCCAATGTAGCCCAATGTTGCCGGTTCGACTCCTGACTTTTCTGCGGCATTTAAGTAGCACAACTTCACTTGAAAAGGCGTTGCACCACAACTCAGAATGCACTAGTGTGAGATACATACGCCCATGTATGATACCAGTCTGCTCATACTGATTCTGTATGATATTCTCTATCATTGACACAGGAAAAAACACATACCAGATGTTTGTGGAGAGTGTTCGTACAGCAGTATCTTACATAGTATGATCATCATTACACAGACATTTACTCCATGTTCACATTAAAACAGACTACCAGGGGGGGGGGTTGGGGGGGCGCTGTGGCGCAGCGCGCTAAGCCCCCCCACATTTGGGCTTGCATGCCCATCCATGGGGACCCCGGTTCAAGTCCGGCCGGTGTCATTTCCCGATCCTCCCCTGTCTGTCTGTCCCATTCGCTTCCTGTCACCATCTTCAACTGTCCTGTCGGATAAAGGCATAAAAGTCCCTAAAAAAATATTTTAAAAAAAAAAGAAAATAACAGACTACCAGGGCCGCTGACAGCTTTGGCTGGGCCTGGGACAGAGTCATCTGAAAGGGCCCCTCACCCAATACATGCAATGTAATGCAGACCCAATTCTGCCCCCCCCCCCCTTTCCGGGCCCCGGTACAACTGACCCCTTTGCCCCCCCTTGTCGTCTTCCCTGCAGACTACTGCCATGTACTTACCAACAGAAAGCAGAATTTAGGCCCCCACTTCTCCTGAAGGAAGGCCAGGTTTTATTTCACCATTACAATTTTTATTTAATGTGTTTAAAAGACCTGCGCCCCTCTCCCTCCAAGCGTGCACACACGCACCCTTGCACCAACACATAAACGTGCACGCACGCACGCAGCCACACACATACACACACACACACACCTCACTATTACATTCTCTCAATAATCCTCTTCCTTCTTACTACCCACAGCACACACACACACACACACACACACACACACACACACACACACACACATACAAGCACACACAGACACACACACACACACACACACACACACCCAACACCACCACATCACCATCATCCTTCTTTCCGTTCCTCTCTCCTCTCTCCCCTTCTCTTCCTCCTCTCTCTGTACCCCCCCAACCCCCCCTCTCTCCCTCTCTCCTCTCTCTTGCTCCGGTATTTGCATAATGTGCTGTGCCGTATTCTGATGTATGTGTGTGAATAATAGAGCGGGTGGGTGCGGCGTGCCAGGCTGTCTCTGTTCATTACTACAGCCTGCCACTAAAGCTGCCTCTGCTCTGCAGCCTGCCTCTGCCTCTGTCTCTCTTGCCTCTAAAGCAGCCTATGCCTCCGCAGCCTCTAAAGCAGCCTCTGCCTCTGCACCGCTCTCTTTTCTCTCTCCCTCTCCCTCTCCCTCTCTCTCTCTCTCTCTCTCTCTCTCTCTCTCTCTCCCTCTCTCCATCTCTCTCTCTTTCGTTCTGTCTCTTGGTCTCTTTTTCTTCTATCCTTCTCCTCTCCCCTTGTTGTGTGTTGCATCTCTCTTTCTCTCTCTCTCTCTCTCTCTGTCTCTTTCTTTCTCTCTCACTCTCTCTCTCTCTCTCTCTCTCTCTCTCTCTCTCTCTCTCTCTCTCCTGCTGCCTCTGCTGCTGTACCCTCCGCAGGCTCCTCATTAGCTATTCTACACCAGAAGAAAGCCGAGCTCCAGCTCCAGCTCCAGCTCCAGCTCTAGCCTGCCTGCCTGCCTGCCTGCCTGCCTGCCTGCCTGCCTGCCTGCCTGCCTGCCTGCCTGCCTGCCTGCCTGCCTGCCTGCCTAGGCTGCAACACTCTTTTTCTTCTCCCCTCGCGTTCTTCTTCTCCCCTTGTGTGTTGGCTCTCTTTTTCTCTTTCCTCCTTTTCTACTCTTTGCCCTTGCATCCTCTCTCTCTCTCTTTCTCTCTCCCTCTCTCTCTCCCTCTCTCTCTCTCTACCTTGGTCCTTCTCATCCTCCCCCCTTGTGTGTTGGTTCCCTTTTACTCTTTTTTCTCTCCTCTCCTTCTCTTCATATCTCTCTCCCTGTCTTTTTCTCCTGCTTCTTCTCCTTCTTCTGCATTGTGGGTTGGCTCTCTCTCTCTCTCTCTCTCTCTCTCTCTCTCTCTCTCTCTCTCTCTCTCTCTCTCTCTCTCTCTCTCTCTCTTTTTCTCCTCTACTCTCCTTCTCTCTCAATTTTTCTCCTTACGTCCTCTTCCTCCTCCTATCTCCCCTTGCGCACTCTCTCTCTATCTTGGTCTTGCTCATTCTATCTTTCCTCACACACTTTCTCTCTGCTCTCTTATTTCATTCATTTTCTCTCCTCCTCTCTCTTTATTCTGTCCTGCAGCTCCTTCTCCTTCTCCTCCTCCTCTTCCTTCTCCTCCTCTTCCTTCTCCTCCTGCTCAGTCTCTCCATCATGCCATCACTGGTCAGGGAGAGTCAGTCACCTGAGGGTGGGGGTGGGGGGGCGGGGTATTGAAGCCCATCTTCTAGCGGGTGTGGGTACGGACTTCGTGGGTATGGTTTTGTAGACACGGCGTGCTTGTGTGCGTGTGTGCATGCGTGTGTGTGCATGCGTGTGTGTGTGTGTGTGTGTGTGCGCGCGTGCGTGCGCGCATGCATGTGCCTGTATGTGTGTGCGCACGTCCGTGTGTGCATGTGTGTGTGTTTGTGTGTGCGTGTGTGTGTGTGTGTGTCCTCATTTGTATTTGTATGTAAGGGAGTATGTGAGTGGGTATGTGGGACTGAATGTGTGGGTGAGTCCGTGGGACAGAGAAAATGGGTGTGTGTCTGTGTGTGTGTGTGTGTGTGTGTGTGTGTGTGTGTGTGTGTGTGTGTGTGTGTGTGTGTGTGTGTGTGTGTGTGTGTGTGTGTGAGAGAGAGAGAGAGAGAGAGAGAGAGAGAGAGAGAGAGAGAGAGAGAGAGAGAGAGAGAGAGAGAAAGTGAGACAGAGAGAAAGAGAGATAGAGGGATAGAGAGAGAGCGTGAAAGCTACTTGTATTGCCACTGGGTGTGTCTGCCCATATTCTTCTGCTGCAGCATGGTAGGGGCATGGTTGGGGCATGGTAGGGGCATGGTAGGGGCATGGTAGGGGCATGGTAGGGGCATGGTAGGGGCATGGTAGGGGCATGGTAGGGGCATGGTAGGGGCATGGTAGGGGCATGGTAGGGGCATGGTAGGGGCATGGTAGGGGCATGGTAGGGGCATGGTAGGGGCATGGTAGGGGCATGGTAGGGGCATGGTAGGGGCATGGTAGGGGCATGGTAGGGGCATAGTAGAGGCATGGTAGAGGCATGGTAGGGGCATGGTAGGGGCATGGTTGGGGCATGGTTGGGGCATGGTTGGGGCATGGTAGGGGCATGGTAGGGGCATGGTTGGGGCATGGTAGGGGCATGGTAGGGGCATGGTAGGGGCATGGTAGGGGCATGGTTGGGGCATGGTAGGGGCATGGTTGGGGCATGGTAGGGGCATGGTTGCAATGCCCACCCCACTGGTTGACTCTGATTGCTACTGCACCATTAAACTAGGCGGATAAACTCTGACAACGCTGCCCCTGCCTGTGACTAACACACTGATTATTTAGGGTGAAAGTGGTGGCAGAGTGACTAAGGTTTCTTGACTTGCCCGTGCAGTAGGCCTATGTGCAGTACAGGATACATACCCCACGTTTTGTGGCACAACCGATGAGAGACTTCATGTCTGCACACGCCTTGAGAATTGTCTGAATGTTTTTCAAGGGTCTTGAAAGGGATCTCAAAGGTGTGCTACTCTCGTGTGCAAGAAAAAAAACCTCCACTGCCATCTCATTATAGCCACAGAAAATGTGCATTATAGGTTTTTTGGTAGCACTTTACTTGAGGCCGGTGTCATATGTGTGACATAACAGTGGCATAACAGTGTCATAAAGCAGTCATGCATGTGTCATTATGTCAATGTCATTAACAGTTTATGACTTTGTCATGAAGTGACATTTGATTATGATAAAGACAGCCGTAACAATGTTAACTTTTCATGACCATAAAACATTTATGACATTGACATCATATTTTGACACTGACACTCTTATGTCATATGTATGAAGTCGGCTTCAAGTATTCAGGTTTTTTTCTGTTTGTTCATTAACCATGGCGTAGGAAGCAACAGTAAGTCGAGTTTGCTGTAACTTTTTGCCACAGTTGGACCAATATACAAGGACATACAGCAAAAAGTCTGATACATTTTCAGTCAAGGCATGTCAGATTACCAGATAAGAGATAACCAAATGATTATAAATATTATATTAAAGTGACATTACTTGAGACTTGACATTAACTTTTTTCCGGCTCTCAGTAGGCCTATATAGGCCTATATTGTACAAGTTTCCCGAGATGTATTCATTTGAGAATTAATGCACCACCATTATCATAAAGGTATTGTTGGAGATTCGTTATTGTTCTAAGTAGCTGAAGAAAGCTCTTGACGGCAAATTATTATTATTATTATTAACATATTATCAAGTTGGCAATAACTTTAGAAACTGAGCTTATACAGTATAGCCTAGTTGGATAAATCCATTTCTACATCTTACACATGACTTCAGGAGAGTTCAACAGGGCTCTAAATTAACTTTTCATCACCAGCCAAAATGGCTGGTAGATATTAATCTTACTAGCCAGACTCACACTCACCAATTGGTCAAAGTGGCTTGTAAATTTTATTTTCCATCAGCCAAACTGAATTTTTACCTGCATTTGGCCAGTTTGCAGGTTTCAATTTAGAGCCATTGTTGATTGACTCAAGTTATTGCATCAGTGCTGAGGCAGTTTCACAGTCTTGGAAAGCAAAAGCCATTTCAAATACAAATTGAATGGTGACTAGCTAATGCTGTCTGTCTACCAGTGTCTCAGGTAGCCCAATCAGAGAGCTCCAGTAATGTGGAGTTTTTCAAACTTATAACAGATATTGTTTCTTTTAATTGCAAAAATGTGCCAAATAGCCAAAACTTTATCTTCACTAGTGTGGCAGCCACCACAGTATTGTCCCACTTTAGCCAACAAATGGTCCATACATGCCGAGAGTTGTCTGTGGGAGACACAATCAATTAAAGTCTGGCAGTCTTTATAGACAAGATAAACAATACTCACAGGTGCAGAAATGTTGAAATAAGCTGTTGTTGTTGTGTCGATGAACGGAGATCCCTTTTTCACAGCCAGACTATCATCAAATTGCCTGAATCACTCTAGAGTTCTTTTAAGTCTAGTCAAGTTTTAAAAACCATAGTGGTCTGCAATTTCCTGCAGTTTTCAAGTAGTTATAGGCCAGCGCTGGAGAAAAGTGTCCCTCATTTGAGAGTTGAGGAAAAGAGCACAGTTGATGTGTCTCTTGGGTTCTTCATTGGGCTGCAGGTACAGGTGAGGTCATTATAGCTGCGGAAGGAAACTAAAATAAAAGATGTCAAATATGCATGGCTTTGATAAACTAGAACTTTCAGTTGTTCACACCTTGTCAGTTTTATCCTCCTGAATGGAAATCAATGGATGTGTTTTCACCCTGAATGATCTGAAAAGAATAATGTTTAAAAAAAGGTTTATAGGGGGCCTATACAGTACACACAGTAGCATATATTAAAGTTTTTTTTTTATTTGAACAGTGAACAGAAACTATTGCTCAGTTCTGAGAGAAGAGAGAGAAGGCTACTATAACAACACAGCCAAGCAATACCACCACATGAAACTTCATGTGTAAGTCATGCATTCCTTTTTGAGGTGGACCCTTATTCATACGTTGTTCATTGAGCTGTACCATGACTCAGGGCAGAGCTTGTGTAATACTTCTCCTCTCAAGGAAAAGAAAAAGGTTTGTCATGTCGACTCAATGGGTCCTATAGCTGAAGCTTAAGCAAATAAGAAAATACAAACTCATTACATGGATTTCTTGGTGTGGATTTCTTGATTGTGTGAGTGAAGAAAAAAGGAGTCACACACAGGAGCTTGATGCTGTTCAGTGAAACTGTATTAAAAGCTGAAAAATAAAGAGAAGCCAAAACAAAAAATGGGATGCAAACATTTCGGGTCTAGCCCATCATCAGTGTTCCCAAAATCAAAAATGTTGATTGTGTGAGCACATTGGAAGAACTGGATGGTAACCACCTAAAACATATTCTCAAAATTACACATTATACGGTAATAAACATACAGTAGGGCCTACAACTTTTCCTCTTTTTTAATGTACAGTAATGCATAACTCCACATTGTGTATGGCTGAACTTTGTACACATTCAACAAAGAAAAAAAACGTGCACATCCGTCTCAAAAAAGTTTTGGGTGCAGGACTAGCAGAGTCACATGAAAACTGAAAATAAAGTCTGAACACCAGGCTTGGAGTACACAGACTTTATTTTCAGGTTTCTTGAACTTCGTATACGTCCACAAAAAAAACCTGGCAGTTCATTTCAGGTGTATTTAAAGCAGGGGCCAGGCACAGTGGTCTCAGAAGATGACCAGTCACCTTGTGCACACAGGTCTAACGACACGTTCAGCTGCAATTAAGCCTGACACTGCCCGTGTCCTGTAGCGGGGGTATTGGAATGGACGCAGGGGTGGTGAGGAGGGTGAGGGGGTGTGGGGGGTCGTCTTGATTAGACTATATGTGAGCTCTGGGCTGCTTTATGCCCTGAACTGACCCCTTTGGCCCCCTTTGACATACCCCGAGCCCCCCCCCTCACCCCCTCACTCCCCCTCTCCGCTGCCCCACTCATTACCAGTGTCCCACCTAATTAACACATCAACTCCGGCATTAACTGCACTTGTTGGACAAGGCTGGAATTCGATTTGGTGAAAGGGGATTTCTAGCCATGCATAGATCTCAATGGACTCAGGACAAGGCGTAAATCTCCCCTCTTTCCCTCCTCCTCCGTCTTGCTCCTGCTTTCATTCCTTTCTTATCTCTTCCCTCCCGTTTACCCCCCATCACCCCATCCATCTCCTCCTCCCTCTCTCCTTCTCCTCCTACCTCGGCTCCTCCTTCTCCTCCCCTCTGCAGTGCTGTCATCTACTTGCTACTCACTTCTCCTCTTACCACTTTCCTCTTTCTATTTTTTTTCTCTCTTCTTTTCTTTCTTCCCTCTCCAGTCCCAGACTTAAGATTCCTTCTTTCTTTCTTTCTTTTTTTCTTTCCTTCTTTCTTTCTTTCTTTCTGTATTTCTTCCTTTCTTTCTGTCTTTCTTTCTTTCTTTCTTTCTTTCTTTCTTTCTTTCTTTCTTTCTTTCTTTCTTTCTTTCTTTCTTTCTTTCTTTCTTTCTTTCTTTTTTTCTTTTTTTTCTTTCTTTCTTTCTGTCCGTTTTCTCCTCCATCACTTTCCTCTGTCACCCCACTCACTCTCAGACTTAAGATGCCCCCCTTCCTACTTTCTTTCTCTCTTTCTTTCTTTCTTTCTTTCTTTATTTCTTTCTTTCTTTCTTTCTTTCTGTCTTTCTTTCTTTCTGTCTCTCTTGCAGGCCATTTGCGGTCGTGGTCCCCTTTCTGACAGATGGTGTTAAGAGATGACAGAGCCCATTGTCTTATATGAGGTCTTGGCTGCGTGCCATCACATCCAATGGGAAATAAAGACCATAGAAGAAGGCAGACGTGCGCGCGTAGCATCAGCGATGAGGAGGACCCATCAACACTGTAGGGGGCCCGCATTCGTATAGCTCTCGCTTTATACTGTAGGCACGTTCTCATTCTGTCTATGTATGTGTTGGCTTGGAGCCCATGAGATTGTTCACTGAAGTTGCCGAAAAGTAAAGTCACAAGCGGACATGGGCGGCAGCATTGATGGCTGATGGTGTTTGCCCGCCTATGTGCGCGCCTCTGCTGTGGTGTGTGCAGTGGTGTTGACATGGCCTAAAGCTTTCAAGTGCACTTAAATGGGTGCTTAAAAAGGCTCTGTTGGAGCTGGTTGTAGGGCCAATTTGCAAAAAATCCTGTTCAATTCAAAGATTTGACTTGAGGATCTGACAATTACCTGCTGTGCCCCCCCTTTTTTTGCTTTTGGCTGGTGCTGCTATTATTCATAGTGATTTTGTCAGATTAAAGGCAGCACGCTTGTCTTCCTCCTGGTGGAAAGGTAACAATAGTGATGTCATCTGCCAGAGTTACTAAGACAACGTTGTGTGACGGCTCGTAGAAGGTGCAAAACTGAAGTAAGCTAAAGAGCAACTGATTTTTTTTTTTGCACAGTGCCAATCCCAAAAAATAGTACAATTTTTTTTTCCCTCTTTCATTTCATTTCTTTGGTGCAAAGTACAAACGGTGGTGGATGTCACACAGGATTGGCATTACAATTGCTAATGTGTACGTAGCTTCAAGTTAACTCTAGCGTAAAGCTAAAAATATGGGGGGGAAAGTATTTTTCTCTCACAGTATTTCGCTAGCCAAAAAACACTGCAGAACCCTTGCCAATGTGACAAGAGTGCTGTTTGGCTGGGTGAGCGAGAGAGAGAGAGAGAGAGAGAGAGAGAGAGAGAGAGAGAGAGAGAGAGAGAGAGAGAGAGAGAGAGAGAGAGAGAGAGAGAGAGAGGGAAGTGGGATGCCGCCATGCAGGGATGTGAAGCTGGGTGTCTGGATGTGTTTTCGGGGCCTCAGTCCTGTTTAATTGTCCATTATTAAGTCCCTCCTACAGGGGCGCGCGCCTCGTGATGCGGCCTTATTAAAAATTGAAGACTTCGCCGTGATGCCCTGTCTCGTCTGGTGTCTGCATCTGTCCCTCTTTCTCTCTCTCTTTCCCTCTTTCCCTCTCTCTCTCTCTCTCTCTCTCTTTCCCTCTTTCCCTCTCTCTCTCTCTCTCTCTCTCTCTCTCTCTCTCTCTCTCTCTCTCTCTCTCTCTCTCGTGTCCGTCTCATTTGGATTGCGCATCTGCCTCCCCCCACCCTCTCTCTCTCTACTGTCCTTTCTCCATCTCTTCTCCATCTTATTTGGTGTCTATGGTACATCTATCCCAAATGTTTCCATCTCTCTCTGTTTCTCTGTCTCTCTCTCTCTCTCTCTCTTGCGCTGTCTCCATCTCATCTCCATCTTATTTAGTGTATGCATCTGTCCCTTTTTCCTGATGTCTCACAATGTCTCTCTCTCTCTCTCTCTCTCTCTCTCTCTCTCTCTCTCTCTCTCTCTCTCGCTCTCTCTCTCTGTCTTCATCTCGTCTCCGTCTCATTTAGTGAATCTGTCCCTTTTTCCTGGTGCCTTCTCTCTGTCTCTATCTCCATCTCTCTGTTTCTCTCTGTTTCTCTCTGTCTCTCTCTCTTTCTCTCTTTCTCTCTCTCTCTCTCTCTCTCTCTCTCTGTTTCTCTCTGTTTCTCTCTGTCTCTCTCTCTTTCTCTCTTTCTCTCTCTCTCTCTCC
>NC_085867.1:12960008-12975008 GCF_034702125.1 Engraulis encrasicolus | reverse complement strand
GCAACGCTGCAGTCTTTGACCAAACTTTACATTACACAGTCTTTAGTGATACGTTACAACTTTGTCATTGTAGTAACAGCAAATTCATCACAGGGGCCAAGTTTAAGAAAATATAGGGGGTGCTGGGCTTGCATGCCCAAGGGTTACACCCAGGGTTCGAATCCAGCTTGGGTCATTTCCCATCCCTACCCCGTCTCTCCACAGTCGCTTCCTGTCGCTTCTTACTGTCCTATCTGGAAAAAAAACCCCCAAAAAACATAAAAAAGATCCTTAAGAAAATATAGACTATACGATATACAGTATGCTGCATGTTCAGCTCGTTTTTGCATAGACGTAAAACAATTCATGTGCTCGCAGATTGCTCGACATATCAAATAATGGTTGGATATTTACAGAAGATTAGGAAAAACACATGCAAAGTTTACGTTTTGCGTGTTTGTCTATCTATAGCACTGTTTATAGTCCTATAAACCGAGGCATGAATTACGGGATGTGACACTTTTTATGCATTCCTTCAAGCAAAGCAAAACTACAGAGAGCAGAGGGGGCCAATTATAAATTCAAGAATATGTAATAATATGCAATAGTTGTAACAATATCGCCATGTGTGAGTGAGTAAACGAGAGAGCGAAGAGAAGGAAAGAGAGAAAGAGAGAGAGGGAGAGATAGCGAGCACTGTTTTGTTTGTGTTTCTTGCATGTAGCAACATTATTTTCCCTGTGCAGGTCTATATGCGGCATATCAGTGCTCTCGCTGATGACTTGCTGCCTCGTTTGTGTGCCGAATACGGAGAGCGCAGAGCGAGCGTACGTGCTACATGTGCTACTGCTCCGAACCTCATTAACGGTGCGTATCTGCACCAGTTCCACAGCCCTGCCTTGCATTGCATTCACATTTCTTAGTGCTCCCATTTCACACCATGAGGTGGAGAGAGAGACTACAGAGAGAGAAAAACTCCAACCACCAACCAGCCCAACCTACCAGCCACCACCACCACCACCACCACCCCCTTTCCCCTCCGCGTCGCTCCCTCTCTCTCTCGTTCGCTCCCTCCCTCCCTTCGTTTTTCCAGAGCACTGATACTCTCCCAGGCCATTAGGGGTGTGCTATACTGACAGTTTATAGTCTATCTGATAAAAATAGATCCGTGCTACACACTGGAGTTCTTTTGCTCTTCTTCTGCTGTACGGAGCAGGTTGTCAAAACTCATTATAATAAAGTTAAACTAATAAAAGTACATGAGAATCATACAGTTTTTTATTCAACATTTCTTTCTATCCACATCTTCTATTTTTTATCCATGTTTTTTTATTCAAGTGGTTTCTTATTCTTTTATGTTTTAAAACCAGGAGCCAAGGAGACTTAGTAGTAATATATTAATATATAATAATATATATAAAAATGTATTTTTTCTCAGTAAGAAAAAAAAATTCAGCATCCCACCATTGAGAGGAGACATATTCTTATGCAGTGACTATCAGTGGAGCGGCAACGGCACAGTGCCGGGTCCCCAGAATCCTGGTCATTATATTTCTATGGTCAGAGGAATTTGAGTCTGCGACGGGAGCAAAAAGGGGAAAGCTAGCAGCATCTAGTGAGAGAACGAGACAAGAGCAGACACTGCAGAATGCATTCCCCCCCTCCCCCCTTCCCCCTTCCCTCCTCATCGCCCTTGCGCTCATGCACGCACACACACACACACTCCCTCGCATACTCACACACACCCCCTCGCACTTTCTCTCTCTCACACACACACACACACACACACACAAACCCACTCTCTATCACACATACACGCACGTACACCCTCCCCTTCTTTCCCCGCTCTCTCCTCTGCTCTGCTCTCATCTCCTATCCTCTGTGCTCTCTTCCCTATCGTGGTAGCCACTTTGCAATAATGTGCAGTTACGGTGAAAGCTGCAAAGTTTAATGCATGATTTTTGCCTCTTCTACACCCTCATGTGTTTTGGTGAATGTATACACTTTAAAACCCCAGGCTGACATTTAAGTCCACGTTTACAATATGCCTCTGAATCATGACACACTACTGAAATACGGATGTTGCTTTTTTTTTTACTTTCATGAATGCCAATAACTTTTGTTGCTTTTTTACATAATGATGACTCACTATGTGGGATGTGACGCCCAAATCGCATGTCATAATCTTCCCTCATTAGCCCTCCTATTACCTTATGGAGAAATTATTATAGTCATATTATTATATTAAAATGTTACGGTAATTTAAAAAAGCACTCAGATCTGTTAATTGTCT
Organism: Engraulis encrasicolus; assembly: GCF_034702125.1. NCBI lineage: Eukaryota > Metazoa > Chordata > Actinopteri > Clupeiformes > Engraulidae > Engraulis > Engraulis encrasicolus. Next base: position 12,972,736 of record NC_085867.1, on the reverse strand, counting down.
GCTCTGGGATGGTACTGCCATTACCCTGCATGGCAATTACTGGACTTGTAATATACTGTAAATGCAATCAAACTATAACACGCTTACCAACACGTATACCTTCAGGTCAGAGTTAAAGGACATTCTGAATATCGTCTAAGCTAGTCTACGCACAGTATTGTACTTCTAGATCATGAAACATTTAATATTAGCCAATAACATACTAACTCTAAAATCACATTCTTTTGTTTACAGACCTACTTTTTAAGAAGTTAATTGAAAATGAATATAAATGCCTATGAGTTGTAAGCTATGTTCTCACATGAATGATCATGGCTTCATGTGCTCTGAGGAGCCCTCTTTGAAGATGAAGGCTTAAATACTTTAAACAAGTTGATTTTCATGTCATGGACATGTGAGCCAACTAGATCATCCATTTGCATGCAGTTTTCCTCCTCGTTTCCACATCACCATCTCAAAGCGTGGTATCCTACATTTATCTACTTAGCCTAGCTATCACGACAGCACTTGAGAGCTTAGGCCAATCTAACATGCTAACCGATTGCTGATAGGCCAGTGCAATGCATGTCTACCGAATACTGTACCTGAAGCTAAGACCAATCAGACCACTCATTGTGATGCATTCCTTTGTGTAACATCCAATACTTTCAAATATGTCCCATTTTTAAGATGGGACATCTGATAAGATCATTAAAGGTACACTGTGCAGGAAATGGTCAAAAAAGGTATTGCAACTATGCTGATTATTGAAACTGGGTTGCTTATTGCCAAATTTGGTGTTTTTACGAAAGTTTACTAGGTAATAAACTTGATTTGTCTAGTATGGCCCAAGTCATTTTTGCAGCTAAAAATGCCTATTTCTGGAAATTCAAAATGGCGGACCATGGAGAAGATCCCCCTTTTCATGTATGAAATGTGCAATTTCCCCAGTCATAGTGAATGCTAAGAATTTAATGGTGGTGGTAAGTATTCATGAAAAACGTAACGTTAGTGAATGGGTAGCATGAATTCCAGAAATAAACACCAAAAAAATCTCACACAGCGTCCCTTTAAGAGAGACATCTGAATCGATGCGGAGTTCCAGAGTTCCACACGTCTTTTTATGATTTGTTAACCTGTACTAGGACTTTTTTTTTAAATCTCAGACAAGCCTCTAAACATTTTGCAATATTGTCGAAAGCACTGATATTGTTAAAATTAGTTAATGATATCTTAACTGGTTAACATTAACACTAGAACTACCAGGATTTTTCTGCCTACCTAGAAGTACCAGAGAGGGGTCATTTGACCCGGTGGCTTTTACCTAATACACTAATCACTCATTTTGTTATGGTAATGAGGCTGTTAGGGGCCGTGTGTGGGGTGAGGGGTGAGGGGGTCACACCTTACAGTGCTAACAGCCAAGACAAACAGGGACAGACAGCTTCTTCCCAAGGGCTGTCAGCCTCCAAAATCACCACAGGTAAATAGCAACTTGCATGAAGATATCAGCAGCAAAGACAGATAGCAAAGTTTGGCGGAGAGTGTGTTACAGTTTTTCTCCATTGGTTTGGCTCATTTCTAGAAACTGAGATGTCATTCTCAAAACATGGACAAATCCCAAAACTAATTTGCAGTTCCTCACAACAGAATGGCATTTATCATTGATTTCATCAAATTTCAAATGCTTTTGTACATGTCTCAATCATTTAGTACATCCTTGCAAATTGCTATGTACAAGTATCCTATGTTAACACAATCAGCTTACATTTAGTAGAATTTTCAAATGAATGTACCTTGCTGATCTATCCCAATTGGTTGATTCTCAGTGATTGTCCTGAAAACATGTCAGCACATTTTCTTCATATAAGTCATCAATGAACGTGTGAATGTCCCATGTGATCATGACGAATCATATGACTGCAACCAGATAATGGTTGAATTACAGTTTTTCTCGATTGGTTTGGCTCATTTCTTGAAACTGAGATGACATTCCTATAACCATTGGGTCATTTGGCCAAACATTCTTACACTTCTGCACAACAGTTCAGATAACTAGCAAAATGTCATATACCTCCCAAAACACCTCATTCTTGCATCAGCACTAAACCGTCTCACATATAAATAGTCAGTACCATCAAAATGGCATAGATGCTTCTCAATTGCTTTGGCTCATTTGCATTCATTTAGTCCTTCTGTCAAAATAAACTGGATGGTTCAGCATAACTACATGGATCCTCATCACTCGCTCATATCACCCCAAAAACAGTTTACCCATGTGTCAAAACTAAATTTCTTCCCCACATATATCATCAGTACCTCCAAAATACATTGTCCCTTTGCCATTGTGTAAGCACTGCCAGTCAAAATGGTTAGGTGTTTTATCTACGTTCAGCTAACAAATTTCGACTATGTATAAAAATGAAAAAGTGAGTGAAACCATTGAAGTTTGACAACACGGATAATTTACCAAGGACATTTATCAGTAACTTTCTTTACTGTAAATTCATATACAGAAAGTAATGCCCATATATCACAAGTTTCTCATGGGTTTGGCTCATTTCTCAAAACAGAGATAACATTCTCAAAATAACATGGACAAATGCCAAAACAACTAGCAATTGTTCAAAACAGAATGTTGTTTGAAAAAGTGTCATGAAATTGGCCAAATAACAGAGGAAACTGTAGTATACACGGTTGTAAAATTATTTTCTACTAACTAGTAAAGTTACAATACCATATGACCTGTTGAACACTGTCATGAATTTACTATGTAATGAAATTCTTAAAATATGATGTCCTTGACTGTTTTGGGAATTGCGTAGACCACTTCGCATCTGATGACTTACACAATGAAATAATGCTGACGTGTTTTGGAGAGGGCAACCATTAGACTGAGAATTGTCTAATTCGTTTAGATAAGCAAGGTCAATTTATTTGGAAAATGTGCTAAATGTATGCTGAATATGTCAACTGAGGGGTATTTGTACATATCATAACATTTGAGACATGTACAAAGCATTTGATATCTGATGAAAGCAATGAAAAATGCCATTCTGTTTTGGGAAATTGCAAGTTGGTTTGGGGATTTGTCCGTGTGTTGTTTTGAGAATGTCATCTCAGTTTCGGAAATTAGCCAAACCAATCGAGAAAAACTGTAACGTGTGAATCTCCCATGCCATGTGACCATAACGACTCATGTGAATGTAACCTGGCAATTGTTAGATGGATAAATACCAGTGCATGTGGACTACTGCTTCACTTCCCTCAAGAATTTTGTGGTGAAAGAAGCTCCTCTCGATGGAACGAAGATGCAGAGATACAGCACTCAACAGGCATTGGAAATGATCCACACGCACACACACACACACACTCTGTGTCTCAAGTGACAGCTGTGAGCTGCTAACAGCCACATTTCCACAACAAAAGGAGTGTCCGCAGGGGGTCCAAAGGGTCAAATGACCCTCTTGTGGGGCTTTTAGGTAAAAAGGTCAATTGACCCCTCCGTGGTAGTTCTAGTGTTAACTTCCATGTTATCATGGCTTCACACTTTCCAACTGACCAGTTTCTATATCAATGGCAGTCGGTTGCAGCTCTACTGAAACTGAAATTTCAAAAGAGCAATTTTGTTTCCACAAAATCAAGAATATAGAACATGAATGCATTTGACACTGCACTAAACAGACATGCACAGGTCAGACATGCACAAAAATGAAAAGTTCCACAAAGAACTTTGGAAAAACCTTCACAATTTTGCAGTAGCGTGCAAACCCTACGCTTTACAGACCAACCAGTCAATGTTGTGTTGTGTAGAGTTACTGCTGCACACAAAGTGTGTGTGATTACAAAGCTCAAAGGAAATCCTGCACACTAAAGTTCTGTTTACACAATGGTCTACATGGGTATGTATTTTAAACGTAGACTCAAACCTTCATTTCTGCCCTTCATTTACACACAAACTGAGATTTGGTCTCTGAAAATTCCAGCTGAAGCTGGGATTTGAGAAAAGTCAGGATTCGCATTTGCGTGCTAAGGCGGAAGGTGGCGCAAGCATTTTAGGATTTCACTGTCTCTCACTGAATTGCTTTGTTATTAAATCAAGGTAGACAGTGTGGTTAAAAAAAGTTGCTTTCACAAAGTAAGCTATCATCTTTCTGACGAGGGTAGACTGCAGACCTGTCATATTTCTGCATACCGGTATGTCATATATTCAAGTAAACAAGTATTCAAGTATATTCAAGTATAATCTGTCATATATTCACATAAACGCTAACTGTTCTGAAAATGGTGTGCGCACAAAGTTATTATGGACAATGGAGGGATGAAACTATCTGTTAATCGAAACACCCAGCAATGTGTAAACATAATGTGGAACAGTTGGAGTGGTGAACACTTGCATAATGTACTTGTTTGCTGTGCTCTTTGTGTGTGGTAAAGCATCAACCAAGAGTCATTGACCGTATGATACGTAAATGGTATGGACAAAGCACCCATGACATCAACCATAGACTTCAGCAGAGCCGAATGAAGCCAAAATTAAATAGCAGTAGTAGTTGTGGTCCTACAATGAGTTGCGGCCCGGATGACTCCCCCTCCGGTCATGCTAATATTACAACAATGTGGAAATAGAAATACAGTAGCACTTCTAAATTATTTTTAATATGCCAATGCAAATTTGCTACTTTGCCATTCATTTCAACGGGACACCGCCGGCCACCACTGTCAAAATTCCGCTTGAGTTCTATTTTCCAAATACAGCACGGCATTGAGCCGTCTCCCGCGCCGTTACCACCCGACTACTGCCATGTTGATGTGGAAGGACAGATATGCTTCCATGTATTTTTGCCACCGCCGGTGAAAATCACTCCCGTCCCTCCCCGCTTTCCCGTTCTGGTCTGAAATAGGCCTTACTCTTTGAACCAGGCTCTAAATGTTAATTGTTCATTTCAAGTGTGAAAAGTGTATGGTTACCATTGAGTGTGTATACATACAGTTCAGTATCCCGAATATGATCCTGAATTTGCGTTTGGGCATATAAACACCTCAGTATCCCGAATAAGCCCTTATTCGGGATACTGAGAAATTGGGATATGCTAGGTGGAGTATTCCGAAAGAAGCCGTGATACTGACGCATGTAAACACCTCATCCCGAATACAGGGGCTTCCCATAGAACACTGTTGCTGTTATCCAGGCTACACTCATTTGAAGAGAATTCTATAGTGCTCGATGGAAAGCGTTAGCCTCATACAGATATTCTGGCTACTAAGCTAGCGGTCTAGTTGTTTCCCTCCCTTGCTAGCACACTTGCCTCCCTTGCTGGTGGTTTGCTGTGAGGTATCGTCTTCAAGCCCTGAGTGGCGGACTTCCTGGAATGACCCCGGTTACACTGGTGTCATGATCTGAATGAGAATGAGGTTTAGAGGACTGTGTGTAACGCATGATAGCTAGCAGGGCTCAGCGTCAAACATTGACCCCCCTCCCAAAGCCTTCATACAGATATGCTGGCTAAGCTAAGCTAGCAGCCTGGCCTTTGGCTTACTTGTTAGCCTGTAATATCACATATCATGCCTTTAAATGCTAATGGTAGATCAATAACCTCATAAATTGTTTTTTTATTGCACCTTCAAGTATGTGGGTCGATCAGTTGATCAGAAATAAACTGGTTGTCTTTTTGGACTGTTTGCATGTGACGTAGGTTGGACTTCTGACCACAATGCATTCCTTTGTCACTGTCTCGTTTGAAGTTGATGCTAAATTTTTTACCGTACGTAAAATTGTGAATTACACAACGCCCAAAAACAAGGTCTAAGAGTGCAAACAGGCAATTACATTGGTTCTGCATGTAGTTCGGTCAAACAGGCTTCCAAAGCACACAAACACCTCCATACAGGAGGCTAGATTACCACACACACACACACACACCTAGGCCACGACACACATACACATACACATACACATACATACACACACACAGACACAGACACACACAAATATAGTCGAATCAATACAGCTGCATATATAAATGTGCATTGTGCAGTCTACCTTCACCACGACCTATAGCGAGAGAGATGCACCACTCGCTTTCATTCTGGTCAAGTTCCACAGAAGGTGAGCTCCTTGTGTGGGATCACCAGCGATGCACACAGACACAGATCAATGTCAACCCCCACTCCCTTGTCCCCTGTCACAGTTGGTCACCCTGCTGGTCCTGATCCAGGTGTTGGGTGCCCATCACACTTGGCCAAAGCCCCGTGTCGTGAGGCGCGAGCGTGAGTGTTGCATTGCCTCTGCTCCTAACCCCCTTGTTCCTGCTCTCCCAGCCAGCCCAGAGGCTCATCTCGCCAGATCCTGTACTAGAGGAAGGAAGGGCTATGGATCTTTGTCTCCTGGGAGACACTGGCGGTTTGATCAATACCTTTCGTCATTTTTTTTTCTTTTTGGTGGTGGTGGGGTTGGTGTTGGAGGGGGGCTGGGAGGTGGTTGAGTGGGTGGGGACATGGGCCAATCACCAAGGAGATGGATGTGAGCTACCAAAAAAAAAGCCCCCTCTCCACTGCACTCGTGTAGACCATTCTGAGTGCAGTACAGATCAATGCTCTCCACACTCTCCCTCCTCTCCTCTCTCTCTCTCTCTCTCTCTCTCTCTCTCTCTCTCTCTCTTTCTGCTTTTCTGGGTGCACGTTGGTCACGTGGTGACAGCTTGCCAATCAGTCCCAATTGGACGAGCACTCCAATTAAGGGGCCCCCCTTCTCCCAAGGGGTGCACGTCTGCTCTGCTCCGGCCTCCGAAATGTCTCTTCTACAGCACTCTCCGTGGAGCTCCATCCCCAACTGATTTCTTCACTTAGTCCTTTTCTTCCCACCTTTTTGTGTAAATAGAAATAGGCTCTTCAGTATGGTCTCTGTATAGGTGGCCATTTTGGCGAATTGCTGCAAAGAAACATGTTCCGAGATGGAGATGGAGAAAAAAAGGCATGTGGAGCTTTTATAACTTGATTGGCCTTTCGTATAATCACCTGTTCTCTATTATTGCGTACAGAATAGTTGTTGGTTTTTTTATTGAGATTGTGCAGATAGCCATGTGGGGTTTCAAAGACAACATGGTATTTTTTTCTCTGTGGCTTCTGGTAGATGCTGAATGGGGGAAAAAATTCAACAAATGATCATTGACCTAGCTATGCAGTGGTCCGGGCTCAGGGTTTCCTCTACTTTCCTCTGATTTGGGATGCATGTGTCTGCTCAGTAAGCCATGTACTACTGGTTACCAGTGTTAAGACTTTATCTACGAACAAATGTACAGTACCTGTTTGTGCCTCATCATCACAGATTTAATTTAGTAGAAAGGAGCAGTAGCCTCTTTGTGCAGATGGGTTCGCCGGCAGGCCCGTGCAGTTTTAGCTGACATGACTCAACTACATCACTATCATGATCAACATTGTTATGTTACTGAGAGCCAGTGCAGAGCCAGTTATAAGCTCATTGTCACCAAAATGGTAATTACCAAGTTACCCAAGAATCCTTAAATTGGCATAGCCATGTTGTTATAATGTAATTCCGTGTTTTCAGCAAAGAGTGAATAGATCGACGGGCCCATCTTCAGTAAGACGCTACGTTACATATTAGGACCATGGTCATTGTTGTTGAAAGTCATTTTATAAAATTGGCTCTGCACAAAGGGGTTAATCAATATTAATAAAGAACTTTAGTCATACATATTAAGCAGCAGCCACATGTTTACATAGACCACTGCAACAAAATGTATGGGCTTTTAATTAAAAAAAAAGTGTGTTGGCTCTTTCGTCAGTTGAGCCACTTTGTTGTCTAGTTGTAGGAAATGCTGATCTCTATGTGTGTTTAAATTGTGAGATTACTTCACATACCGTAATTGTGATCTACTGTCATAGAATATTGATGTATCACTTAGGTTAACCTACCATGCTTTTTTTTGACACAGATCATTTTCAACTTTCGCTTAGGTGTCATGTTTTTGTGCCACTACAACGGTGACACCATTCTTAATAATACATATCAACAATAAGTAAACAACAATGTTATGCAGACAATATGACAAACACAAATGTACCTTCATACGTCATAACTTTCTGTTATTAGATTATATGATATTACAGCCTCATACTCATATTTATTTGCAAGTTGCTGTGAGAGCATGCTACCATGCTATAGTAGCACCCTTTTAACATTTTAACCAGAGCAGCATTTATTTAACAATTATGGCCATTATAAGTTGTATCACTTATCTGGCTCTTGTCAGACCCTCATTTATTTCTGCTCAGCTGCAACTGGTAAGAGTTCAGTTGTTTTATCACTGGGTTGGTCCATGAATGCTTCAACATCAGGTTAAAATAAAACATGTAAATATAATGGCTATGTAGTCACTAGTTATGCCAATTGATTTATCATGAAAGGTATGTAAACTTTGTAATAGTTTATTTTTGGAATTCATGATGCCCATTCACAAATGTTACCTTTTTCATGAATACTTACCACCACCATCAATTTTTAAGTCATTCTGACTGGGAAAATGTGGAACTTCTCCATGTCCGCCTTTTTGAATTTCCAGTAATAGACATGTTTAGCTACAAAACTTACTGTACTTTTGTCATGCTAATAAATAAGTTTGTAAATGTTTGTGTTTATTGTTCATTCATAATGTTCATTCATTTGAAGTAAATATTAAACTCTGGCCACAATCCTACCTACTCTACCTTTAACAGGGAGCTATTCTTGTGACGTATTCAATCAGTCTGTCTTTTTTTAGGCATTTATGCGCCTTTATTTGATAGGACAGTGAAGATGGTGACAGGAAAGTATAGTCAGGGGAGAGAGACAGGGGACGATCTGGAAATGACCTTGTACCCCAATCAAACCCAGCTCCCTGGCATAATGGCCAAGGCCCTTGAATGTTTTCTATATGTATGTAGTAAGGTCACAAATACATGGCATTCATAATTGTACAATACACAATAGCGTCCTTCAAATCTGCTTTATACTGTAGTTAAACCATTATTCATCAAATAGAAACTGAACATATGTGTACATAGCTCTTATAGAATATACAGTAGGCTATTTTAAAATAACCTATTAGAACAAAGGTGTATGAGATTAATAGTGTTAATGTAATAGTGTTAGTGTTAATGTGAATGAATTGCGAACGAGTGTTTGAGGTTGCCTTCAAAGAACAGTCGTGACTCTCATGCTGCTGATGAATGGAGAAGCAGGGCTTGACATCGCCAAGTGCCCATGAGACAAATCCAGGTAAAACTTGGCTGTGACTGATAATAATTTTGGTGTTATAGGCATTTTGGCAGGTAGTTTGCTCTTGGATATCACAGCAGCCTATATTCTGCTGTATTCCCTTGTGTTTGTGGCAAAATGGCACACTAAGCCTGTATTTGTTGGATTTATTTTTCATGCAGGAAGCTAAGAATTTTGATATGGACCATGCATATTGTGTCTGATGTAAATAAAGAATTGAATTGAAATTGAACTAATAGCACTGATCTTTCCATTGTAAAATAGAACGTCGGATTGTAAATCTAGTACAGTCTAATCTAGTACCTAGTCTGACATGTAAAGAAAATAAAACTGACAACCAAACTCATTTGTTTTCCTGGATAATATTTTCTGTTGAATCATGCCACCACAGTTACAGACCAGATACTAGATCTTAGTTTTAATTACTGAGTCTAAAAAGCAACAGGAACACAAACCTTGATTGACATGACTTTCTTTATTTTGCTTGTGTGTGTGTGTGTGTGTGTGTGTGTGTGTGTGTGTGTGTGTGTGTGTGTGTGTGTGTGTGTGTGTGTGTGTGTGTGTGTGTGTGTGTGTGTGTGTGTGTGTGTGTGTGTGTGTGTGTGTGTGTGTGTGTGTGTTAGAGAGAGAGAGTGACAAAGAGAGAGAGAGTGTGTGTGTGTTTTCTTTATTTTGCTTGTGTGTGTGTGCGTGCGTGCGTGTGCACGTGCGCACACAGGTGTGTGTGTGTGTGCGTGTGCGTGTGTGTGTGTGTGTGATGTTACTTCAACACAGTTGTTTTTCATCCTCCAGCCACTGTGCTCATAACGTATCGTGTGATGATGTCATTTTACAGATGTGATAGCTCTGGCTCTTAATGAGAGCGATCTACATGTGGTCGCCTGTGTTGCCCATTTCACTATACGTGTCCCAATAATTACTTTTCCCTCCCTAATTAGTCCTTGTGCAGGGCTGGGATACTTAGGCCTGCTACACAGGCTACGCCAACTGTTTTTACATTATTATGTGATTACTCGCTAAGTATGCTGTATCTTTCTCTCTGAAAGACTCTCTCTCTCTCTCTCTCTCTCTCTCTCTCTCTCTCTCACTCACTCACTCACTCACTCACTGACTCAGTCACTCACTCACTTACACACACACACACACACACACACACACACACACACACACACACACACACACACACACACACACACACACACACACAGACACACACAGACACACGCACACACACCCCAACACTCTCACTGTCAGTTTTGCTGCCTTCCTTTCCATCTGTCTGTCTTTATATCTCTTTCTTTCTTTCTTTCTTTCTTTCTTTCTTTCTGAATCTCTCCTTGTACCCTGACCACAGCATTGTGTACATTCGCTATAGAGCACTGCGGTAAAACTACCAGGCAGCGACCCTATACTCCCTTTAGAAGAGCACAATACACACACTCTGTCTCTTTAGCCTTACGCTATATCTCCGAAAAAATGAAGGCGATAATAATAATAATCATATTCTTGTAACTGCAAAGTCATGTTGTGGTTCCTCAATAATAATAATAATATATAGGCTATTTTTTTAAAAAAAAACAGTGTCACCTTTAAGCTCCAGTAAAGCATGGCTATGTTGATCCCGCTAGTGGAGTATGTGTGTGTGTGTAGCGCCTTGCCTTGCCTTGCCTTGGTGTGGGCACGCCACAGACAGACTGTGCTGTAGAGCTGCAAAACACAACAAACACCCTTTACACACGCAGACACACACACACACATGCACACACACACACACACACACACACACACACACACACACTGACTGCTGGAAGCCAGACAATTAAGGGGATGGAAGACGGTGCATTTGCATACATATTAAAGTGAGACCGTTATAAAGTGAAAGGCAGAGCGAGCGAGAGAGAGAAGAGTGGCAGAGCGGGAGGGAGAGAAAAAAAAGAGAGGAGGGTGGCGTGTTGTGTTGTGTGGAGGGAGAAAGAGAGAGAGGGAGAAGGGAGAAGGGAGAGGGAGTGACTTGCGTGTGTGAGCAAGCCTGTCTCATAGATCTCTTTCATCAAAACACACAGGGCTCCGCCTTTGCTTGTGCATAAATCTGCATCTCCTTACGCACACGGACACGGACACACACACACACACACACACACACACACACACACACACACACACACACACACACACACACACACACACACACACACACACACACAGACACACACACACACACACACACACACACACACACACACACACACACACACACACACACACACACACACACACACACGCACACACACCACCGGGTCTGGGCACCAGAGGGAAACAAGAGGCCAGAGAATGGCATACAGAAGAGAGAGAGAGAGAGAGAGAGAGAGAGAGAGAGAGAGAGAGAGAGAGTGGAGCGGGAGAGAAAGAGAGAGAGGTAGAGCAGAGAGGGAGAGAAAGAGAGAGAGGTAGAGCAGAGAGGGAGAGAGAGAGCACAGAGAGAGAGAGAGAGAGAGAGAGAGAGAGAGAGAGAGAGAGAGAGAGAGAGAGAGAGAGAGAGAGAGAGAGAGAGAGGGAGGGAGGGAGGGAGATATAGACCAGGACAGAGAGAGAGCAAGAGAGAGGGGGAGAGAGAGAGCAAGAGAGAGAGAGAGAGAGAGATAGAACAGGAGAGAGAGAGCGAGAAAGAACAGGAGGGAGAGTGAGGTAGAGCAGAGGAGAGAGAGAGGGAGATGGAGAGAGAATGTCATACAGAATAGAGAGAGAGAATAGCATAGCGAAGAGAGAGACACAACGGAGGTAGAGAGAGGTCGAAATGGAGAGAGAAAAACATTCAGGAGAGTGAGGGAGTTGTAAAAGAGGGAGAGTCGAGAGGTAAAGAGAATGAGAGAGAGAGAGAGAGAGAGGGGGGGGAGATACTGTAGGTAGGGAAATAGAGGGAGAGAAAGAGAGACAGAAATGAATGGCATGCAGAGAGTGAGAGAGAGAACGAGAGAGATGGAGAGAGAATGGCATTCAGAAGAGTGAGAGAAAGGTAGAGAGAGAGGTAGGGAGTTAGAGGTACGAGATGGAGAGAGATATATAAAGGGAGAGTAAGGGACAGAAAGAGGTGGAGAGGAAAAGACAAACACAGAGAAAGAAGGACATACAATTGAGATGCACAGAAAAACTGAGAGACAGAAAGACTCTAGGTACCCCCATGCTAGGTTTTCACAGGACTGCATTCAAGCGCCACATACATAGCTGCAAGCATTCTCTGCGTTAGTGTGAGCGACAAGTCAATGCAGTGTGGGTGCTCACAAAAATACTTTCAACTAAGCTCTTGTTTGAATGACTGATATTAATTATCCATAAAGCTGGAGTTGTGGTTATTTCCTGCTAATGAAATAGAGTTGTGAGGGGTGGAGAAAGATGCTGTTACGCATATTAAGATAGCCCACGTTAACCGAGGGTTAGTTTAGTTAAAGTAGCCGTTTTTCCTTTAAACTAAGAT
>NC_085867.1:12947508-12950008 GCF_034702125.1 Engraulis encrasicolus | reverse complement strand
CCAGCGCCTAATTGCAGACCAATCACGTCAGCGTTTATGACCGCACATACCCAAGAGGAGGAGGATAAGGAAAAAAAACAAAAAGAACGAAAAACAACTATCCTGCACCCGTTCCTACACGCTACATATAGGTTTACAATATCTGGTAATATGAATACTGTATGTTAAAATGACCATTTTAGTGGAAAGTCGCCTGTCGTGATACAGGACTCCAAGGTGACAGATCTATTAGAAGAATTTCTAAAATTGGGTGTAAAATCTGGATCAGAATACTTGTGCATGTGATAGGCCTATGGAAAACGTGCAAAATACATTTAGATTACCTTGACATACTAAAGTCTGTTAGGCCTCTACAAATTAGATTTTTAAAGAGAGCAGACATCCAAACATTGAAAAGAACCATTCAGCACACCCTGCCTCTCCAGCAGTTTAACATATTTTTCAATTTAAACTACTTAAGTTTTATCAATATTCAAGTAATTAGCCCAGATAGCTCTGCACATCCATTTTATGAACCATGCTGTAGCCTCTTACTGCAGATGGGGTCTCCGGCGGGCCTATTCACTATTTGCTGAAAATACTCAACTACATCACAACAACATTGCTATGACAGTGCCGAGAGCCTTAAGTAACAGTAAGACATAGACATTACAATTTTGGTGACAGTAAGGTTATAACATAGGTGCTGCGCTAAGGAGTTAACTATCACCTAAAGCAGTGGTTCTTAACCTTTTTTTCTTACATGTAACGCACCCCCTTACCTGTGCTGAAGACATGCCGTGCACCCCCAACCCAAACTTCTACATGTATATGCACTAAAAAATATTTAAATGATTAATTACAATGATTCTTGCTTGATACATTAATCAATACCTTTAAATGGGGACGAAACATGTTTCATTTGGTCTTCAATTGGTCTAAATATAATGTTTGCAAGCAGAATTTTGGTCGCAACCACAACACAAACATCCCGCGCACCCCCTGAATTCTCTGGTGCACCCCCAGGCGGTGCCCGCACCCCAGGTTAAGAACCACTGACCTAAAGCATGTCTATGAGAACGGTTTATGTCTATGTCAACCATTTTTATTCATCAACATCTTATTGTGTAGCTTCCAGATGGATGTTCATGGAGCAAGGAGGAACCCATTCATGTGGCGAAAGTCAGGTTACCGTAGGCATTGGCCTGCACTGGTGAAGTGTGTGTGTGTGTGTGTGTGTGTGTGTGTGTGTGTGTGTGTGTGTTTGTGTGTGTGTGTGTGTGTGTGTGTGTGTGTGTGTGTGTGTGTGTGTGTGTGTGTGTGTGTGTGTGTGTGTGTGTGTGTGTGTGTGTGTGTGGGTGTGTGTGTTTGCGTGCGTGCGTGCTTGCATGCGTGTGTGCGTGCATGTGTGTGTGTGTGTGTGTGTGTGTCTGTTTCCACTTTTAAGCTTGAACAGTGGATGTGAGGAATAACCAGCTAGAGGTGTATACAATAGAAGTTAAAGTGTACTCATGTACTCTAGTACAGGTACACGATCTTCTTACATAGTTTTTTTTTACAGCAGTTTACAACACTAGTACATGATGTTACATATAAAGCGGTTATTTCCGCTGTGCCTAATAAAGTATATACACATGAACACATTTCTACTTTTACTTTTCTCACCTTTGTACCTAGAAGATTTAAAGAGAAACAGTGTGTAACACGCTACCAGATATCTGGTGGTGGTTTAAGCAAGCAACAGCATGCCAGACACTCTGAATATGTTGCTGACCTATGGAACTAACATCCCAAAAGCTAGCTGTTAGTCAGAGATACCCTGAAATGTCAAGACTGTTTAGGGTGATGAGTCAGATTTGAATTTCAGTGCAGCGTCTGTTCCTCTTTTTCCATCGCTTACTGCATATCGTGCTAACTGCAGAATGTTTTTTTAAGAATGTAACCAGGGCTTTAAATTAACATCAGCTAACCAAATGCCAGCCAGCCAAATGCAGGTGAAATCTGAGTTTTGGCTGGTAGAAAACACCAATTTACTAGCCACTCTGACCCATTAGGGCAGGGCTGTAGTCAAGTCCACCTTTGTAGAGTCCAAGACAAGTCCAAGACCAGTACTAGTCAAGTCCGAGACAAGTCCGAGTCTGAAGAGGTTCGAGTCCGAGACAAGACCGAGTCCAAAAAGATTCGAGTCCAAGTCAAGTCCGAGTCACATGTCGGTCAGTGTTTGACAATGAAAAGGATGAATGTCAATAGTGTGAACCTTAGAAGATAACCTATATGGCATGGATGTGAAGACAAACTTGTTTGTTATTGGATTTCAAGCTCCACTTTATAATCTATAATGGCCAGTGTTCTAAACAAAACTTAATGACAGACCCAGCGAGTCCAAAAGCTAATTTGGCATGGCCATTGTCCGAGTCCAAGACAAGTCCGAGTCCAAACAATACCGAGTCCGAGACAAGTCCAAGTCCATAAAAAAACGGACTTGAGACCGGACTCGCGCCGAGTCCGGACTCGAGTACTA
>NC_085867.1:12922508-12935008 GCF_034702125.1 Engraulis encrasicolus | reverse complement strand
GATAAATAACTATGTCAGCTTGAGTCCAGACGGTATGCTATGAATAAGGCTCTCTCTCTCTCTCTCTCTCTCTCTCTCTCTCTCTCTCTCTCTCTCTCTCTCTCTCTCTCTCTCTCTCAAAAAAATATATATATATATACATAGGCCGAAGTCAGGTTTAATACAGAACTTGTTAGAGGTTGTCAGAAAAGGGGTGCATCTGACAACAAAAAAGGCTAGTAAATTGTATCTGCAGCACACTCAAACTTTAAAACCAAATGTTGCCAAACGATTTACTGCTGATTTTCTTCTCTCTCTTTTTTTTTCATATCAGAGATTCTTAATTCTGTCTTCCCGCTGTCTGTTGTAAATCTGCATCCTGAGTGTTTAAAGATTAATGCCCCCTCTCTCTCTTCCTCACACACACACTCGCGCGCCTGCGCACGCACACACGCACACACGCACACACGCACACACACGCACGCACACACGCACATGCACACGCACACTCAAACAGGCAAGTGTATACACACACACACACACACACACACACACACACACACACACACACACACACACACACACACACACACACACACACACACACACACACACACACACACACACACACACTATACACACACACACACACACACACACACACACACAAACACACATCCAGACAGGCAAGCGTGTACACACACATGCGCACACACACGCGCGCACGCACACACACACACACACACACACACACACACACACACACACACACACACACACACACACGCACGCACACACACACACACACACAGCCTCTCTGCATCTCTTGCAAGCTCCCTCCCTCCCTTTGCTGCCTCCACCTCTCTCCTTCCCTCCATTTCTCTCTGCCTCCCTCACTCCCTCCCTCCCTTTCTTTCCTCTCTCTTCGTCTTTCTTCTCTCGCTCGCTTCCCTTCGACACCCAGGCAGTTCTCTCACGTATGCATATGCAAATGCCTCCTCTGCTGAGCCTGCTGGAAGTAATTGTATGCATTTTTAACTGGCCAATCGACTGACAGATAGGCACAGGCTTCTCGCCCTCCCTCCCTTCCTTCCTCCTCCACCATTCTTCCCACCCTACCCCTACGCCACACACACCCCTTTCTACTACAAACACACACACACATACACACATCACACACATCACACACACACTCTCTCTCTCTCCCTCTCTCTCTCTCTCTCTCTCTCTCTCTCTCTCTCTCTCTCTCTCTCTCTCTCTCTCTCTCTCTCTCTCTCTCTCTCTCTCTCCTTTTTTTTATTTTTAGCTCTGTGCTTCCCCCTCCAGATGCACAAGAATCATTATATGGTGCTGGTCTGCTGTGGGGCGATTAGAAACAAGAAATATCTCCCTTTCTCTCTCTACCTCTCCCCTTCTCTCTCTCTCTCTCTCTCTCTCTCTCTCTCTCTCTCTCTCTCTCTCTCTACATCTCCCCTTCTCTCTCTCTCTACCTCTCCCCTTCTCTCTCTCTCTCTCTCTCTCTCTCTCTCTCTCTCTCTCTCTCTCTCTCTCTCTCTCCATTACCCTCCTTCTCTTTCCCCTTCTCCTTCCTTCCTCTGCACTTCCCAGCGACCGCGCATATATACACACACACACACCTCATACTACACACCTCTCTTGTGCATCTCTGCCTCAGTCTCTCTCTGGTGGCACCCGTGCTCCCATCTATCTAGTGGGATCTGAACTAAAGCATGCGGCGGCTCGTATCCTTTTATGCCTCTGCAGTGAAGCCCAAGTCTCACCATCGTGTGGTGAGGCAGGAGAAGGGAAGGGAAAGGAAGGGAGGCCGGATGGAGGGACGGACAGAAAGCATGTGGTCCATTGCATTGCAACACGTTGTGCCTCTGTTGTGAAATTGTTCCTCTGGACAAAACGAGAGAAGCACGACGACTGAAGCACGACTCTGAAAGTGTTTGCCCTTGTCGATTTAGTAATGTCGACACACAATGTTCTGCTCATCCTCCTCCTCTTCCTCCTCCTCCTCATCCCCTCCCTTCTCGGTCTGAGGTCTTAGAAGTGTGACTCTGATGTTTCCCTCTCTCTGTTTCATCCTGAGGTGTGTTCTTCGCCCTATAAGTGTAACTCAAACAAGACTCCTGCAACAGGCAGATATAGCTGGAGAATGAAGCATTTGGTTGTAAAGATGTTGGTTTGCCCACGCCTCACAGCATGCTCCACAGCACTCACAGTGGCAGTAAGTTTCAGCGCATCCACTCAATGTTGCCCCAACTTCTATGGTAGAGGGCAAAAAAGTACATACTATTGTGCAAGGGGTCAAAAAACTACACTGGAAAATGGACCATACGTAGCCTACAGTGTAGTGCTTTTTCACTGAAGTAATACACACTTTTGTTCAATAAGTGAATCATTTAATTAGTTTGTGCATTTCTTTCTTTTTTGTCAGTTTGTGCCTGTGATACAAACTCATGTCATGTTAGTGTGTTATTTTGCACTTTCATAATATAATTATTCATACTATTCATATTCCTTTTTTCATATTCATATTTCTTTTTCACTGTGTAATGTACCTGTGCTCTGTTTGCAAGCGTTTCTACCTTTTCTGAAGTGCTACTCTGTCCTACAAAGCAAAAAGCGGTACCTGCATTGTTGTTTAAAATGAGTTATTGTGATTTTAATGACATATATCAAAATATGAAGCTAATTCATTAATAAAATGATTAATCTGCAAAGAATGTGGTAATATAGAGAAACAAACAGCCACATGCTAATAATCTACCTAAAACTTCTTAGGCTGGACAGAATAATTTTAAAGTCATTTTAATCAGTTTGGAGCTGTTACTGCATTTTTGCTAGGGCAGTACAGCTCTGTGACAAACAGGTTGGTTCCCTATGAAGAATGACAGCACTGAATTTCCAAAGGTGTTGTTCAACTTGTTTTTGCCATGGAACATAGGTAAGACATACCTCCCAGATAGAGCAAGATCTAGTTTTGTGAGGAGAGGAAGAAAAACACCTTGTTTTATTTCTGTTTAGACTATTTTTGTTTCCTATAATCTGTGCATTTGCCATTGCCATCTTATGACGTGAGCAGCATAGTAGCTAACTGATTTCATTTCAATTCTTTACTATCAGTAGCAGTGATATTTCTTGTATTTGCTGCGGTTTCCCTGATATTTCCATGAAAAGTAGAATACTAGCAAGAAAAATGGTGGCTGATTTGAGGTTTCAGGATAAGTTGTAACTGTAGATGGTTTCAGATATCAACTGAAATGCGACTGTGAATGCTCTCTTCTTCCTCTATACTGAAGAATCAAAGGCCTCCATTGTCTCTAATAGCCTGAAAGAAAAAAAGAAATATTTCTGAAGACTACTACTAAGCACAGTCACATCAGCAGAGCCTTATCACCCAGACCCCCACTACTTCCCCTCCTCTAACATGTCTCTTTATTCACCTTTGAACCCCATCGTCTCATTTCTTCTGAGGGAATTCTGGTGGGCAGGTATTTAGTAAGATGCCATTCTTTTTTGGCTAGGCTTATCTTATCCAGGGCTAAGTGTAAACAAAGAGCCTGCAGGTCTTGGTGGAAGAACAATGGCTGAGTCTGATTCCAAGGGGGGGGTTGGGTGGTGTTGGGGGTGGTGGTGGGGGGGAGGAGGGGAGGGTTGCTGATGACCCCCCCAGGCCACATTGCTGACCATTTGTTGCGGGAAGACTGTGGAAAACTACAGTAAACTGGGGGGTTAGATGGTGGGGGAGGTTTTACCCTAGCCTGTATTTCCTCATTTGGCAAGGAGTGCTTTGGTGTTAGAAGTGCAAATGCTTTATGTGGACAAAGTTATGTGGCATTTTTAAAGGATACTGAGTGAAGACATCACATTAGTATAATCCATTCAACAGCAATCAATTGTTCCATTGTAAAGATTTTGCATTGCAATTGAGGGTAAAAAAAGGAATATGTCAAAATAAAGGTTTACATAAATATAAATATTTAGTCTATGAATATATCTTAGAATTCATATAACTTAAACTTAACATAGGCTTACGATATATGTTCTTACAGGGGAAGCACTCCCCTACTAATGTAAATACCTGTCAACTATACAAGTAGCTGTGACTTTACATTACAGAAGGAAACTGAGTTTCTTCTTTTAACTTTTACTTTTACGTTTGAGACCTCTGACATTATATCAATACGATTAATTTAGTCTGCTTTTGTAAGAGTGGAATGTGTGTTTTGGAATGTGTATATCCATTCATTAACTATGTAAACAGTGCATTTATTAGGTCATTTTATTATTGGTGTGTCAATGCTACTATGTATGTTGAATACATTTGTGTGCGCTCACATTTGTCTAGACTGGGGTAATGTATGTTAATCTGCTGTGTGTGTGTGTGTGTGTGTGTGTGTGTGTGTGTGTGTGTGTGTGTGTGTGTGTGTGTGTGTGTGTGTGTGTGTGTGTGTGTGTGTGTGTGTGTGTGTGTGTGTGTGCGTGTGTGTGTGTGTGTGTGTGTGTGTGTGTGTGTGTGTGTGTGTGTGTGTGTGTGTGTGCGTGTGCACGTGTGTGCGTGTGTGTGTGTGTGTGTGTGTCTGTCTGTCTGTCTGTCTGTCTGTCTGTCTGTGTGTCTGTCTGTGTGTGGGTTTGTCTGTGCGTCTGCTTGTGCGTATACTTATACTGGAATATATACTTAAACTGAATATTGGAGTGCATGCACATTATGTGCTTGTATGCATGTGTGTGTATGTGCATAGTGCGCAGTGCATCGCATAATTTGAATGCCGTGTCCTTAGTCATAGTGTGTGGTCGTGGCTGGCTGGCTGGCTGTGGTTGGGGTCGCTCGGGGACATGATTAGATAATCCGTGTCCCTCTCCTCTCCCCCTGCTGTTGGCTCGGCCCGCTGCACGGTCACAGCTCCAGGATTTAGACCATCCGTCTCTGTCCAACATATTGCCTCGCCTCACTTTCTCGTCCAAACAACACTACTCAGGCTTAAACAAGGACGCATACATTCACTCAAGTCAAGGCTGTGTAGCCTAATACGGATGACGTCACTCATTAAGGACTTACCCATCCTGTAGCAACATGCTTTTGCTGTGGTTGTTGTTGTTGATTACCTTTTTTTCTCGTATAGTTGTGCTGCCACTTGTTTGTTGACATGTGAAATCCTCATATTGCCCTCTACTCATTTTCCTTTCCACACACACTGCTCAAGGCCAAACATAAAAGCCCAGCGAGGGTCACAGAATTGAATTGGTCACAGAATTGGGTCACCATTACATTCCATGTATTGAGGAGGGCGCCCATTCAGATGATTTTGCCCAGGGCCCTATGAAAGCTGCCAGCGGCTCTGCTTCAAGTCACTGTTTGTCCCGGCCGGGTGCTTCTCTAGCCTTACTGAGGCTGTTGATAGTCAACACACCGAAGCGCTTCATCAGGATATCCTGCTGATGTATTCTTGAGTGTATGTGCCTTCTTGTGTTACATGTTACAGCTCTTTTTGTAATGTTTTTGTTTTGTCTAGTGTTTTGGTAGCGTTGTTTTTTGTCTTTTGTGTTTTTCTTTTGTAACTTTTAACTTGCTGCCTCTTGGCCAGGACTCCCTGGAAGAAGAGTCACTGTGACTCAACGGGACCTTTCCTGGTTAAATAAAGGATTAAAAAAAAATCAGCATTCACGCAGTAAAATGGCGTGTTAATTCAACATTTAGAGAGCCGATTTAACATCTTCTGGAGATTATTTGGCCTCAGGATACACTCTAAGTCAGGGGGTGGGAAACTGTTTTCATTCGAGGGCCACTTCAAATTTTACAAAGTCCTCCAAGGGCCGCACTGTGAGCACAAGCCAGGATTTCCCCCTGCACGTTAGGCCTATATTGAAGGTGGCCACCTTTAAAACAGACCCCACCTTCACTAGGTTCCCTGAAAATATAACTTAATTGTATTGCAAATGTAATATCTAAGATTTCTTAACAAAACATCTCACATTTCATGTGAAACTGCATAACATTAACATTATATCAGGGACTGGATAGGAC
The DNA here is from genome assembly GCF_034702125.1 of Engraulis encrasicolus. Classification (NCBI taxonomy): domain Eukaryota; kingdom Metazoa; phylum Chordata; class Actinopteri; order Clupeiformes; family Engraulidae; genus Engraulis; species Engraulis encrasicolus. Next base: position 12,928,995 of record NC_085867.1, on the reverse strand, counting down.
GGCCTCAAGGGCCATAAACGGCCCTGGGGACATAGGTTTCCCACTCCTGCTAAGTGTTGAGTTAACACACCATTTTTTGTGCATCACAATATGTACACATTTTTTTGCAATGGATTAAATCTACCAACTGTAATTGATTCGCATCTTGATAGCCCACAACATCGTTCACTGAGGTAGCGTAGTGCTATCCACACACAATAGATTTCAGTTAGCTTACTTTGAAAAAATCAGACGGTTTTTGGCCCTTGATGGAAAAGAATGTATTTTTGTATACAAAGTGCTTTTATATAGTAGCTCCTCATTCATTCAGTGGTTCAATTTACGAAAGTCTGCTATTAACTGCCTTTGTTAAAAAAAAGCCCTGGACGTAAGTATGTGTGTGGGGTGGGGTGGGGGGTGGTATAGGTAATGATTAATTGAAAGAAATTAGGCCTCAAATGCATAAAACGACAACAGACTATACCCTCAGAATGATTACGGCCGATATAAGTGGTAGCTTGTTCTATTTTCACATGCATTGTGCCGGGGTTGGACAAATTATATCTCTGAGCAACACTAATTTAACAATGATTTAATAGGGCAAATATTATTAAACAACGTGAGAGCGCATCTTAATTATAGCGCGCCTCTTACTACTAAATAATCATTAGTGGGAACAGGGAAGCAGACAGGGGAGGGGACAAAGGGGTCACTTGTCCTGGGTCCAGAGACAGAGGGGACCCAGAATTAGATCCTCATGATATTGAATTGATTGGGTTTTGGGCCCTTTAAGATGTCTTTGTCCCGGGCCCAGCCAAAGCTATCAGTGGCCCTGAGTGGGAACAACACAATACTGGGGGGGAGAAGGGCCATTGGCTTTCGCTGCCTCTTGACTACCACACACGCAACTTCACAGAAATATCTTTAATTCAGCAAACACATTTGTAATAGATGCTGGAAGTGGCTTTGTGTGCTGTGAACATGCAGCGTGGCTGCTGTGCAACACAGATGCCAAAAACATCTGTTCCCAGATGTGTGTGTGTGTGTGTGTGTGTGTGTGTGTGTGTGTGTGTGTGTGTGTGTGTGTGTGTGTGTGTGTGTGTGTGTGTGTGTGTGTGTGTGTGTGTGTGTGTGTGTGTGTGTGTGTGTGTGTGTGTGTGTGTGTGTGTGCGTGCGTGTGTGTGTGTGTGCGTGTGTGTGTGTGGAGTCCCAGACTGTAAGACCTGTTTGAATCTGAATATTTATGATCTCACCAGATGACGTGTGTGTGCACACCTGTTTGCATTGCCGGTCTCATTCAGCTCACTATGGCCACACACACACACACACACACACACACACAGACACACACACACACACACACACACACACAGACACACACACACACACACACACACACACACACACACACACACACACACACACACACACACACACACACACACACACACACACACACACACACACACACACAAACACACAGACGATGACATTACAAAATTGCGGCTCATTCATAGAATACTATCATCAGCACCAACAGGAGTGGAATAGCCAGAATTTAAAGGGACAGTTTGGTCAATTTCAACATGCAGTTGTAATGCTCACACTACCCTGGACTTGTCAGGCCCTGAGATTTTTTTTCTTCTTCTTCAGCCGTTTCCGAGATCCTGGTCATTGTAATGGGGGCAGCTCTTTGTTTACATTTCAAAAAAACATTTTTATTTATTCCCAAAAACATCCAAAAGGTTATAAAACATCAGCAGACAACTAGCAAACAGCAGTACCTTTTGGGAAAATATTTGGAGTTGGCCTATGTTTCTTTTTTTAAAAATGTAAACAAACGCTGCCCCCATTAGAATTGCTCATATCTCGGAAAGGGCTGAGCCGAAAAATGTGGCATCACCAGGTACTGACAAGTCAAGGGTAGCGTGAGCAATACAACTGCATGTTGAAATTGACCAAACTGTCCCTTTAAAGTTGTGTTGCTTCACGTACAAAGAATGTGTGTTTAATTGCTGTGTAAAATATCTCCTAGACATCTAAAATACTAGTACTCAATTTGATGATGATGATGATGATGACGATGATGATGACGATGATGATGACGATGATGATGATAACTGTTAGTAGTTGTAGTTGACCTAATAGGGTTTCCACATTTCAGGGGTAAAAAACCAGGACACATTGATGCACGACCATGAAACATTAATGATATGTGTTTATTTTAATGGGGTAATATGAAAGATGAAGACGTGCATTATAAAAAAGACGGGACAGTTATTCCATTTACCTGGAGAGACCATAAAAAATGGGACAATCCAGGAAAAATCTGGTTGTGTAGCAACACTAAGACCTAGTAGTAGTAGTAGTAGTAGTAGTAGTAGTGGTAGTAGTAGTAGTAGTAGTAGTAGTAGTAGTGGTAGTAGTAGTAGTAGTAGTAGTAGTAGTAGTAGTAGTAGTAGTAGTAGTAGTAGTAGTAGTAGTAGTAGTAGTAGTAGTAGTGGTAGTGGTAGTAGTAGTAGTAGTGGTAGTAGTAGTAGTAGTAGTAGTAGTAGTAGTAGTAGTAGTAGTAGTAGTAGTAGTAGTAGTAGTAGTAGTATAGGCAGTATTAGTGGTAGTAGAGCAGTAGTAGCAGTAGAAGTAGTAGTGATAGCAGTAGAAGTAGTAGTAGTAGTAGTAGTAGTAGTGGTAGTTGTAGTAGTAGTAGTAGTAGTAGTAGTAGTAGTAGTAGTAGTAGTAGTAGTGGTAGTAGTAGTAGTAGTAGTAGTAGTAGTAGTAGTAGTAGTAGTAGTAGTAGTAGTAGTAGTAGTAGTAGTAGTAGTGGTAGTAGTGGTAGTGGTAGTAGTAGTAGTAGTAGTAGTAGTAGTAGTAGTAGTAGTAGTAGTAGTAGTAGTGGTAGTAGTAGTAGTAGTAGTAGTAGTAGTAGTGGTAGTAGTAGTAGTAGTAGTAGTAGTAGTAGTAGTAGTGGTAGTAGTAGTAGTAGTAGTAGTAGTAATAGTAGTAGTAGTAGTAGTAGTAGTAGTAGTAGTAGTAGTAGTAGTAGTAGTAGTAGTAGTAGTAGTAGTAGTTGTGGTGGTGGTGGGAGTAGAAGTATTAGTATTATATCGGGGTAGTAGTAGTAGTAGTAGTAGTAGAAGTGTTAGTTGTGGTGGTGGTGGGAGTAGACGGGGTAGTAGTAGTAGTGTTAGGAGTATAGCAGCATAATAGTATGGTCTAGTAGCATAGTAGTAGTAGTAGTACTAGTAGTAGTAGTATTATAGCAACGTAATAGTATGGTATAGTAGTAGTAGTAGTAGTAGTAGTTGTGTAGTAGTAGTAGTAGTAGTAGTAGTTGTGTAGTAGTAGTACTAGTATAGTACTAGTAGTATATATTGTTGCTACTAGTAGGCGAACCGGCAACCTTTGGGCTACAAGTCTGAGGCCCTAACCGCTTACTAATGACTGCCTTAGAAATGTATTTTACACATTTGTCACATTTACAATAAAATATTGAATGAACTGGGGTTTTTTATATATATATATAAGGAGTTTATTATTTATTGTTACACGACTATGTAGCAAGTGGTATATGGAAGTGTGTACTTTGATAGAATTAACTCTCAGGTTTTGTTTAGATGTTTTCATAATTTCACTTTGAGGTCTTGCTGTGAATTATTATGTTTTTATCATATTTCATAACATCGTGAAAATGGGTAGTTTGTTGAGGTGTGCTGTAGAATTGCAACTGTGAACTAATTATCAGTTTCTCTGTGTAGATAATATATGAAGAGAAACGTTTCTCCATGCAGAAAGATTTACCATCTTTCACTGAGTGGGATTTATAATGATGACATTGATAGAAGTGTGAAGATAGAAATAGTTAAGATCTTCTTCTTCTTCTTTGTACACTAGTAGTTTTCCTGTAGGTAATGTATACATTGTGTCGAGTGCAATTTTAAGGAACTGCTTTAAATACAATTGTACTGAGTATTTCTCAAAAGGCTTCCTATTCTATTTTATCCCATTCTATTCTATTCTACAGTATTCTGCTCTATTCTATTCTATTCTATTCTATTCTATTCTATTCTATTCTATTCTGTTCTATTCTATTCTATTCTATTCTATTCTGTTCTACTCTATTCTGTTCTGTTCTGTTCTATTCTATTCTATTCTATTCTATTCTATTCTGTTCTGTTCTGTTCTATTCTATTCTATTCTATTCTATTCTGTTCTGTTCTATTCTATTCTATTCTATTCTATTCTATTCTATTCTATTCTGTTCTATTCTATTCTATTCTACTCTACTCTACTCTACTCTTTTCTATAATATGAGGTAGTTTGTATTGAAGTGGTGTATATAGCAGCAGTGGTGGAGTAGCATGCATTCCCTGCTCCTTCCTCTATAGGGCTGTGGAGCTATACACCGGTGCCTTTCTCCTATAGTGCTGTGGAGCTATGGAGCGGTGCATTTCTCTGCCTCCGTTATGTACAGACACCAGTGACACACAAGGTGTCATCACGACCACAAATCAATCCTCTCTATGCCTCTCTCCTCCCTCGCACGCTCGCTGTCTCTCTCTCACGCGCACGCACTCTCTCTCTCTTCATCTCGCGTGCACTCACTCTCTCTCCATCATTCTCTCCCGCTCTCTCTCTCCTCCCTTGCGTACACTCTCTTTTCCTCTCTCTGTGCATCTTGTGTGCACTCTCTCTCCCCCTCTCTCTCTCTCCCTCTCTCTCTCCCTCCCTCTCGCTCACTCACTCACTCATCCCTCCTCTCTCTCCTCTACCCTCCTCCCCTCTTCTCTCCCAGCTGCCATGCCTCCTCTACATCATAGTAGAGGGGCCGGTGTGTGTGTGTGTGTGTGTGTGTGTGTGTGTGTGTGTGTGTGTGTGTGTGTGTGTGTGTGTGTGTGTGTGTGTGTGTGTGTGTGTGTGTGTGTGTGTGTGCGTGCGCATCTGTGTGTGTGTTTGTGTGTGTGTTTGTGTGTGTGTGTGCGCACGCGCTTCTGTGTGTGTGTGTAGTGTAGTGTGTGCTGTGTATGTGTGTAGTGTAGTGTGTGGTGCCTGCGTGCGAGCACATGGGAGATGTGGCATGCATGTTGGCCTGTCCCTCTTCCTGTCTCCCCATGCCCCTCCTGTTCCTCCGGCTGCCCGGCCCCCTTAAAGCCACAGCAGCCCCAGACAGGAGAGGACAGGACGCCAGGAGAGGAGAGCCGGAGAGCCGAGGAGGGAGCCGGGGAGGGCGCCGGGACCAGGGGGGGTGGGGTGGAGTGGAGGTGGAGTGTGGAAAGGAAGGGGAGATGTGTGTGTGTGTATGTGTGTTTGTGTGTGCGTGCGTGCGTGCGTGCGTGCGTGCGTGCGTGCGTGCGTGCGTGTGTGTACGTGTAGAGTAACTTAGTAGAGTAACTTTATTGATCCCCAGGGGGAAATTCAGGAGTGTGTGAGTGAGTGTATGCTTCCATGTGTGTGTTCATGTTTGAGTGGGTGTACATGTGCATGCGTATGTGCGTGAGTGTATGCATGCGTGTGAGTGTTTGTGTCTGAGTGCGTGTATGTGTGTGTCTGAGTATGTGTGCATGTGTGTGTGTGTGTGTGTGTGTGTGGGTGGGATGGGGGGAGGGAATCAGGTTATGGCTCCGCCTACCCACCCACAGCCTCAAGGCCCCCTTTATGCAAATGCGGCCCCATCAGGGAGGGGTGGGAACGGCCGAGCAGGACAGGAGAAGAGGGGGTGTGGGGTGGGGTGGGCTGGTGGTGGGGTGTGGTGTGTGGAGTTGTAGTGTCTCGGGTAGCGAGTTTGGAGGCCGGGTGAGGGTGGGGGTGATGGGCGTGGGTGGGTGGGAGATATGGAGGGTGGCGGGGGTGGGTGGGCATGTCTAGATCTGTTTGTCGTCCGTTAAGCCGGCCCACTTTTTCGTGCTTACTTCCCCCTCTCATCACGCACACAAGCATGAGCACACACGCACACGCACACGGACGCACTCACGCACACAGACGCACTCACGCACGCACACAAACTAATGCAGTCCTCTACTCGGCCTGTCTGACGGACTTCAGTCTTTTTTGTTTCTCTTTCACTTTTACTGTCTCTGCTTTTGCTTCTATCCCTTCAACTTGTCTCTGTATTGGTTTCTCTTGCTTTCTTAATGTCTTTGTGTCTCTCTCTGTCTCTGTGTCTGTCTCTGAGACGCGCATGCACACACACAAAACGTGTACAGTAGACATACTCAAAAAACGATACACTCTCACACATAGACTTGCACATACAGATACACAGAGAGTTGTATGTGGATACATGTACGTACTCTACACTTGTGTTTCTGTGTTTCTTATGTCTTGTGTGTGAGAGAGTGCCATGTGTGTGTGTGTGTGTGTGTGTGCGTGAGTGTGCGCATTTCTGTGCGTGTGCATGTGTCTGTGTGTGTGTGTGTGTGTGTGTGTGTGTGTGTGTGTGTGTGTGTGTGTGTGTGTGTGTGTGTGTGTGTGTGTGTGTAGTGCTATTGTAGTGCTCCTGAGACATGGTGGA
>NC_085867.1:12910008-12917508 GCF_034702125.1 Engraulis encrasicolus | reverse complement strand
ACCGCCCGGACGCCATTGCCAAAACGGCTAGTAAACTCAAGAACTACCAACGTCCAGAAGAAAGGACACCGGATGGCATGTGAAAGCATTGTTTAGGTAAGTGTGCGCCTTTTATTACATATAAACTTGCCATATTGCTTTTCGCGGTGTAAATATGCGTCAGCCGTGAGTTCCTGTTTGTGGCGAGTATATTAAGGCACATTTCATAGAAAGCTATACCCATTTCGAGTAGGCCTAATAGGAGGAAACGGTAACTAATCTTTTAAGGGGAGCAAATGAATAAGCACTCTGTCATAACTGCAGCGGTTTGCTATCCTGTGGTGGATTTGGGAATATATTTGCTACATTTCATTGGAAAGTAGTATGCTCGTCCAGCCTTCGTCCAGGTTCTGTCAACGGTGGTTAGTTAGCTAATAACCAAGACACTACGGTAAGTCATAATGTTAGCCCTTCTGGGATTCATTTGGTTGCTATTTAGCATAGTTCTAGCTTATAACGGATGGTTGGCTGTCAGTGGTTGGGCAGATTCTTTTTAGGTAGGGGGCTAAGTGTGTCTACTCGACGATAAATTGAGGTTACACAGTGAGGCGATATACTTTCTATACGGGCTGTGATACTACTAGCCTAATGCAGGACGCAACTGACACAAATCTGAGAAATTAGCTAACTATATCTAGCCGCTACCTGGCTCCACTCAACCTAGAATTCTGTTCATAACGACAGCATTTTCGTTTGGGGGCCGCAAGCTGGCATCTGAAGGGGAGTCGACGGGCTTTCTTCTTTTTCTGTCAACTAGAACTAGTTTTATGAGAGCAAGTGCTTGTGTTGTGTGACTTCTCCTGACTCCTGCGATGTTCTTCCGAGGCCGAGCTCACTGCGACTTGCACCTTTCACAAGTCCGAACTCTGATAAAGGCAGAGGGAGGGATAGCTCGCGCATTAAATATTACCGGTATGTTAGGTGTGGTAAGTCGCATCGTGTGTTTGGGCAGCTTGCCTGTGCAAGAAAATGTTGTCGCGACAATTGTTTATTGTTTGTGTGTCAACTGGCGTTTCTTATCTCGTATGTGCTTTGCTTGCTTGATTAGAGTCGTAGCTCTACTACGTAGCTGTTTCATGCGGATGAAGGCTACGCGTGGAAAACGTGTTTACATTCACCAGTCGTTGTGTTCCAAAATTACTTAAATGCGGAGGGAATAGTTATCCAATTTCTTTCATTCACGAGCAGGGATGTGTTGCTTTGTTGACGCTACAGGGAAGTTTCCTGGTTTAAAGAAATGTGTGGCTATAGGCAACAGCTACTTCAACATGCTTTGCATGAAATCGTGCGTGTGTAACTTAGTTCTAGTGTGAGTGTGTGATATTGTACTCTGTGCAGTATTTACGAAGGGACTGGTTGGTTTATATTTTTGTTTATGTAAATGAAAAATGTAAAGTTGTGTGTAGTAGTGAGACAAAAGCCTTTCATACATTTATTTAAGGTTGTCTGTTGTCTGTTTGAAGGTGTGTCTGCAAAGCTCTGAAACGTTTTGTCTTTTTTTATCTCTTCTGCTCTGGATAAGGTGGACTTCTCTCCTCTGACCGGTTACCAAGACAGCTGGGTGTGTAGGAAACTGGAACTAAGTCACTGAAGAAGTAAACCGATGAAAACCGATTTGGATTGTCTGAGAGATGTAAGTCAGTGAGTTCAGGATAAATGTGTATCAACTGTATTGTAGGCTTATTACTTGAACAATAAAATCACAACAACTGCTTATTTTTCAGCTGTAGGGCACAAGTAAGAGGAGAAGAATGCTGCTCAGCTGGGTCGGCGTCGGCCACACTACTTATTCAAGAAGCCCTTGGATATCATCGGCATGTATGAAGTAAGTTTTTAATGTCATGCACAACAGCAGGCGTGAATGCGCTCGCACACGCGCGCGCACACACACACACACACACACACACACACACACACACACACACACACACTAACAATGAGAGCTGGCCTGATATTGTTCTTTGATGCTGTGAATGTGTATGGAATGCCTACTGTCTGGTGTCACTTCAGACAATTTTGCTACGGTTTACTGTATGTTCTGTCTATCTGTCTGCCAAACTCTCAAACTTGTTGTCTGTCTTTTTGTCTTCCTCTTTGGGCACCGGCAGGCACAGTCATTCCGGTAGTCCGTTCCTCGATGGACGTGATGACCTGGCACCAAAACCGCTTAATGTGTACGGAGCTGTGTCTGCATCGAGGGAAGAACGCGGCACTGAAATGTGAGTGTATGATCCAAGAATTGTAAACATGGGTACCAGTTGTACTATATATTTCACAGTAAAATCCCAATTACTCATAGTTATTCATTCTTTTTCTGCTGTAGGACACAAATGAAAGAAGATTACTTCTGCTCTGCTGGGTCTGTGACACTATTTATCCGAGGAGTCCTCAAACATCAGGATGTAGGAAGTAAGATCTTTTTATGTCATGCATAACAGCCCATGCGTGCACGCACACACACACACACACACACACACACACACACACACACACACACACACCACACATATGCTCATACACACATGCACACACACACACGTACAAAACATGCGCATGCACACCCCACTCTACACCACACACAGATAAACACACACAACCTTAAAGGGACACTGTGTGAGATTTTTAGTTGTTTATTTCCAGAATTCATGCTGCCCATTCACTTATGTTACCTTTTTCATTAATGCTTACCACCACCATCAAATTCTAAGCATTCATTATGAATTGAAAAATTGCACTTTTCATACATGAAAAGGGGGATCTTCTCCATGGTCCGCCATTTTGAATTTCCAAAATTAGCCATTTTTAGCTGCAAAAATGACTCTACTTGGACCATGCTAGAAAATATTTGTTTATTTCTTAGTAAACTTTCATGGAAAGATTACGAATTTGGCAATAGGCAGGCCGTTTTCAATGAGCAGCATGGTTGCAGTACCTTTTTTGACCATTTCCTGCACAGTGTCCCTTTGAAGGAAAATCCCTACTAGTTTCAACATCCAATTATATTGTTCTCACTACCACTGGTTTGTCAGGACCCAACAACGCAGTTCAGGATAAATGTGTATGTCAACTGTATTGTAGGTCTATGACTTTAGCAATACAATCACAATAACTGCTTATTTTTTGGCTGTAGGACACAAGTAAAAGGAGAAGAATGCTGCTCAGCTGGGTCGGCGGCCTACTTATTCAAGAAGCCCTTGGATATCATCAGCATGTATGAAGTACGTTTTTTTATATCAATGCACAACAGCAGGCGTTAATGCACACACACACACACACACACACACACACACACACACAATGAGGCCTGATATTGTTCTTTGGTTCTGTGAATGTGTATGGAATGCCTACTGTGTGGTGTCACTTCAGACAATTTTGCTACAGTTTACTGTATGTTCTGTCTACTAGTTTGCCAAACTCTCAAACTTGTTGTCTTTCTTTTTGTCTTCCTCTTTGGGCACCGGTAGGCACAGTCATTCCGGTGCAGTCAAGTCAGAAATAACATTTTATATACCAGTGTGTGTGTGTGTATATATCACAAGTAAATACAAAGTGTACAGGAGATATACAGAACAATATAATTTACCTAAACCATATTTATGATGACTGAGATGGAAAAGCCATGTCTTGGCCTAATCATTTACACTTTTCTTTTGTTTTGCTTTTTCAAGACTTGTGGTGAGATGCCAAGAGCTGCCATGAGGGATATGCAACCTGCAGCTTCACCGTGCTTTTGGGAGGTCATCTACTACGTGAACCTTAATATCTACAAGCCAGCTACTTTAAATCCTTGAAAGGGTAGTGATGTCAATCAAACCAGATCACGAGACAAGGTCCTGAGGTACAAACTGTCAATATAATTGCGACATCCCTGTCAGTTCTTTTGGACTGGATACATGCTGTGTTTGAAATGTATTATTTGGATAACCACCCATCAGGGAATACCTTGTTTGTTAATGACAGATAGACCTGCCATGGACATGTAGTGCACACTTTGATGTTTTTTTATTTTAACGTTTTCTATGTTTTTTCAATGTTTTTTTATTTATGTTCTGTTATATGCTGGTTATGTAAGTACTGTATGGAATGTAGTGACTGTAGAGACCAAGACAAATTTCAACCTGGGGACAATTAAGTTCACTCCACTCTGTTAGTGCAGTTATGGATGCACTGTAAAGTTTGTAATTAACAAAAAGTACGGTGAGAAGCCTGTTTGTGCAGATGGACCTGCTGGCGGGTCTGTTTACTCATAGCTAAAAAGCAACATATTCTCTGTGCAAAGCACATGGGCTCTTCGCAAAGGGGTTAAACATTTTAATGTGCTGTTTTACAGTGTGCTATACAAAAGGTAAGGTGAAACTAAATTTTTGAATTTCTATAATTGTACAGTGTCACTGAAATCAAATGGTACATTGGTAAAACAGAACCATTTCCTTTAACCCCTTTTAGCAGACCCTATGTTTTAACTTTACTGTCACCAATATTGTAATGACTGAGTTTTAACCTGTTACTTAAAGCTCTTGGTAATGTCATAGCAATGTTGCTGTGATGTAGTTGAGTCTTTTCGGTCATGAGTGATCAGTCTTGCTGATAACCCATCTTTGCAAAGAGGCTAAAAAGATGCATGTAAATTCAATTAAGGTTTTATTGCTTCAATGCTATGCTGTGTTAATGCTACACTGCTGTGATTTGCATCTTTGTAGTATACTTTTATGAAATGTATTGTTAATTATCTACATTGTTCAGCAATAAAAAAAGAGATCTGAAATATTATGCATTCTTGTATTTTGTTTTTTAAATTGATCTCAATTGTATTGGTAAACAATTCTGGTATATTTCACCTTAATGTACTAATGTAAAGTCATAATTGTTTTTTGTAAATCTCCTTGCAATTTAAATACCCAATATTGGGTTAAAATATGAACCCAACAAAGAAGTCAATATGACCCAATAATGTGGTAGTAGGTCTGACCCATGTAATGGGTTCTTTTAACACAGCAATTAGGTCAGAATGACCCATTTAGTTGGTTTAGAGGAATGACCCAATCTGAGGGTTAAAATATTTTAACCCAGGCAAAGGGTAGGCCCAATACTGAACCAGGGCCTGGGTCAGAAAATAACCCAATTTGGGTTGTTTTTGACCCAGCCTTTTTAAGAGTGTAGTAATGAATGCAATGGAAATACTGTACACATTTTATTAGCATTGCTTACAAAACATATTAATTGGTTGTTTATATAGTATACATCCCTTCTAACATTCTATTCATTTTTCACCCTGGATTCTGCCTAGGATTCAGAATGAGTTCCATTTTGTACCTCCCGCTGTGTTGTAACATGGCCATTTAGCCACCACCGTATGGTAGCTCTAAAGAAATGAAAGGCAATGCATGTCAGCTGTGTGGTGCTGTATGAGCCGGTTGAGACACTGGTTACACATACACAAACCAGGAAGAGAATGAAAAAGAGACTCAGAGTTTCTGTAATGTCTGCAATGAGGAAGAGGATATGAATCACAGTGAAAGTAGAAGAGGAACCAAAAAAGAAACAGTGAGAAGGAAGAAGACTAAAGGGAAGAAGGAGCACGAGAAGAAGAAGAAGAAGAGGAGGAGGGGAAAAAGAGAAAGAGATGGATGAACAGTGGAAACTATTTGGCCCCTATGGGCCACAGGCCTTACAGACCCCCAGACATAAAGACAGGCAGCCTCGTCATAGCTGTCTGGTACTTTTCTAAGAAGAAGAAGAAGAAGAAGAAGAAGAAGAAGAAGAAGAAGAAGAAGAAGAAGAAGAAGAAGACGAAGAAGAAGAGGAAGAAGAAGAAGGTTAAAAAGAAGAAGGTTAGAAAGCTTTGGTTAAAAAGCATCTGCCAAAGCAATATAATGTGATGTAAAAAGAAGAAGAAGAAGAAGAAGAAGAAGAAGAAGAAGAAGAAGAAGAAGAAGAAGAAGAAGATTCAAAGCAAGAAGAAGCAGTATGAGGAGAACAAGGAGGAATAAAAGGTGTGGAAACTGTGGCGACTCTTTGTCCCCCAGGGGCCCCATGCAGGCCTCTGAGAACCCCAGACGCATTAGCCTTGGTCTCATTAGCCGCGCTTCAGCGGCCCGGGGCCGCCCGGGGCTCAGGAGAGTGGCCGGCTCGGAGCTGCCGGCCCCGGGCCATTTTTTGCCTGATCGGACTCATAGCCGACCCCAGGCACATTCAGGTACACGCCTTGTTTGTGAAACGTCAGTCGGGCACAGCCCACTTTCGCCCCAAATCACAGAAGGACAACAACAGAACAACGACAAAGAAGGAGAAGAAAACATGTTTTTCCATGAAAAGAGCTAACTTAGAAAGAACTGGTCTTGTGTTGGGGACGTAGGCCTACAAATGTAGCCTATTTAGACCGTCGGTTTAATTCGAGGGAACAAAGAACACAGCGACAAAACAGATTTCCTCTCTATCCGGCTGGAGAATAACGCCATTGTTTACTTGAAGCGGCCGCTTAAGGTTAAATAACTGTGGATTGAAAGAACATAAAAACGTTCCGTAAAAAACTGTAAAAAGCTAAGAATCTCAGCTTTCGAACAAGCCCTAACACATGTCTGTAGGTCTAGGTTAAGGAGATCGCTGGCTGTTAGGAAAAAAAATGACGAGATAAAAGAAATAGTTGGAAAGCGCTATTTTTTCACTTGCAACAGCGGCCGCTTACAGTTTAATAACTTTTGAATGAAAGAACATAAAAACGTTCCGTAAAAAACTGTAAAAAGCTAAGAATCTCAGCTTTCGAACAAGCCCTAACACATGTCTGTAGGTCTAGGTTAAGGAGATCGCTGGCTGTTAGGGAAAAATTACGAGATAAAAAAAATGGATGGAAAGCGCTATTTTTTCACTTGCAACAGCGGCCGCTTACAGTTCAATAACTTTTGAATGAAAGAACATAAAAACGTGCCGTAAAAAACTGTAAAAAGCTAAGAATCTCAGCTTTCGAACAAGCCCTAACACATGTCTGTAGGAGAAGGAGATCGCTGGTTATTTATATATTTAGACCTATATATCTTTTAGATTAGGACTCTTTAGCTTAGATTCACCATGGCGTGAAAGCACAGGGGGACTTATCGCTAAATTCTGGGCAAATTATTAGTTTGGGGTGTTTGGCTTTCTTATGGCATAATTTCATAAGATGCAACTTTGGCACTTCTGTTTGTGTTTTTAAAGTTATTTAGCCAACATAACTTTTTTTGTTGTTATCAGGGCATCATGGGCACCACACACTTAAACTTGGGATGTCATAGCTAAGTCATGTCGGCTTTTTTCTGCTTTTAGCCGCCAACTCTTGTGCCATTATCGTGATTTGGCATGCTTTCCACTGGACACCAATAAAAAGTGTCTCACAAATACTCACACATGACATTTATGTCGGCTTATTTAGCTTTTGCGCTATTATCGCCGAAGGTCTGGTAGGCTATATCGCACGTGGGCTATATC
>NC_085867.1:12902508-12905008 GCF_034702125.1 Engraulis encrasicolus | reverse complement strand
TATATTACACTTAGCTGATGCTTCCATTTATTCAAAGCGGCTTACAACTACTGTATTATTTTTCCAGGGTATTGGTTACAGTCCCTGGAGCAATGTGAGGTTAGATGCCTTGCTCAAGGGCACTTCAGTCATGGATGTATATGTAGGGAGAGGTCAGGGGAGATTCGAACCGGCAACCCCTAGATTGAAACACCAACTCTCTAACCGCTCGGCCACAACTGCCCTTATACCCTAACTCCTAAATCACATTGTACGTTACATAATTTGTTACACTGTACTTCCCAATGGAGATGTAATGTAGCAGGAAGTAATGTTTTGAAGGTTATTTTTCTACCAACACTATTCGCCACCCCTACCCCTTTGGCCCACCTCTTTACTCACACTCTGGCCTTACACAGGCAGTGTATTTATGTAAACTGACAGACACCTTAATTTCCTTCGGGATTAATAAAAGTACTCTACTCTACTCTACTCTATTCTACTCTACACAGGGTCAATGCGTGAGCATACATCAGGGGTGGGGAACCATTTTCATTCGAGGGCCACTCCAAATTTTATGAAGTCCTCCAAGGGCCGTACTATGAACACAAACTAGGATTTCCCCATGCTCTTTAGGCCTATTTTCATGCTGGACACCTTTACAACAGACCCCACCTTCACTAGGTGCCCTGAAAATGTCACGTAATTATATTGCAAATGTAATTTTTAAGATTCCTTTACATAACATACTGTATTTACATATTTTACAAATAATATTTCATGTGAAATTGCACAATATTAAAAGTTACACCTGGCGGGCCGGATAAGATGGCTTAAAGGGCAATAAACGGCCCTCGAAACATAGGTTCCCTACCCCTGGCATATGAATACAGAGATACATTCACACATGGACACATACCCAGTACACAAACAAAGACACATTCTACATACTTGGGCTCACACACCTCCATGCTCTTCATACGTGTGTACAGTACACACCCACGCGCACACCCACGCGCACACACACACACACACACACACACACACACACACACACACACACACACACACACACACACACACACACACACACACACACACACACACACACACACACTCACACACACAAACAGACAGACATGCCCATCCATCCACTGACGACAACCCCTCCTGTGCCATTGCACCATTGCGTAACATCCATACCCATCTGCCTCATACTGTAAGTAGGCTAACCCCCCCCCTCTCCCTCTCCCTCTCCCTCCCCCATGCCAGCCTGCCCAACCCCACCTCACCTCACCCCATCCCTCATATCTGTCACGGCCGGCGCCCTGCAGAGCAGACAGGCTGAGGGCCAGTGTTTGGCTGTCTGATGACCTGGCTACATCCACGGGGCCATTTGGAAGCAGGGGGTAGCTAGCTGGACACGCAGGATTACAGGCGCTTTCGGCCCAGCTAAACTACCACCCCCTCGCCACCGCAACCAGGGCCGCTGACAGCTTTGGCTAGGCCCAGTGCGAAGTCATCTGAAAGCACCCCCCCCCCCTTTCAATGCATACAATGTAATGAGGACCCACTTCTGCCCCCGGCCCCCCTCTCTCCCTGGGCCCGGGACAACTGACCCCTTTGCCTCCCCACCACAACTCCCCATCCCTGGCAGCTTCCACCACTACCACAGCCAGCCACCCACCAGCCCCTCCCCACAGACACACACGCACTGTCCACCACGGACTATGTTAATCTTGAATACAATCTAAATCCCATCCAATCCATGAGGCAATGTGTGCTTTTTTTCTTTCTGTGTGTATTTGTCACTACGTACTGTGGCCACCCATGGCCATTTGAGGGATGGCATACAGGTGGCCATCACTGGTGCTTAGAAGAGAGAGGAGGAGAAGAAGAAGCCACTTTCAATTTTTGGTCATTATTTGGTCATTGTTACCTTGATATACGTATATCAGTGATTCTCAACCACTGGTGGTTCGCGACAGAGCTCAGGTGATCCACAAGGGGATTTCTACTTTTCCAAGACAAGCTAGCAGTAGGCTATATTTGTAACATTATTACAAAGCTAAACATAACTGAAGTCATATTTTCACCTATGACAGGCTTGTAAATATCAATAAAAAGTAAGTGATCTGCATCGAAATTAGCAGTGTCAAATTATCACCCGTCAGCTGTTAAATTAGTTGACAGGTGGTCCCTGACCGAATTTGGGGGGACAAAGTGGTCCTTGGTCTGACAAAGTTTGAGAAACACTGACGTATATATATATGCTTGAGAGTTAACACTTACGTGTTTTGTTATCTCTGAAAACCAATATCTCATCTGAAGCACGTTCCAAACACTGCAGGTGTGGTAACTTCCCAGTAATTACCACACACGCTGCACTGGCTTGCTACACTTTGATGTTTTTTACATTTGTAATGGCTGGAGCAATAGTATTGAACCAGCGCAGCGTGTTCCTAGTATATTTTCAATACAGCGTTCCATTCATTTAGTACAGCTAGTTCTATATACATGA
>NC_085867.1:12892508-12897508 GCF_034702125.1 Engraulis encrasicolus | reverse complement strand
CCCCTGGCGGCCTCTTCTCTTCTCTTCTCTTCTCTTCTCTTCTTCCTGCCCGTGTCTCCTCTGCTCTGGATGGTAGTCAGGTTCCTCTGGCCAAAGGCATAGCTGCGCTCCCCTCCGCTCCACCCCACTCCACTCCATATGGAAGGATTTGGATGCTGTCTCCTCGACTCTGTCTTTCTGTCTCTTTCTATGTGCATCTGTCTGACTCTGTGTTCCTCTCTTTTTTTTGTCTGTCTGTCTGTCTGTCTGTCTGTCTGTCTGTCTGTCTGTCTGTCTTTCTCTGTCTCTGTCTCTGTCTCTCTCTCTCTCTCTCTCTCTCTCTCTCTCTCTCTCTCTCTCTCTCTCTCTCTCTCTCTCTCTCTCTCTCTCTCCCCTACCACTCGAGGGCCGTCAGCAGCCACAGCCAGTGGGGTCCTCAGTATATGTTGGCCCATGTGACTGGGTTGGGAAGGGGTTCAGGTTGCCTGGGTGCATTGGCTCCTGATGTAAACGCTACACTAATACCAGAGGCCGGCTCTTTTGAAGTGGCGTGACTAAGACTGCCCATGATTATTATTATTCATTATTCAGTATACTCTGCCATGGAGGACTTTTTTCAGACTTTAGGTTTTGCACCTCTAACACACGATGCAAGAAAGTTTGATGAAGTTTGTTTATGTAGGCTGCACGCAGGGGATACAAATGCCCTTAGACGCACGCATGCAAACACACGCATATGCATGCACAAGCAGGTGTGCACGTGTATGTGTGCTCATGCGTGTGTGTGTGTGCTTGTGCCTGTGTGTGTGTGTGTGTGTGTGTGTGTGTGTGTGTGTGTGTGTGTGTGTGTGTGTGTGTGTGTGTGTGGGTGCGTGTGTGTGTGTGTGTGTGTGTGTGTGTGTGTGTGTGTGTGTGTGTGTTTGTGTGTGTGTGTGTGTGGTGTGTGTGTGTGTGTGTGTGTGTGTGTGTGTGTGTGTGTGTGTGTGTGTGTGTGTGTGTGTGTGTGTGTGTGTGTGTGTGTGTGTGTGTGTGTGTGTGTGTGTGTGTGTGTGTGTTTCCACATAATGTCTATGTCTTGTATGTGCTGTATGTGTGTGGTGTGTATATTCACAGCCTGGGGGTGGGGGAGGGGGGGGCGGTGAGGTGTGAGTAGAGGAGAGAGGAGATTTACATGCTGCCGGGACGGTAAACATATTTTATCACACACTCAAGCGGGGCGGCCGTAAATCGCCCAGTTTGTGGCATCCTCCCTCATCGCGCTGCGCAGTAAAGTGCATTAATGAGGACTGCCCCCTCTTAAGTGTGTGCCAAAGAGACACGAGCACAGAGAGCCTTTTCACTGGGACACACACACACATACACACACACACACACACACACACACACACACACACACACACACACACACACACACACACACACACACACACACACACACACACACACACACACACACACACACAAACACACACACACAACCACCACCACCACACACAACCACCACCATGACAGCCTGACACACACACACACACACACACACACACACACACACACACACGCCACCACCACCACACACAACCACCACCCTGACAGCCTGACACACACACACACACACACACACACACACACACACACACACACACACACACACACACACACACACACACACACACACACACACACACACACACACTTCCCCATCGGCTTGCTCATGCATGATATAAAACTTCCAATCGCATCTGTTATCGCCACTATAACTCTCTCGCGCCGCACTCACTAGTCTCAGGCCGTAATAAACGTATTTGACCAGCCGTCTTGAGAGCACGCGTCAGGACCGTGTGCATGACGATGATATACGCTGCTTTCCTTTGGCTGCATGAAACACACTGAGTCTCTATATATTTTCATAATTGCCGTTTAAGTATGTGCTAATGTTATTTCTCACTCCCTCCCCTGTCCCTTCTCTGTCACGCGGTGATGTGAGGTGCATTTGTCTCAGGTGCTAAAAGTATAGGGAGCATCTACTATAAGAGTTATGGCACACTTGGGGGGGGGGACTTTCCTCCGTGACAGGCGCGAGAAGAAGAATGGACAAAAGTTGCTCTGATGGATTATAGTTACCGTATAAGGCATAGTATGTGGAACCACTGCTGCACAAAACAAGTGAGATTGCCCTCTAATGTGCATACCACAACTTCCAGAGAAGTAGTGAAAAGTTTTAAGTTGCTAAGGAGCTAGTCACTTAGTCGCTATTTTGATTAAAGTGACCTAGGCTGTTCAGATGGCTAAAAGCTCTTCTGTACAGTCTTCAGTTAAGATTCAAAAAGGTAGGCCTATATATAATATTTAATGAGTTTGTATATTTTACACACATAATTATTAAAAAAAAACATCTGAAGTTTACTTTGCATACAACAAAATAGTGAACTGCCTGTCTGTCCCCACCAGTACGTCATTATAAATCCGGGAAAACTGTCTTTAAATTGACTTGACTTTAAAAGGCCAAGTAGTGTTTAGAGAAATGTAGGCCAACTGAAAACGTCCTATTTCCTTCCTTCTTTTCCATTCACAATGATGCAAATGTCTGTCAATAATAGCAACAGCCGTCAATGACTCGTGCCGGTACTAATGGCAGTGGAAGTTGCCTTGTTTACAAACTGGTCCACCCCTCTGATGTCACCAGTGAATGGCTGATGACAAGCGCTGCAGCCACGGTGTGAGGCCAATCAAGCCTAATGCGGTACCACCCACCCTCTTAACCTTTGTCACGGAGCAGCCACCACCTCAGCACTGTAACGCCCCAAAACAAGGGAGGGAGGGAGAGAGGGAGAGAGGGAGAGAGAGAGAGAGAGAGAGAGAGAGAGAGAGAGAGAGAGAGCAAGGGAGCAAGGGAGCGATATATGAGAGAGGGATAGAGTAAGAGTGGGAGAAGAGAGGGAAATAGGATGGAATGAGAGAGATCAAGAGAGAGATAGGGTATACTATGAGATAAAGAGAGAGACAGACAGAGATAGAGAGAGTTACAGGCAACAGAGAGAGTAAGGGACAGATAAATGAGAGAGAGAGTGAGAGCGAGAGAGAGAGAGAGAGCGAGAGAGAGAGAGAGAGAGAGAGAGAGAGAGAGAGAGCGAGAGAGAGAGAGAGAGAGAGAGAGAGAGATGCTTCAGGCTTTTAGCCATTTGCTAAACGATAGGGTGAGCATGAAAGGGAAGGAGGGAGGGAGGTGTCTTGGAGCTTTGCTAATTGATCTGTGCAATTTGTCTCTTCCGACAGGCCATCAGAATCCTGACCACACACATAACACACGCACGCACAAACACACACGCACGCCCACGCACGCATACACGCATACACGCAAGCATGCACACACATGTACACACAGTCATCTATTCCCTTGGGATGCTTAATCAGCTTCGACATCACATTTAAATATTATTTCAATTACATTTTTTCTTATTCTCTTTGTGTGTGTGTGTGTGTGTGTGTGTGTGTGTGTGTGTGTGCTTGTGTGTGCTTGTGTGTGTGTGTGTGTGTGTGTGTGTGTGTGTGTGTGTGTGTGTGTGTGTGTGTGTGTGTGTGTGTGTGTGTGTGTGTTCACGTGCATGTGTGTGTGTGTGTGTGTGTGTGTGTGTGTGTGTGTTCACGTGCTTGTGTGTGTGTGTGTGTGTGTGTGTGTGTGTGTGTGTGTGTGTGTGTGTGTTCACGTGCATGTGTGTGTGTGTGTGTGTGTGTGTGTGTGTGTGGGTGGGTGTGTGTGCCTGAGTGTGTGTGCACCAGATACCATAGTAATCTTCCAGCCTGTAGAATACAAACATATAGCAATTCCACACCCCACATACCAGTTACATACACACAACACAGTTACACTGTGCATCCCCATACGTATGTAGATGTGTGTAAATGCCATGCAAAAAAAGACATGTACGTAACCATTTATCTTACCAGATGACACATAAGTGAATGTGACATGATTAGTGTTGTAGTTTCATGGCTTCTCCATGGCTGTAAATGCTGCTGTGCATTCTTCCCACTCGACCTGATGGTTCTGATGCACGTTAGGGGGGTAGATGATTATAGTGCAACAATGTGTGTGAGCTTGTGTATATTTGTGTGTGTGTGTGTGTGTGTGTGTGTGTGTGTGTGTGTGTGTGTGTGCGTGCGTGCGTGTGTGTGTGTGTGTGTGTGCGTGTTTGCGTGCGTGCGTGCGTGCGTGCGTGCGTGCGTGCGTGCGTGCGTGCGTGCGTGTGTGTGTGTGTGTGTGTGTGTCAGGGGTGGGAAGGGTGGGGACCAAGTGTGTAATTGACATGTCAGTGTTGGTGAACGGCCTCTGTCTGTGAAAGGAGGCAATATATCTGTCATGCTCAAACACAACGCGACAGAGAGCACACGCCTGCGCAGATAAATCACCTGTGGACGCCAGATTTCAAATCACCGCCAATGACGACTGCCTTACATATACATACTGCTACAGACATATACATAGGTCTACATTACATTAAATTACACATTACATACAGAGTACACACATATATTACATTTCAATACATTACATTGCATTCACACTGCTTTACAGATACATGATGCTACATACAGAGGGCCGGATTAATGCAGAGGCCACATATGGCTGCAGGCTAGGCCCCCACCTGATAGGGGCCCCTGATTGGTCAAAAGTGAAAAATTGCACAATTGTGACAAGATGCAATATTGAAAAATGTTGAGTACAGTCGGTAGACCCTTAATTCCTAGCTCATAATTATGTCATTCTCTATGTAAATTTGTTGCGGAATTTGCCTTCCGGGGGACCCACAGCAACTTGAAGCTTATGGGGCCCCAGGCCATCTGAATCCAGCCCTGTATATATGCATATAATTACATTAAATTACACACATAATACATTACAACACTTAATTTTGCATTCACACAACATACATACTTTAGTATTACATTTTATATTATTGAAACTCAAATCACTTCAGTTTTACATTCATGTAATGCCATACATTACATTACATTACAGTACA
>NC_085867.1:12870008-12872508 GCF_034702125.1 Engraulis encrasicolus | reverse complement strand
AATCTAAAGAATGCACTATAAGCCCATGTTCTGCCACTGTATATAGTAGGCCTATATACAATTAAAATACCTACACTGCCACTGATTGTTCAATTGAAGTTGCCAAGAACAATAGAGGAAACTCAAAAGCCGTCTGGTTCAATCTTGCAAATGCCTGTAGCTAAGTGTAAATGCTGTCGAATCTCATCCAGGGCATAAACACTATCAGAGCAGCTGACAGCTTTGGCTAGGCCCAGGAGAAAGTCGTCGAAAAGGGCCCCCCACCCAACACTTGCACTTAGCTGATGCTTTTATCCAAAGCAACTTACAGGTATTTTAAGTACAGGGTATTGATTGCAGTCCTTGGAGCAGGGTGGGGTTAGGAGCCTTGCTCAAGGGCACCTCAGCCATGGAGTGAGACAGGGAGTGGAGGGATGGGATTTGAACCTGCACCCCTCTGATCTAAAGCCCATCTGCTTAACCACTAGGCTGCGGCTGCCCAAACATTATGGGTTATGAAGCACCTAATGTCAACAGATGTTGGGACCCATGACAACAATAGGGGTGCTCCACCTATTAGCAACACTATTCAAATACCCAGGCATTCACTATTCACACTAATGACTTTGGATTTCACTATACTGGGATTTAAATCATATAATATATGTGGCAGTGAAGATGTTCATGAATCACTTCATAAGACTGCAGTGTTTTTCCTCACATACTGACATAACACTAACATGTTCTGGTAAGATTGGCGTCAGAAAACTCTTCATCTGTTGCTGTATAGGTGTGGATGACATCCTGTAAGGAAAGCTAACCCAAAAAGTAAAGTGATCAAGAAAAAAAGCTGCACAGTATATTGAAGCATGTAATGGGATTCACCACCTGGCCTCCTGGGTTAACCAAGACTGCTGTGGAGAACATCAAAAGTACCTGGGGATGTGATGGTTGTGAACAGGGCTGGACTGGCCATCTAGCATAACGGGCATTTCCCGGTGGGCCCTGCACCAGGGCTTGACACTGGCACCTGTCAACCGGCCAAATGCTGGTAAAACTTGGCTGTGGCTGGTAACAATTTCAGTGTCACTAGCCAATTTGGCAGGTAGCTTATTCTATGGCACGACATATCAGAATAGCATATATTTTGCACTTTGCCCCTTGTGTATCAATTGTTTGTATTTAAGTTCAAGAAAAAGCTCAGTTACTCAGTTTCTATTTGTTTGTTTTATTTCCATGTAGATACCCATGCACTCATCTTGCTTTAAGTCCCTCATCTTCTGAGGTTAGATGTATAGCGTCATGATTGTTTTGTAAAACCAAATTTGTAGCTACTAGACTAGCTGGATGGCTAGTGAAAAAGTTAATGTCAAGCCCTGCCCTGCACCCTCGTGGGCCCCTAATTTCTGTTTTTTTTTATATTTTTTTTATTACATTTCTTAAAATAGGGGCCCACGAGAGTTTGGGGCCCACCAGTGAGTCAGTTCTGCGCCGTTAATTACGAGGGGGCCCTTTAAGCCAAAAGTGACCTACCGGTATTTCCTTATTTCTCCCCCAGTCCAGCCCTGGTTGTGAACCTCTCAGTAGGCTTATCGCCCACGTCTGAACACGACACCTACAGCTTACCTTTTCACCGCTTCACTTTTGCAGAAACTGAACATGATCAAATGCAGATTTATGGCTCATCTATATGATTCACCAGGTAATTGTGCCACACAAGATGAGCCGTGTGAAGTCATGGCCTGCATCTTTAACACCTGCCTCACTGGCCAGTAGTTTTCCAGAGTAACAAGTAGTCAGTATTTTATTAGAAGTATTTTCTTTTACCATGATACATTTAAGCTCAGAAAATGAAGGGATAAAATAAGACCAGTGCTATGAACATGTGTATCAGACGAATATGATCTGAATGATTTTTCTTGAACTTGAATATAACGCAAAGGCTACTGAGATATGCCATACCCAGGAATGAATCACATGCCAAAGTGGCTAGTGAGACGGACATTATTACTAGCCATGGCCAATTTTTACCCCTTTTTTTTGACCGGTTAAACTCCAAAGTGTTCAATGTCACATTAACATTTAACATTTGGCAAACACATTGATGGAAAAAGATATAATGGCATAATTCTGATACAACCAGATTATTATAAAATGTAGTCATTTAATTGATGATTAAATCTTCATCAATGAATTATTTATCGCCCTTTGTAAATTCTTGTGCCATCTATGAAGAAACATGTTGTATAAAACATCAGTACATGAGAGAGTAACTTCCACTGTATCCATCACTTGTAAAGGAAGTCCTTGCTTTGACCATTCAACATATTGTACTTGTACAAGAGAATGCCAGTGGGTTGCAGCATCCACTCTGCAGAGCATTGATCTTACCATTAACCCTTTCAAGGAGATCCTCTATTAATGCTTGTTGTTGCCCAAATGATAATGACCAAATCTTACTCTACTTAAAGAGCTGATGACACACGGAAAGATCTGTAATGAAAGCACATTGAAAGTATGC
>NC_085867.1:12852508-12865008 GCF_034702125.1 Engraulis encrasicolus | reverse complement strand
TCACGCGTAATATCGCATGGAATTGCAAACCAAACGGTTCCGTTCTTGATGTTCACACTTAAGAATATCAGTAGAGGACACAGACAATACTAATGCCTCCCCAGTTCTAAAGCACAAACTAAAGCTTACAAATACAAGTGACAAATAAACCTGCTAAAATGAGTATACATATATTTAGGCTACAGATCGGTGGTGCTTTTATGAACAGGTGCATTGCTGCCTACATATACTACTATTTTATTACATGCTTATTACAAAAATCTTTAAAAAAAAATCTGATGATTAATAGTTCAATGTTTTCCTGAAATGTTTAAATCACAGTTAAAAAAAAAAAACCCTTCATATATACTCCGTACAATAGGTGCTTTGGTAGTCCGCCTTAGTTTCACATTGGTGATATTGATTTCTAGTCCTCTCCATGCATAGACGGCTATTCTGTTCCCAGACATTGTTAAGATGCAGAGGTAGTACAGCAGCAGCAGCAGCAGCAGCGTGCTAGAGCAGCCCAGCTAGATCTGAGGCTGTGGTGGTTGCTCCAATGAATCTGCTGGAGACGTGCACATTTCCCCAAGCTGCCTGACATCACATCTTCTGGAGGGAAAGCCAGAACAAGCAGGAGCTGGTCGTGTGTAGTGTGTAGTGTGTGTGTGTGTGTGTGTGTGTGTGTGTGTGTGTGTGTGTGTGTGTGTGTGTGTGTGTGTGTGTGTGTGCGCGCGCGTGCATACTATGGGTCCGTACTGTGTGTGTGTGTGTGTGTGTGTGTGTGTGTGTGTGTGTGTGTGTGTGTGTGTGTGTGTGTGCACGCGCGCTATGGGTCCGCACTCTGTGTGTGTCTGTGTGTGTCTGTGTGTGTGTGTGTGTGTGTGTGTGTGTGTGTGTGTGTGTGTGTGTGTGTGTGTGTGTGTGTGTGTGTGTGTGTGATTTGAAGCATTTGGTATGGCATGGAATATGCACAAAGTGTGTGACACACCTCTATCAGGTAAAATGAATGAATGTTTAATTAAATGTTACTGCAGCTTATGCATATGGGGCTTGAGGCACGAGCCAGAGACAAAACCTTGTGTGTAACGTCTGCATTGGCTGTGTTATCTTATACCATAATTGACAAATGTGGCTTATATACTACAGCAAAAAATAAAAGGATTATATACAAAACAGAGTCCACCACTTTTTTATTATTACATAAGATGTGTTATAGTTAAAATGTCGCCTATTTTTTGCCGTTTGCAGCTCATGTAATGGTGAGGACCACTGAGGTCATGTTACATTATTACATCATAACACAAGTATAACAATGTAGCACTTAAAACTGTGGCAAAAGACTTGCCATGAATGAACTAGTCACAGGTGAATGATCCTCACCTCCATGATCATATCCTCCATAATCTCAGTGTAAAACACACACGCACACGCTCACGCTCACGCACACGCACACGCTCACACACACACACACACACACACACACACACACACACACACACACACACACACACACACACCTTAATGACATATAGCACAAAGTAACTGTTATGCAATGATTACACATATTTGGATACAGGGTTACTTACTGTGGAGTATCCTCCAAACAAATGAATAACATTTATATATTAATTTGGACAAAGATCATCTCATACAGCAAATTAAAGCAACTGGAAACTTGTCACATATCTCATTGTTTTAATAAAAAACTTTATATGACATCAAATTATACATGTTTAATTAAAAATGTAGTCTATCGTGTTTAAGGTTAAGTATTTAAGTTTAAGTATTAACGGTATACTAAGGTGTTGTCTCTTCTGATGTCAAATGTGTCATGTAAAAGATTTCCTTGCTATTTGGAAAGTGTACGCATACTCATGTGAGAGTGCAGAACTTTTCTACTATTCGGTGCGCCTCATGAGAAGATTCTTGTTGGGTAAAGTCAGTTTGGAATTTGAATAGCACAGAAGAACCGCCTACGTCTGATTGGTGGGGAGAGGGGCAATTGGGCGGGGTTTGGGTGTCAGTCATTGGAATAGCTGAGCGCTGTATGGCTGAGGCACGAAGGGGCAGAAACCTCGTCCAAATATATATTCTTTGGCAGCACGGTCGAGGCAAATGATTGCTTGCCCTCACTCAGTGGGTCTAGCGCTAGCGTATTCAATGTGTCTCCTCAGACTCTACTCAAACCTTCGCCCCAGAACGAAATATCGTGGTTTACACTGATAGAAAGTCTGTTTTCTTCGTCCGGAAGGAGGAAGAAACAACAAAACAGCAAGAATGATCAACACAATGGAGTGTGGAGTAGACGCGCAAAGTCTAATTTCGATTTCTTTACGAAAGATCCACAACTCCAGGACGCAGAGAGGAGGAATCAAGCTGCACAAAAACCTCCTGGTCTCCTTCGTACTGAGGAACGCAAGGCAAGTCTACATGAACGAGAAGTATGCTGAGATCTACAGGATGCAGCAGTATGAAGAAGTCATGACCGTCTGCAACGAGATCCAGGAGCTGAACCCTCTCGACTTAGCCGAGGACTGCGAGGAGCAGAGCGGTGAGTGCTGCGGCAGCGGGGCTGGGAACGACTCGGCAAGCCTCTGCGGTGCGCTGCTGCCAGCCAGCAACCAAGCTGCTCAGCCCGCTCTCCTACAGCCTAGCGCCTGCTCTCCAAGCCTGTCTCTCCGCGCCGAGGACGGGTGTAAGGAGACGGACTCCACGTTTTATCGCAGCTGTTGTGCGGAAGCCTACCCAGTCTCGAGCTGTGAGTTTTCTCCACTGAACAGCATGTACTGCAACAAGACCACGGTGCTGGATCTGGACACGCATGTAGTTACAACAGTTGAGAACGGATACTTGCATCAGGACTGCTGCGCCTCGCTCCAGCCCTGCTGCCAGGGCGCACAGACCCCGGCCAAAAAGCGCAAGGTTGACTTTGGCTACTACGTGTCTGAAATCGAGGAGGTACCGGATTTTACGCCGTGTAAAAGAACTAAGTATGAGGACTGCTCATACGCAAATTCAGAACATTTGGACACGTCGAACATTTCCAATTTGATCTCGATTTTCGGGTCGGGGTTTTCGGGGTTGGTAAGCAGGCAGTCGGACTTTGAGCAAGCCTTCAACGGACAGTTCTGTAGCAAACAAGCCCTGGCGAGTCTCGGAGCATGGACAAGAGCTATAGTAGCTTTTTGACTCTGTGGTAAATTAGAAACTTTATGAAATTGTACAAAATATGAAAGATAATGACTTTATTTTTGCAAATGGTTATTTAAGCATTGAATTTTCGGTTTGTTTTTGGTTATAAGGGGGATGCGAAGACCTAGTACATGTGATGTATCCTCTAAACAGAAATGACTACATTACACGAGCATCTGAAGTGGTTGTGAAATTATTCTAACGAAGTGAAATTTCGTTGCCTTAACCCCAACACAAACTGCTAGCTATCACATGGAAAGTAGTTGAATGTCTCGCTCGCGGATTGCTGTTTATATCTCCCAAGAAGCAATTCTTACAGACCTCATTTGTAATGGCACTACACGTATTAGATGAATCTTTACCTGATAAATAACTGTTCAAATCGGAGAGTCTTGGTCTGTGGGTTAACACAACACATTTATTGTGACCTGTTTCATACAGTAAACAGCGCATGTTGTGGACAAGCATAAGGAGTGCTCTAGTACTTTGTCATGTGTTTTCTTCCAACCCTGTGTATAACAGCCTACATGTACAGTTCAACCATCAAAACTTAAACTTAACCTGTAAGGTACACATTGTGAGCTGTAACCCACTGTAAGACTTTCTATTTTATGATCATACACAACAGTTAAGTCCTATAACACTATAGAGCATCTATGGTTCCTCTGATGGGCATCAGTAGCCCTGAAACATGCTGTAAAGGTAAACTTAAGTTGGAAGTAAGTGAACTGTCTGCCACTGTCTTGCAGCATCAGTTCCTTTGAGCATGTTTGTAGTCTTTCTGTGCCAGTCATCTCATCCACCCTATACACTGGTGCCATCAATTAACACTACAATTCCCACAATGCACACACCTTAACTTAATCAAGCCATGTATTTTGGTGACAATTTGGTCTGATGAGCGTTCCTCACTGCCCTCCCCTTTAACCTTGGAGTTCCTGATTAAGCCTTCACAGTTAATTCATGATGCCAACATTGTTTGGTTTTGTGAGTTTTATTTTTATTTTCTAAAAAATGTAAGTCCTTTTGTTCTAAAAAGGCAAAACTCATGATTTTAGCCATACATCCTCACATTATAAGCACTATGTGTACTGAAAGGCGTCTGCAGACGTTCTCTCCATATTTTGTTGGTATTCTTGTATTTTTTTGTGTACATTAAAATTGTATATCACCGGGTAAAACTGTTTTAGAAAGTATTTGTTTAAAATTTATAATCTTAATAAAAAAATGAAACAAAAAACACTCAACAGTGAATGTGTGTTCTTATTTTCCAATTGTGACACAAAGTGTTGTAGCCTCTCTGCTGCTGTTCACCTAGGCCTATCATTCAAGCAAAGATACATTTGATAACTTTCTTCAGAGTTCCTGAGGAAAGCACACTGTCCCATCCACAGAGACTGGCTGTCAGACATATTTCAACATGTAACATGTTATAAAAGTTGTAATGTGTGGATAACAAATAGCAAAGTAGTGCAGCTTTTCCACTGGCCTTCAAGTTGTAGGCTAGGAGACAGCGTTGTATAACAGCTTTCTTACCAGTAGGCCTAGGCCTACATGGAGACCAGTTAGTTGACTCGGTAAGCCATGACATTAATTGAGGCCTTAATTGTATAGAGGCCTATCTCACATCACACTTCACACATTATTTTATATATAGTTAGTACAGATTTATTCCTGCCTGGCACGATAAAATAAAAATAAAAAAACTCAGCAGAAAAACCCTCAATCTGTTGAGGCCTATTCTAGGACCTAAATATGGGTTGCTGTTTCATCACTTAGCTTTGGCATCCACACAGAGAAGATCAAAAATATAGAAGGAGATTTGTGTATGTTGTACTACCTTTGTGTAGGCTATCACCTAGTTGTGGAGTGTATTTAAACATAGTAAGGAATAGTAGCCTACTGCATGGTAGCCTAGGCCCTATAGAATGCAGCCTCTCTGTTTGGGTATAGGCAGTACCCCCTCTGTACTGCAAGGCGCTCTCCCTAAACTTCAGCGTGTGTTATCTCTCCTATATGCCACTTGGTGGTGTTCTTCAAAATCAATGAATGAAGGTATTAGAAAGCCTGCGCAGTGGCACCTCGGGCTGACCTCGACTCCGTCACCCCTCCCCTCCCCCACCACCACCACCACCCCACCCTTCCCCATCCATTCCGTTCCATCTCCTCCTCCTCTCGCCTGTCTGCGTCGTTTCAACCCCAAACCTCTTGACTCCCACAATTTTAGATAGCGCTATTCGCTACATGAGCACTGCCTCCGTCATACAAACATTCTTCCGAGTCTCTGTGCACGGCAATATTATCGATGGCTGCAAGAAACTCGAAGTAGCGACCCTTTTAAAGCTGAACACATCTTTGAATAGCTTATTATTTCAGCTCGGTCGGGGAAATGCGGAGCTCGTGTTCTATACTGAACACACAGGGTAACATTTCCATTTGTTGGTCATTTTTCTTTAACCTAAGCGTATTGCTTTCGTGTTTGGTTGATTAGCAGATTTATTTATTCGGTTTTGTATAGCTACCAGTACTGCGATACTTTCAGAGGCGTCGGTAGCGTTTGCATGCAGTTTCATATAAAATAGAGCTACGCAGATTATATGAAACGGTAGCCTAGTTTTCTGATTCCCCGTCTGAGAACAAACACCGCATTCTGGTGTCCGTACTATAGTGTAGAATGAGCTCCTCCTAGTGCCTCTATTGAGAATTGCAGGGACTGCATGGAAGATGAGCGGAGCCGGATCATATAGGCTACAATGTATCGGGCTGTTCTTCCTATGTATCACATCATTGTTGATACTGTATCCCTAATTTCTGCAGCGCTTTTCCCGCCGGAATTTGTTAAGAATGATTGGCTGATTTCAGGCCGTTCTACTAGGCTACTCATCCTCACACTTGGCACCTCTGTCAAGGACAAATTCTGTTTTATCATTATTATTAGGCCACATGGGCTTCAAAGGCTGTCATCTAGGCCTTATGTTGATCAAAAGTCTAACTTAGTGCTCTTACCGCAACATTATGAGGAACCGGGGCTGTTAAGGGTGAAAATTACTCAGCAATTCGTGTGTTGGGGGGGTAGTGGTAGTCTACCCAGCGGACACCCGCTGCCCGGCCCCACTCACAATGACAGTGCAGATGGCTCCTCATTTGCATAGACTAACAACTCTGCGTAGCCTAGCGGCTGGAAAAGAGCTTTGCTAATCTCCCACCGAAAGTGGGCAGTGAAACCGTTACTTTCACAAATCCTGAGGATGATTACGGATACAATGATGGAGCAAACCACACAAACCTAGTCCATCTCAGATTGAATCCACAGTAGGCTATCAATTGTGTTGATTTTAAAGAATGACGAGGAACTGCATTCCACGCGTCTGTTCTGCATCTTGCTCGCATTCTATGCAACCCATTCGAAAAGTTGAGACCTTCAGTTTGCCTGCATGCATTTGGCCAGCTTTTCATTTCAATAAACCTGCTTCCACCCAAACATGTGTTCCTCTGTCCCCAGTAAACAATCTGTTGTTCACCTTCAGGTATTGCCTTTTAGTGGCCTACATTTGACACACAATTGTCTCATTTTTTTGTAGGCTATCTGTCCATAAAAGACAACAGGAAGCAGATTGGTGTGACTTGATGTTATCTAAATGGAAGAGAACACTAAGTGCATCAACTTTCAAACTTTCCCCCACTCCTGTCATTTACCCATGACAAAATGTACAGCACACTTTCAAGAAATCTATCCTAGCCTACATAATAAACACTGCTTCATAAAGGCTAGACATGGCCTGCACATGGCCTGCCTCTACAACTCAAATATATGAAGCACAACACTGCTCTGCAGCTTAACCAAACACTTCCATGGTAAAACCACAATCACTGTGCCAGTTCAGTTCGTCAGATCTCCATGGGTGTGTTGGTTAACAAGAGCACTGAACACAACAGTTTGGTGTATGCATTTGTGCACTTCGTACCTGATAGTGATGTGGCTATGATTATGTCCTCTACTGCAAGTCACTTTGGTTAAACAGCATCTGCCAAATGCAACGTAATGTTATGTGCACTTGTTTGTGTAACAAGTTGATTTGTGATGTCCATTAGGCTTTATTTTACCCGTTTGAGTTGAGGTTCTAAAACACAAAGGCCCAGCAATGAGAAGAGACTTACAAAATAAAAAAACAGCCATCACATAGTGGTCTTATTTTAAAAACCAAAACGCTACAACTCAGTGAGCAAATACAAAAAAATATCAGGAATAAAGCAGGTCAGGTCCATTGGTGGGTTTCCACCAGTATGCCTAATTATTGTTTATAGCATCATACATACAGTACATCATGGGTACACTCACATAAATACAACAGAATGACATAGTTCATTTTCCCTCCACACATTATTGCGGAACAGAGGAAGTAAAAACCTCCTAAAATGCAACATACACTGACTGACACACACGTCATACAACGCAAGCACACAGGCATGCTCTCTCTCTCACACACACACACACACACACATACACACACGCAAGTCAGGGCAGCTGGGCTTTTCTTTTCTAAAATATATTCTTTCCCCGGTTGCTGCTAAGAGATGGGGTGGGGGTAACGGTAACCGAACAGGTGAACGGGGTGGGGGCTGGGGGGGTTGTGCGCAGTACGTGTGAGACATTTTGCCGGAGGGGGCTGAGGTGGGTGGGTGGCTACAGAGATGCAGAGCTGTCAAAGAGTACTGCTTTAGGTGCTACTAAAGATGGGGGAGCAGGAGGAGGAGGAGGAGGGAACAGTTTGGTGCGGGGTGGGGTGAGGAAGCGTGTGGTATAGGCCTACGATGGGGCATCGTTCACTCCAGTGAGGGGGGTTGCTCCGGGTGCGATACCCCCACTCGCCCCCTCCCCCTACCCACACAGGCACTGCCAGCTGGGGTGTGGTGGTTGGGCCGCGCGCGGTGTGGTGTGGTGGGGTGTGTGTGTGTGTGAGCGAGCCGACCAGTGAGGGGCATCTCAAGACTTGACGGGCTGGATAGAGAGTAGACTGCCGAACTTGAAGTGCTGGATCACCGGGAATTTTTCAAGACACTGAAGAAAAGAAGACAGAAATAAATATGTCAGTGTTATGGAATGAGTAGAGCAGACGCGACTTGAGTGATTACAGCAATGATAGCAATTGACTTTGTATTGAGTCTCCGGCAACAGAAGAGACAACAGTGATTTGGGCGACTAGAGGCAATTTGAGCGACTTGAGCGACAGAATGTAGTTGGACTTCAGCGAACATTATGCAAATGAGCTATGATGCTGTTTGGCGACAGCCCACACTCAGCCATTGAGAATGTCTGAATGCTTGCATTCTGCCTTTAACGGACATACTCAGTCGCTTTTATCTATCGCATCGATTTGGCTGCATAGTGCAGCGATTCTCTGTTGCTTAATTTTGCGCCACCAGTGTGTTCGCCCGGTTAGAGATGATCTTTTCCTTCCGACAGCATTAGGTTACATTCAGCCAACACATTTATGTAAAGTAACTTACAATAGAAAACATTAGCTGCAGATCATGTGTTGTGAAAATACACATCGTATGTACAGAATATAGACATAACGAGTTTTGCCATGAAAACTAATGCCACCACCTTTTAAGCCATCCAGCTGAAACACGTCTTTCTTCTAGCTATGCTTCTGCCCATATAACTAAGGCATATTAACGCCATCACCAGATGAGTACCTTGGTATCTATCGAAGCATGAGTGTATGTGGTTTTGTAGCAGTTCATATCCAAAACTGCTGTCCATTCACACATTTCATCTTTTTCATGAGAATATTTACTATCAGAAACGTCTAAGTATTCACGTTTCAGTTATGGGCGTGTTTTGCTACAAAAACTATTCTGGCCCGACCAGTAAGCAGGGCTCTAAATTAACACCCGCAAACCGGCCAAATGCATCTGAAAATTCAGTTTAGAAAAAAAACCTACTAGCCACTTTGACTGATAGTGAGTGTTTGTCTGGCTAGTAAGATTTCACATCTACCAGCCAAATTGGCCAGTGATGGAAAAAGTTAATTTACATCCCGGCCAGTAAGTAGACGTTTATTTAGTCAGTTAAGTATTCATGAAAAGATCACATTTGTGAAAGGGCAACATATGTATATTTTGGAAATGAACAACTGAAATTACACATTGGACCTTTGAGTTACTACCATACTACCATCAGTTATGTGCTGATGGGATCCCGGCTCCAGCATGCAGCAGTGCTATGGAATGTGCTCTGGATGCTGGCGCCATACAAGTTCCATGAGTCAAACTCTTAGTTCTCTGTAGAAATGTTCTACAACAGTTCTAGAACATTTCTTCCCTTTCTGCTGACAATGACCCACTGCACAACAGACAGACAATAATTTCATAATTTGTTGTTGTATACGGGTCAGCAAAACTCGATCAATGATGTGGCAATTAAGTTGCATATAGAAAAATGTGTGTCCATGATGTAACAGTCGGAAATGAACAAAATAAAGGCATAAGATGAAACATTGGTTGTTATTGGTATTGCATGATGTTCTGAGTGTGCGACAATGACTGTTTTTGCAAGCACTGGACCGCTGTACACACGTCATACGATGTGCGTTTACAACAACTAAAGAAAAGAATGTGTAACAGTTCACCAGATATCTATGCGGATAAGAAATTAACACCTTTGCAATTATTTTATTCAATTGGCATAGGAATCAAGTCAAGTTATTTTATAACATTATAGCATTCAAACACCCTTTTTCCAACCACTGTTTTAACCACAATAATAATGCACTCAATGGGCAGGCTGCCCTCCCTTACATGCGAGGCTAAAAACACAGTCATGCCAACGGACGGCAGTGCAGGAAGATTGTTAACACATCAGAATAGGGTTCACAATTTAGCCATTAAATCCTGCCTAATCACTGTCTGTATAGGCGACTTCTAAGACGTGTCCAGGGCCTACTAGAGCCTTGTTATGATTATACGTCAATAACAAAGACGATATTGGAAACATATGTGACATTTGTGAATTAATACATGCCTAACACATGACACATTTTGCTTAACGCTCGTCTTATAAGTCACTTATATAGGCCGTTAGGTGTGTACTACTGGCTAACATGTGACCCCTATACCAAAGCCCCACCAGAGAACCAACAGTTGTAAGACTGTACTACACTCAGGCAGAAAGCAACAGAAGAGAGTGGTGGGACTAGCTAGCACAGACGCCGGATTCCAAACTGGAGACGCACAGAGGAGAAGGAGGGAAAGAGCGAGAGGGGGAGGGGGGTGGAGAGGAGGAAAGAGGAGGAGGACGGGGGTGTAGAGAGGAAAGAAAAGGGGGGAGGGCTGGAGGAAAAGGGGCGCTGTGTGGGTGGGGGAGGGGGCAGACAGCCTGGCCCCTCAGCTCTGCCTTGCCCTCCTATCTAGCAGAAGGGAGGGAGAGAGGGGAGGGGAGGAGGGGAGAGGGGGACTCTGCTGAACGCTAGCAGAAGGGAAGGAGAGAGGGGAGGGGAGGGCTCTGCTGAATGCAACAACACAGGATGTGGGCTCAGGAGAAGGGGGTGGGGCCCTTAGCTCTCTGCTTCTCTCGCACACACACAGGCACACACAGGCACACATACTTACGCACATGCACACACACACACATACAGTTGCAGCACTCGGATGCAATTTAAATACCCATGTTATTCCTGCATTGCACTTAAAAACACTGAAATGCAAGCTAAAACTAACGTTAACTTGAAAAAAAAAAACCCCATTACGTAACACTTAGTCAAACAATATACGTTGAAATAATAACATAATGTCTTATTATTGGGAAAGAGGCCTTAAATGCACTGTTTGTTAATAATAATAATAATAATAATAATAATATATAATTAATATAAAACATCTCTGAGAAAAGTATAGCTGATGAAATACAGCATGTTAACCAAGATCCATCTGGCACAGAGAGAGACTGAGTAATAATCGCGTCAGCCCTGCCGCCTACGAACTCAACTAGCAGAGACCCTCAGTGGCATAGTAGTGCTCACTGCTCAGAATGTCTGCAGAGTGGGGATGTGAACCAGCCTCTATGCACAGTGTTGGTTTTAAGTTAGCAGTTACTGAATTTAAATCACATTTGAAACCACTTCAACCAATCCTACGTGGCATATGGACTTGTTGTTCTGTATTTCTTGTGCACTTTTTATCTGTAAGCGTTTTATGCTAGTATTGTGTCCTTATTTGTAGTCACTTTGGATAAAAAGCTTGTAATGTAATGGAAGAACTTGTGTTTTAATGCATTTGTTGTACTGTACATTGCACTACATGCACAACAACATGTTTACATCTTGGGGGATATAGTGTACAGCTAACATCTGCAAGTGAAATTATATGTAAATAGTGTAATATAATGTGAAATAAGTGCAATTAGCAAAAATAAAATGAATTCTGATGAAACTGAGATGGAATGTTATCTGCACTATATCTGCAACCAACCAGACAGAAACAAAGGTTTCGATAAAAATCTTCACAACAGCTGGTCTCTACATTTCACAATATTTAAATGCCAAAGAATCCTGAAATAAGCACAAATTGATGTTTTTAACCATGCACAAAACAACCGGGAGGATTTGGGGTTAGGTAGAATGCAACGATACATTCAACCTGCAGAGGGCGCCAACATCAAAGTTGCAATTTTGCATTAGGCTCAAGGAAACGGTGACACTTTATGGGCCCAACATCATAGCTGCTGGAGTCCTGGCTGAATGAAGGAGGGAAGGCGGGTGAATACAAACCTCAGCTTTGTACATTCTGATGAGCCCTTGGTTGACCTTGGACCAGGTGGGCACGGCGCTGATGTTCCAGAGCTGGTTGGAGTGTTCCGCAAACGGGCCGGTCTTCATCTGCATAGAGGAGGATGATGAAGATGAGAGTTGAGGAGGGAGAGGAGAGCAGGAGGAGGATGAAAGGATAGGAGAGGAGAGGAAAAGGAGGATGAGCATGTGAGGAGAAGAGGATGGGGAAGAGGATGCAAGGAGAGGAGGATGAAGAAGAGGATGAGGAGTAATGGAGAAAAGAGAGCGGAGGAGAGGAGGATAAGGAGGAGAAAGTGGAGGAGGAAGAGGATGAGAGAAAAGGAGAGGTGAGGAAAGGAGAGGAAGAGGAGTAGGAACAGGAGGAAAGGAATAGGAGGAGGAGGAACAGGATGCCAATGATTAAAACGTTAGGACTTTATAACCTTCACTTGACTGACACATTTATTCACACTGCATGTGACTGGCATTTATTTGTGATGCAGTTCAAAACGGGTCCCAAATGTGCCATTTATGTACATATAGCAAACAGATAAA
>NC_085867.1:12800008-12847508 GCF_034702125.1 Engraulis encrasicolus | reverse complement strand
CTGCTCGAAACATTAGGTTCCCCACCCCTGGGCTAGGCTGACAGCGGGGAAACTTCAGGGGCGTCAGTGAAACGCGAGGTCAAGGGCAGGAGCAGAGAGAGTAGAGAGAGAGAGGTTCCATTGGCCCATTGTTTCCGGGTTCTATTATTGGGGGGAAAATCCCCCTTTAGGCAGACCTGAGGACTGTTCTATTCAATGCTAGGAGCATTATGACACGCCCCTTTAGGCAGACCGGAACCTGGTCACATTAGGTGCCCAGAAACCTATTATGTTGGCATATCTCTATACTTAAAGAATCTCTGGCGGGAGTCCGCATATTGGAAAGAGCCCACCATCTCCCCCCTCCAACCTTCACTCACTCACTCACTCGACCTAACCGCTGAAATCCCCACCACTGCTACGCCAACTCCACAAATCTCTGGTTGCTCACGCGATTGCCTCACCTCTCAGTACATCCTCTCCCTAGCTCACCCCTGCAAACACCACCAGTGCACGCTACCTCCTCGCTGCACTGCTCTCTTCCCTCTGCTCTCTCGCTCCTCTCCTCTCCTCTCCTCTCCTCTCCTCCTCTCCACTCCACTCCTCTCCTCTCCTGATCCACTCCTCTTCCCCTCCCTACCTAACCCCTGCAAACTTCATGGCACGCTACCTCCTCCCTCTCTCCATTCACTCGCTCGCTCCTCTCCTCAACTGATTCACCGTCTTCCTCTTCCTACCTAACCCCAGCAAAACTCACAACTGCCAAGTCAACAGACCTCCTCCACTCACTCATTCACTCGCTAGCTCCTGTCCACTTCTGCACAGCCTATTCCTACCTAAGCCCTGCAAACTCCATCACCATGGCAAGCTACCTCCTCCCTCCTCTCTAACTCACTCACTCCCCTCCTCTTCTCTTCTCTTCTGAGCTCATCTGTGCCTCCTGTCTCTACATAATCCCTTCAAACCTCAGCACTGCCATTCTACTGACTAGGCTGTCAGATCATCTATAATAGTTTCTTAATAGTTTTATTAGAAAAATAGAGGACATTGAAAATGCCACTTTTAATTAACATTTGGAGAAATATGTAGAATACTTACTTCATTAATAAATTTGATGCACTCGAAAAACATGTAGTCCTTGTGGTGCTCGTTCACAATCTTCTCCTCCACAAAGTGGCGTGGTTCTAGTGTGGGATGCTCTGACAGAAGGAATGGAGTAATTATTGTAGGAGCGTGTGAAACTACAGCTCATCACCACCAGATGTCGCCATTTCACCCCCATCTCAACACACATCACTTTGAAGTCATCATATATTATATGCATGTTTTTGTGTGGTTTTTTAATGTATTTTATCCAAAAATAAAATGTGCTCAGGTAAAGCCATGGGTGGGCTTGGATTTTATCAAGCAGGCCCAACAAACCAGAACGTTCAGTGAGTGTTCTTGAGAGTTTAAGAGATAAAAATAAATTACATAGTTCGACAATTCTTCTTATCGACTATTTAAGTGAAAAAATAACCAATGAAATCCAATCAGATTCTTTTTGGACCCATCTTTTTCATGATTTCTGTCTATGCCCCTGAAAGCATGTGTAATTATTAACACAAAATACAAGTCTTTGCTACACACATGTACTAAATTATGTATGCACAGGTTTCATATTACATCACATAGCGTGTTGTCGCCTTGGTGGGTTTTGTGACTGATGCAATTCAGGGGACTATTGTGAAAGAGACCTCCTACTCCACGGGCAAACTTGAAGGTAATTACAACTAATATTACGGACAATCTTGTGCGTCACTTCAGAAGAAGAATAAATAAGGGGAACAAGTGGGCTGATACAATAGGTGTAAGAACATTCATAAGTGTTTTTCTTTTCTTGCATTCCACCTGCTAGAGAGAGAGAAATTAGATAAATCGTTGTTGACTAGCTGGTTCAACAAACTGCAATTTATGCTAATACTTTTTTGACATTTGACATTTGTCTGTTCTGGCCTGAAATTTCTAGGTGTTTGCGTGGTGAAGACTGTTCAAAATAGAATAGTGTTTATTCCATGCAGTTGTGTTTCCAGCAGCAGTGTGTAACCTTAATGTGTACTGCTCAGCCATGGCAAATTTAACATCTCAAATGCAGATATATAAACTTTGAAACCCTTCAACCACCGTAACTCAATCTATACACTTTTTGTTCCCCTTCAATCTTTGGTAGAAGTGGAGAAATTATGTATAAGTTATGAATAATGCAGATCTAACCTCATGAGTGTCACACTCACTCACACACACACAAACACACACACACTAATATACACACACTCCCATTCCTCCTTCTACAGAAGATGCACACGCACATGCATGCACATACACACACACGTCAATACTATGCTGCGCTGCAGAAATGACTTAACTATGACCTAGTCAATGACACCCACACACACCCCTCCTATGCTGTGTTGGCGGGGGCTTACCTACGAGCTGGGCACTCCCCCAGATGAAGGGCAGGAACTGGAAGTCGTCGAGCCCCCACACCCCCTGGCTGCCGGCCGGCTCCATCCGGTAGGTCTTCTGCAGCTTCCGCATCACCCGCAGATATCTACAGCACCGGCACCAGCAGAAATCTGTCACCCACATGCATATGCAGCGCACTACACTACACACCCGAGACAGACTCACAGACTGGCAGCCTTCATCCTTGGTCTCCAAACAAAGGCCCGCGGGCCAAATCTGGCCCGGGCATGGCAAGCATTTGGCCCGCCATGAGGTCAGAACAAATGAAACATAAATGTGTGTGATTTTCGATTACTAAAACTTCAGTGGGTCATATCTCTCCAAAGCATTCACAAAGAGTTAGATCTTATGCTAACAGTCTCATAACAGATATTGACAATAAGGGAAACTAGAAAAGCGAAAATCTGTTCTCTGTCAAGACATCTAACTTGCTTCTCATTGGGTTGGGGCGTTGGTTTGGCGCGCAGTCTCACTTGCTCTACATAATTTGGCCCTTGGAGGAAAAGAATTGGAGACCACTGGCCTATATGCTACAACAATAGATTCTCCCACTCTTTTAAAAAACATTTAAACATTTTCTAAAGTATTTTGTACCTTTCATTAGGTAACAATTGATTGATCTAATAAGCAATCATTTACAGATTTTAGATAGTCGATACCATAAATATGTCATCCATATGCATATGCACTCCATGGCCAAGACAAAATCAAAGCCTACACACGGTACAATAGCTTCTCAAATTGTTTTGAAATTTATTGACCCTACTGGGTGGTCAACATGTTAATTTACAGATTTATTTACATTTACTGATAAATATGTATACCTTAAAGGGACACTGTGTGAGATTTTTAGTTGTTTATTTCCAGAATTCATACTGCCCATTCACTAATGTTACATTTTTCATGAATACTTACCACCAGCATCAAATTCTAAGTATTCATTATGACTGGAAAAATTGTGCTTTTCATACATGAAAAGGGGGATCTTCCCCATGGTCCGCCATTTTGAATTTCCAAAAATAGCCATTTTTAGCTGCAAAAATGACTCTACTTGGACCATACTAGAAAATATTTGTTGATTACTTTTTAAACTTTCATGTAAAGATCAAATTTGGCAATAGGCAGCCCAGTTTCAATGAGCAGCATAGTTGCAGTACCTTTTTTGTCCATTTCCTGAACAGTGTCCCTTTACATTTATTAAAAGTAGGGAGAGTAGGTTGCATCAACATATACAGACACCTTATAGTCATCGCATGCTACTGGAGAAGCTAATGTTAAGGCCGTTTGGTCTTGGAATGAGCACTCCCAAGTATTACTTCCAGTGGGAAATATGTGAGCGTTTGAGTGAATAACCTCTACTCCCGCACGCTCATTCACAGCTAAGCTGCCCTTGAGATAGAAACCCAACCCCATACTGCTCCATAGGGACCATCTGTGGTGTAGTCACACAGTGTGTTCCTCTGAACCAGTGTAAGCTCATTGACTTCTAATGCCCTACGATGCAATGTTCACTCCAAAAATAAAAAAGTGAACAGTGAACAGTGATCAGTGTGCATTTCTCCCCCCCCCCCGATTATTCATTATTTGACCAAGTTTACCTGCCTCACAGCTGCATTACTGAAGGTTGCATCTGCATTCCTGAAGGCCTGTGCACAAGGACTTCCATGGATTTTGGAAAATAACGCGACTTTGAATAGTTGTTAGGTACAAACCTGTCAAAAACTTTGAAAGCGATTGCCAGCTGGTCATCCACACGCAGCACTCCGATCTTACAAAGACAGCAGAGGAATGCGGCGAACGCTGCCTCATGCCCTGCGTCAAAACAGAAAATAAAACTAGCTCAATCAATCAGCATCCATTACACTGAGACTAATAAAGCATGCTTATTCCCCACACACAGTCTAATAATTTCTGTGTGCACATATTTACAGACTTGTTTCCATAAAATGAGACCAGACCCAATAATGACAGTAGGTCATTATGTTATAACAACATGAGCACAAATCTGATTCCGTCACCCAATTTTCTGGGCTGTTCAAAATTACATGCGTGGTTTATACTGCTGATGATTCGGTTAGCGCCGAATTAAGGAAAGGAATTTTGTGTCGGCTCAACAACCACCACGGGCCACTTTTTCCTGAATTATAGATGCGTGCTTCAACACTGCCCTCTAGTGACCGTAGGAGCAGACAACACTCACAAAGACGGACGGACACAGAGGCTAGAGGAAACAGAAATCCTGTCAGATATTCCTTCTGCCTGTGCTCCCCAACACTGGAGATTTCACTAATTAGTCAGTCAACCTGGCTGAATAGATGTGAAAATAATGTTCAGCTAGTTCTTTGAATTGGCTAGAGCGTATACAGTTTGTGGCAGGGTTTTTGTTTGTGGCAGGGTTTTTGTTTGTGGCAGGGATGTCCATCAGAGATGATTGGTAATGAGGAGACAGTTCATAGAGCGCTTCTTCTGCAATCAATGTGACAAAAGATCCTAAGCTGCATGTCTATGAACTGCCATGCACGCCCCCTTTAGGAGACTAGTAGGGGTTCAGAATGAATGATGCTCAATGGAACGTCACACCCATTTAGGAGATCAGTCTTGAACTCACTTTGTCGTATTGGCGACAAATGGTGTGCTTTATTTTGGTTACCATATTAAAAATCTTTGAGTCCACCTCTGAACCTAAACACCCGAATACAAATGGCGAGTTACCTGTGCCGTAGTCTATCCTGGTGGAGTTTCCCACCGCCTCCTTCAGGTAAACAGCTACCTCGGGCACCGCCCCCGCTCTGCCTTCCGGAATCACCGTGGAAACCAAGGCTTCTGCCTCCTAGCCATAACAAAGGGAAGCAAGCAATTTGGTCAGTGTGACCTTGGGGAAGCCCTGTGATTAAATGGATTTTCTATTGTCACCATATGAAACAAACTCTCTTTCTGAGTTAAATACAATAAACTAAAAAAAAAACTAAGTCCAGTAAAATATGAAACATACAACTCACAAACTCACGAATTATGTTTAATTGTTTAAATTTGGTTTCATTTCAGGTCTCTAAAACAGCATTGCCACCCGTTTACTACAGTGGGAATACCAAGTAGACCATTTTGAGACTAACCCAACAGAGTGACAATTAAATGATGTAATAAAATGGTCATATCCCTAGTAAAATAAAATGATCGTGTATTTTTCAACAACCTTAACAAGAGTTAAAATACCAAGGGATGAGTGCATTTACAATAAGCATGTAATCAAGTAGTCCACAGTTAACTTCGACCAAAATGTATCGTTCATGAAGTACTTAAAATGTTCAACATCTCTGCAGCAGACAAAAGGCGTGTGCCTCAAACTTACTTTTGCATGCAAACAGCACAGCGTCTGCACGGCGATGTCAAGTGCAACACTAAAATCCCAGAAATGATTACCCAGAATTGCACTGCCTGCTTATGGAAGGGGACCAAACCCAAAACATCCACAAGGATCACACAAAGGATTTTTTTCTCTATTTGTTTGAATTGCCTAGTTTAACACGTATGGCCATATTAAGCATAGCAATGGAAGTCTATGAAACCAAACAAAACATCATCAAATGTACAAAAAACGGGCAAAATGTGCAAAAAGGCTATCAAATTCCACCCAGTGATCACTTGTGGCTTGACGCTAATGGTTCTATCCCCTTCCACAGATCATGCTAAGCTATGCTATGCTATTAATTTTAATACTAATAAATCTAAGTACTGAACACACTGAGAAGAAAATAATATGCACATTCATGTTGAATACTTGGAAAAACAAGAAAGGTTAGAGGGTTCCTTTAAGGCTTCTGCTGAACTGAAAGAGAGAGACTCTCACCTGGTCCAGTTTGGAATACCAGGTCCTGTATGCCTTATTGCCGAAGCGAGAGGGCTGATCCACTGGAGGCGTCTCGTCGATCCACTGGTCTAGGGTGTTCAGCAGAGACATGAGCTTCTCAATCGTCTGTAGAGGAAGATAAAATAGGCACAATTAGCTCTTTTCACCATGGCGTCAGAGAAGGTCTGTTTTGTATTGGAGCAGGATAAATGCTGACTGATTTGAGGCAGAACAAAGTGTTTATATGTAGTTTCTATGCCACTGGATGCAACATATACCTGCTTTCAATGCATTGAAATGGTCTGTGCATTGAATTCAATGGAATAGATTGTGAATTGAATGCATTGAAATAGTCTGTTTTTTTGATGGTGTCTGACCACATGAAAACAGTGCATCAAAATCAGCCACAAGGTCACAGGTTCAATGCCCCATACTGATAGCTGGATGGAACCATGACTGATCTATGTAACCAAGATCATAATGCAAAGTCCAGACCCAGTCTCCAACCTATGACCTCACACAGTAAAATTGTGGTATGGAAGGCAGACATGATGCCAAGTGAACAAAAAGCTGAATGGCCAGGTATCAGAAGTACCAACACAGTTATAACAAGTCAATGCAAAGGACGATGCATCTTACCTCAGACTCCTTGTATTCACACGTAAGCTTCTTTCCTTTCACCCCCTCATTCAAAGTCAATACAAATCCCATGTAGTCAGCATATGCCTGAGACGAAAAAAAAAAAAAAAAGTTGAAGTGTAATGCCAAACACAACATAGGTAGCATAGGTGAGCACTATAGAGTACCCAGTCTTTACTATGGTGTCATAAGGTGTTATAACATGTA
This sequence comes from Engraulis encrasicolus, assembly GCF_034702125.1. Lineage (NCBI taxonomy): Eukaryota > Metazoa > Chordata > Actinopteri > Clupeiformes > Engraulidae > Engraulis > Engraulis encrasicolus. Next base: position 12,840,331 of record NC_085867.1, on the reverse strand, counting down.
TAATATTTATACTGTGTTTTAACATTTTCTGACTAAGATATTTACTTTTTATTCTAACTATATATATTTTTAGGGCAGTCATGGGTAAGTGGTTAGGGCGTCAAGACTTGTATCCCAAAGGTTGCTGGTTCAACTTCTGACCTGCCAGGTTGGTGGGGAAAGTAATTAACCAGTGCTCTCCCCCATCCACCTCCACGACTGAGGTACCCTGAGCATGGTACCGTCCTGCTGCACTGCTCCCTTGGGGCGCCATTGGGGGCTGCCCCCTTGCACGAGTGAGACATAAATGCTATTTCGTTGGGTGCAGTGCAGTGAGCACTGTGTGCTGTGGAGTGCTGTGTAACAATGACAATGGGAGCTGGAGTTTCCCAGGTGGGCTCTCACTTCACTTCACTTCACTTCACTTCACTTCACATGGACCATGCACTTATGCCGGACATAAAAGAATGGAAATGAATTATCTGATTTTGCATCACACAACTCTCAAAACAAAACCTTGACTGTACATGCATGCACACTTTCTAGAGACTTCTTTGTGACCTACCTGAGATCTCTTCCATTTGCCCATGTCCGGAACCATACTGATCTCCTTCTTTGGGACCATGAAGTCGTAATTGATGGGGAGGGGTGGGGCGTCATCTTCAGGAGAGGAGCCTGAGAGAGAGCGAGAGCGAAAAAGAGAGAGAGAGAGAGAGAGAACCAGTGTGATCTTACTTACGATCCTGATTAATGTCAGCATCTTTCATGCCAACAACAGCATCAACAGAAAGAGTTATTCTAGTAAGCAGGACCACTTTCTTGCCGCAGTATTACAGTGACATGACAAAATGTAAACTCTGAAACTGTTGGGCAAGCACAGTATTTTGCACAGTGCGAAGATAACACATGGCCGATATAAGAATTCTACCAGCAACAACAGGGTATGAATAGGGAACTAACACCAGCAAGCATTCAAAGCCAAAAGGTAAGAGGAATGACAGCACATTTGCATTGCACCATTGGTAGGACCAATGTCCTTCGGGACTGAAGTAAATTAATGTTGAATCCTGTAATGCATGGCATTACACTCACCATTTATTACACCCCATAATTTAAATTACATTGAATAAGAAATAGACCCAGTTATACTGATGAATAGCCTACTCCCAATTTATTTTCTTACACTACATGATAGAGTGTGTTCACACAGAGTCAATATTATCTGCACTGCTTAATTCAGATTTATTACCCTGAAGGCACCCTAAAACTTTGCAACAACAGTCACAATTTAAAATAGGTCGCTGATCCACCGTCCCCTTCTAAGACCTGACCGAATACTGTTACAATAAGGAGAAGATGGCATCAATATTTCAGCAGCGTGTTTACAACAGAACTAAAACACACACGGCGTGACGACTGCAAAGCAGCACCAGACTGTTTGCATTGCATGGATCCTGACAGCCATTCCAGGGCAGCTAAATAGGCCAGCTACATTTCGGTCAGATTAGAGCTAGCATGAGGCATTATTGATCTAGTGGAAAGCCATGACCATGGTCAGCAGGGTTGACCAGCAGTGGAAAACATTGACAAGTCTAACAACCAGCAATCGAATCCATAGCCATAGCCATACGATTAACCAAACGAGCATTCATGTAATGGCTTTAGGATGATCATGCTACGCTTTTGAGAAAACATTCGCGTTGGTACACACACGAAACACACACGGAGATCTGAATGAAACTTTGCGAAAACTATTCCAACTAGTTAGCCTTTTTCGGCTAGGCAGCCTCTGTCAATTCAGAAGTGACAAGCTATGCTAATGCAGCCGCAAGAATGGATGAGAAAGTGATGTTGAGGCAACGCTCTCTTCAAATTATGATACTACACAACGAGTTAAATGCATCTAAACATAACCTGGAGGAGATGGGTGAAACACCATGCATGCAAAATGAACAACGTAACTAAAAATACGACAAAATTATGTCGATTACCTGATTGCTGCTCAGTCTCCGCCATGTTTATTTTAGAGCAGAGGGGTGTGTCTGACGTCACCTTTCAACTTTAACCCTTGGGTTGAGAAAGGAGAAATCTATTTAAATTATTTACTGCGCGAATCAGTTGGATCCATATTGTATTTAAACTTTAAATACAGAAGAAATATGGTATATGCTCTTCATTAAAATACGTAAAGAAATGTTTTGAAAAACAAGTCCACTCCTGCAGGTGCGCCCCCTGTCATAAACAGTCAGTCTCGTGAGCGCAGGGTTGTGAGAGGCTGTGTTTTGAAGGGGGCCTCGACTACGAAGCGAAGTCCAGCCGACTGTCTTTGGCACTGATCACCAGTGCTCATGTATCGTAGACCTATCAGGGAATGTATGTCTGAGTAATCTCCCCTTTAAGAACCCACCGTGTCCTTTAGGGGCGTTCCTGCGAAAAACAGTGATGTTGGGCTTTTTAGTCCGGGCGATGGTGAGTACAGAATAAAATGCGTAGCCAAGTTTTATTTGCCTATTATCAAGCGCTAGCTAGTTGTTTGCTAGATTCATCAAATTAGCAGCTAGTAGCTTCCGTAGGAACTAGATATAGCCAATCGTCGTGTATTCTTCACCTATTAGAACTAACTGCAGTTTCTGCGGCTTTAGGTATTTCTGCTTTTGGTCTTTGAACCGAAAGACAGCCGTTTACCTTAGCTGCCGAGAAGACCAGTTGAGTGTGCGTGGTGGTAAGATTCAACCTTTGGAATTTCATAACAACAGAGCCGTAGAGCACTAAACAAAAAAGTATGCATAGCTTGACTTTCTAATTAGCTGTTATTTTATTTGACGGTTAGCTCGAGTTTCATCCCAACTGGTTAACAACCTGAAACATAAAAGTAAAACAATTACCTTGCTGACGAGAATGACAGTTTGGTGACATTTTGTTGGGGGTCAGATCAGCTAGACTGCAAGTCAGAACAGAAGCACATTCTGTACGGTTATGTTTTGCATGACGTAGTTCTAATGTTGAATAAGATGAACGGAGTAGACAGCCTGTCATCATCACCCCCTGTCTCTCTACTAAACAGGGGAGGGCTGGAATGGTGAAATCATCAAGCCTAGTGAGACCTGTGGCGGTGACGAAGGTCCCAGGTCGCTACCTTGCACACCAGGAGAGTTTGCCCAAGCTACCCGTGCCACCTCTGCAACAGACATGCGAGCGCTACCTAAGGGCGCTCGAGCCCATCGTGGAAGAAGAAGACCTGCAACACACACGTCAACTCCTCGAAGAGTTTCAGACCGGAGGCGTCGGTGAAAGGTTGCAGAAAAGTCTTGAGCGCAAAGCCAGAAAGACTGATAACTGGGTATGTTTTTATGTACATGTAACTGCAGGTCAAATGGTTTTTGAACTGGGATTTGTGAACTTCCTTGAACTGAATTTGACCTTCTATTTATATACTTTCTCTGACTGTCTCTTAAGCTTTCATCCATCTTTCTGCTTCTTTGTCTTCAGCTGTCAGACTGGTGGCTACAGGTAGCCTATCTAGACTACCGGATGCCTGTGATTGTGCACTCCAGCCCTGGGGTCGTCCTGCCTCGCATGGAGTTTAATGACCGCCAGGGTCAGATGAGGTGAGTTCAAGACCACCATGACATATGGATTTGGGTTAATGGCAGACTTAGACCTCTGGGACCCATGATGGGATTAAAGAGGACACAGTTTTCTGTCTCCCCAACTTGTAAATATGCAACAGTAACTCGGGCCATTCGTGAAGTCTTAAGGAGAAAAACAGAAAAAAAATCTACTTTAAGCTTCGTGGTGCCTTTACGAATAGCCTCGTTTCTTGTGATTGGGCGACGAAAGGGGGAACTGACAATTGGGGTAGTTTGGTTCTGGGGGGAAGAATAATGCGGACGGACGTCAACAATCAAGCGCAAGTGAAGGCTAACTGGAAACGACGGTAATCAAACATTTCGAACAAGTGATTTACGGTTAAGTTTAGGGTTAGGGTTAAGGTTAGGGTTAGGTTTAGGTTTAGGGTTAAGGTTAGGGATAATGTCGGAGGAAGGGAGACATGCCATGAAGCTGACACAACGACAGCGCTCCCCTCCCGGAATGCACACTTCTCTCTCTCACTCGCTCTCTCTCACCTTCTCTCTCACCCACTCTCGACGACAGCACACGTTGCCCAACTACGAAAAATGAGTCTATATCGTAGCGGCACCACGAAGCATGTAGTTGATTTTCCACGAGACTGGGCTCAAATATGGCAACAAGGCCATTCAGTACCAAGAAAATAAACAATGGAATCCCCACACGGCATAGAGATTTGTTCAACTTGCTGGCTTGAAAGTCGGAGACAAATGGCTGGATTCTGGAAATCATTTTGCTGTCTACTCAATTACTTGTGACATACAGTAAGAAGGGAGTTCTGCATTCTCTGATAAAGTACGTAGAAGGTATGCTGGATGATCAATAATTCAGAATTAAAACCATCATGTAAACGTAGCCATTGTGTGCTTTGAATAAATAAACCGTCTATCAGAGTTTGAGTGTGCAGACTTAAATCTTGTAATTGATATAGCCTACTGTAGGAGTGTACTCTTGTTCCTGCACCTGGCCTCAGTGAGATAGGATGTAATGTTCTCTATTCACGATCACATAAAGGTAGAACACAACAATGATCTCGCTACCATCATAGCAGATGTATTTTGGTAAATGGGCAACTTAAATATCTGTCACAGTTGGGAAAAATCAGGGACTTTCACGGCCTTCTCAACATTTAACATTCATTCAGTGCCTAAACAAATCATATTCAATGCTCTTAAAGGTGTAGTTACTACACTATTATTACCTCCGCCAGGAGGTTATGTGATGGCCCGAATTTGTGTGTGTGTTCGTCACGCTGCTATTACATGGCCTGCCACAGGGTGCGTAAGGACCACTGAGGAGGAGCCCTGAGCAGCACCCACTTACTAACTGGCGTACCTTCACGCAGCCACCTTCAAGCAGCCACACCAGTGCAGAGCATTGAAGTGAAATGCATTAGCCTACCGCAGTCAAAATCGCTATCAAAAAGCAGCCTTAGCTACAGGCTCGCAGATCGTTTAAGTTCACAATGCCGTCACAAAACATTCATATAAAATGAAGCTCAAAGAAAGGCGCGCGCGAATTGCGTTAGTCCACGGTGATTTGCTGCTTCCCAAATCCCCGCGCACTGAAGCCATCAGCATTACAAACATTCCATAGACTAGTTCCTAGACTTCATAACGAATGAACGCTGGAGATGCGGCGAACAGTGATTTTCAATACGAAATAGAGAGCAGGCTCGGGTCAAGCCACAGCGCCAATACCTATCACAGGTAGGAGGAACTTCTCCAACAACTGTAGTGTAGGGGTAGGCAATGATTCCCCCAGTCGAGTCGACATGTCTCTCGCTAAGCAATTGCGTTTGCACCACAATGTTGGTGTCGATATTGCAACGATATTGCAACAGCTAGAAATTTTAGAAGTGGATTTACCTCTCAAAAGTTTGTTTAGCCTTACGAAATAGCCCAAAACAATAACTGACACTCCACAACCATCCATGCACAGCCACTGGATAAGGGGATTCTTGCACATTTCATTCTGATTCAATAATTAAGTGAACGGCTCAAAGTAGCCACAGTGTCTTGTTATTACAAAAAATAGGCCTATATATAATAATAATATAATATAATAGGCCTATTACTGCGCGTTGGGGACCGCTGCACTAGGCTACTGTAGAATATGTAGGTCTACTACGGGTGTTGGCCAATGAAAATTGTGCTTTTTAATTTGTATTTTGTTTTAGATGGTAGCCTAATGAAAGGCATGCTGCCAATCATCAACAATGTGACTATGTAGCAATGAGCTTCAAGGCTTAAGTGCATTTGCAAATCACAGAAGGCATAGGCTATAGCATGAACAATCACTTTGCCAATAAAACAATCAAAGGTGAACTAAACAGACCACAGCTAGAGGACATGGAAATGATAAAAGAGACAGTAGAACTATAATTTGGTTACAACTTGACGGTTCAATTACCTGAACACAAATGCTATGTAGCCTATAGGCCTAAATGCATGAAACCACATCATGACTCCACTTATGTCCAAAACGAACTGAACTTCCTTGGCGGAGGTCTGCGTTCTCTGAATGCATTTCTAGTTATATGGTGTGACGTCATCGGTCGAATGCTCCATTCATTTCAACGGGGCTCCCCAACGTTCGCACGTCTGTTATTTTTCGATAACGGACGGCGGGTTGGTCTATAACAGACCGCTGTCAATGGCAACAAGACTTTTCACTGCTAAAGCGACTTTTCAACAAGACTCTAATCAGCTGCTGTGATAGACAACACCTGTTGTCCTGGCTACCTAGCTGTTGCCTAGCGGTGTTCCACAACGGCACTGTTTTGTTTTGCGCAGCAACGATCTTAACATTAAACAGGCCTAAAGAAATGTCCCCGCCATGTGTGAATCATTTAAGTATGTCCATATAATAAGCGGGTTAACTTTCGGCGAGTCGGTCGCTTTGTGGAATAGCAGCACTTCAGAGAGAACAAGACCCCGGCCTCCGCTCCGCGTCGGGGTCTAAAGATTCTCTCTGTCGTGCTGCTATTCCACGGTAGCGACCTTCTCGCCGAACGTTAAAGGGGGATTCATACTTTTCGTGACTGGCGCTACCCTCCTTCATACTTCACTCGCGACCTCACTCGCGCCGTCACGTGACCCAAAATGACGTCACACGCCGTGGCGCGAGCTGCCGTGGCGCGACGTCGTGCACCCCACATTTTTTGTAACTTGTCGTGCGCCACCAGCGACCATGCAGGTAGGCAGACAAAGCAGGAGTTGCGAAGAGAGGCTACAACTACTGTAGGCCAGGGCTGTAGTCAAGTCCACCTTTGTAGAGTCCAAGACAAGTCCAAGACCAGAATAGTCAAGTCCGAGACGAGTCAGAGTCAAAAGAGTTTCGAGTCCGAGACAAGACCGAGTCCGACAAGATTCGAGTCCAAGTCAAGTCCGAGTCACATGTCGGTCAGTGTTAAACAGTGCAAAGGATGAATGCCAATTATGAGAATGTTTGAAGGTAACCGATTGGGAGGGAAAGTGGAAAACAGCGATCCTAGCGGTTACGTTCCAAACACCAGGGTGATCCTATTGAAACTCCCATAGACAAGTTTTTTAAAAAATCCCACAAAGATATGACTTGGAACTATAACACCAGACACATTTTTCAGCGTACACAATAGCATGAACTACTACCTGTGAAAATCTTAAGTCATTTTTTGCCCTTTTAAGAAAAATAGAAATTGTGCCAATCTGGTCGGAAACGGACTTAACTACAGCTCCCAGCATGCTGTGCTTCGCGCCTCGTTGACAACACAGAGAAACAAATGAACGCGAACGAACGCAAGTTCTTCGCATATCTTCACATTCTTGTAATCCTATGAGTTCCACATTGTCTTCTTATTACACATATATACACGTGATCATTTTGATATGGTTTTAAATTCTCTAGTAGATATGATGGCTTCTGTGGTGACGAGTAACCACCTCTCTGGCTCATGTTTGGCTATGCTAATTTGGCTATGCTAATTACATGGAGTAAACAAGCCACACATGCCAGTCAGTGTAGTTCTGTATTAGCTTTTTAAAGAATATTAAAATCAGCTCAGATCAGTGAAAAACCGAACATTTTACCACCTGATTCGATAAAACGGGCCAACATGCCCATAATATGACTGCCACTACTTCTACTTCGTCGTCAGGGCCGAGATGTAATTTTTCAAAGAAAAAAAACATTCATTTGTTGCAGGGGGTTGGAACGTTGCCAGCAGGGGGCGATGAGATTACTTTCCCTCCCTATATGCCATGGATGTGAAGACAAACATTTATGTTGTTGGATTTCAAGCTCCATTCTAGAATTTATGATAGTCAATGCTCTGAACAAAATAAAGACAGAACCGGTCGAGTCCAAAAGCTTCATTTGGCAAGACCAGTGTCCGAGTCCAAGACAAGTCCGAATCCAATTGATGGCGAGTCCAAGACAAGTCTAAGTCCATAAAAAAACGGACTTGAGTCCGGACTCGGACCGAGTCCGGACTCGAGTACTACAGCCCTGCTACTACAGAATGGATCCTGCATCATTTTGAGGATAATAAAATGTCCTAGAGAGTTATTTTATCTTCTCTCTTAAATGTTGTTCAGTGAAACAATTGTTTACTTTGTTCAGAAGCACGTTGTGTTCGGCGATCTATTTATAAATTCTGCCGCCAGAACATTGCTCTCACATGGTCTTGGAATGATCTGGCAATGTAGGCTACAACAAAAAATATATGTTTCAATGTGGTAAGTCACAAGTCAGACGTTCAGTAGCCCTACAGCAGCCGTGTTTGGCTTTCTATTTTATACATCCATAGAACTCACACTTGCGAGTTGCGAAAGATACTGCCGTTTCTCTCATGAACAGCAGAGGGCACTTCCGACAATGCGAGCGAAAGCCTGTTTGAAGCAAAGAAATTCGACAGAGAAGAACAATCTCTAGGGGGGAAATGCGTTGGCCACGGTGTAGTACGGGGGCGTTGCCTGAGGACACGAGTGGATGGAAAATTAACTCCCTTGCGCATGGTCATTGGTCAGTGGGTGAGATGGATACCATTTTCGTACTCCCTTGCACATGGTCAGTGGGGGCGACACCATGATGGATAATTTGTGGCAGTTGTTGGTCAGCAGTAATTGCTGGGGGTAATTAAGGACAGCTGACAGACCTTCACGCTGTCCTATGACCTGTTCCACAGTGAATAACATTTCCGTACTCCCCTCGCCATCATTTCGTACTACGCTGTTATGACGTGAGTAAGCCCTCTTGTCTCAACCGTCTTTGGTCAGCATTATTCTGCCAGAACCGCAGACAGGTTGCCTGCCTAGCAGCACTAGACCCATCGATTCAGGTTGAGGAAGTGAGAGTGGCTACGACGGATTGGGGGGGGGAGGGTTGTGTCTCTCTCTCGCATGGCTAGGTTACCAGATAGGGAGAGACGGAGTTCAACATTACAACAGTTAACAGTTAAATGAATTAGTATGTATTTGTCGACAGATGACTGCAGTACGGTACATTGTTGTTTGTATTTGCCTACTGTTGTTGTAAAAGAGCATGGCAATCATAGTAGTATATGTAATTGTGGTATTGAAGATAAGGCCATGGTCAATAGTAAGAACTGCAGTATTAAACCTACAAATGTCATACCCTCATTACAGTGCATAGGTGAACGAGAACGCAATCAAATTGTCAATGTTCTCAAAGGTGTAGTTACGACACTATTACGTATGTCAGTCTTCCCATTCATCTTTCCTCTGCTAGAACGGCAGACAGGGACGGGGACAGGGCGAGGACGAGTTGTTTAACATTACTCACACGGTGTCGTGAACTTTGTACACACTGCCCCGGCTAGCAGCAAGCCTTGCTAGGCTATTTGGGGAGTGCACTGTGCTCACCCAGGCTGCCACACTCTCTGTCATAGTCCTGCCGGTGCTGCTGTTTGTGTTTCGTCTACTCAGCTCAATTTCCACACAACACAACAGTGCCCGTTCATAATGACCAGCACACAGACTTCCAATAGGGCGAAAAGAGATGCATTTTATGTCACCAGCATCAATAGGATGTTCTGATGTTATGTTACATTTTCCGTGTCTGATTTTTTGGTGTTCTTTTTAAACCAGGTGATTGGCTTGGCTGGTCATAGGTGTATACAGTGTGTTATATAACTTGTGATACGGAAGTGTTGGCATCGACTATCCATTTGTATGAGTTGCAATGCATACAGGCTTTTCCTTTTGAGCAGCGACACTCCTTTGTGTCAAAAACGTAACAAAATTTAACATCATCATTAAACATCATTAAAATTTCCTTATTCGCTGGTATGTTCAATCACCTTAATCCTTAACTAGGAGTATGGCTTTGGTTAAACTTTAGTAAATCTGTATTCAAAATTAATTTATATATTTCACAGGTTTGCTGCTAAACTTATCTCAGGGGTCTTGGATTTCAAGACAATGATTGACAAGTAAGTGTGGATTTTACTATTGGTGGAAACATCGATACAATTCTACTCAATCCTTAGTCCGTATGCAGTTATTATATGATGATAGCACGAGTTGGAACTATGTGATGCATATGTGACGTTAAGGTGATAGTGAGTTGTGGTAATGTCCTCCTATTCCAGTGAAACCTTGCCAGTGGAGCACTTGGGAGGGCAGAAGTTATGTATGAACCAGTACTATCGGGTCTTATCGTCCTGCCGCATCCCGGGACTCAAGAGCGACACAGTGGTGAACTACTCCCAAGACAGAAGGGCTCCGACACACGTCACAGTAGTACACAACTTCCAGGTCTGCAGGCTTTTGCAAGTTCACACATGATTTTTTTATGTCTGTGGGCAATGTGCAAAAAAGTTTACCAAATTCAAGTGTCTTCAAAGTGTCAATTGTGTTCAGGGGTTCCGAAATGGCTAAGTTGTTTTGGTGATGTGTGTGTGTGTGTGTGCGCATACATGCAGTTTTTTGTGCTGGACGTGTACAACAGTGACGGCACGCCGCTGACGGTGGATCAGATTTACATCCAGCTGGAGAAGATCTGGAACTCCTCCCTGCAGACCAACAAAGAGCCCATCGGGATCCTGACCACACAGGACCGCAACACCTGGGGGAAAGCCTACAACAACCTCATCAAAGGTGAGCAAAAGGAGACATAGTCATGCTGATTATTAATGTAAATGTTACCCACAGCACTTGGGGAAAGGCCTACAACACTCTTATCAAAGGTGAAGAAAAGGAGACATAGTCATCATGCTGTTTATTAATGTACACTATATGTTACCGCAACACTTGGTAGAAGGCGTACAACTGCCTCATCAAAGGTCAGCTAAATGGCACATTCCAGACCCATTCCAAACTACTAGGAGATGGGACTTCTCCCATCTCCCACTACAAAAAATGCTTGGGAACACAAATTGAAGTCGGAGGATAATGGCGGCGCCCATGGAGCCGTTATTTGAAGCGTCAATAAATTAAAAAAAATGTCTTTTCTCTTGTGTGCGGTTGTTTTAGACACAGCAATTTACGTAAACTCAACATCTTCTTCATGTTATGGGTCAACATGTAACTCATAGTAGAAATAATCCTTATTTCAGCTCTTTTGGCTTGTATCAAAACACCGCACCATAGTAAGTTAAGTCACGGCAGTTGCTATGGTTGTAGAATTCCTGGGGGACGGCCTGTAACACCCTCATCAGAGGTGAGCCAGAGTCATGCTCTCTTTATTCGTGTAAATGATTTGGTAACGAACAGCTGAACAAATGATTTGGTAACGAACCGCTGAACGAATGATTTGGTAACGAACAGCTGAATTTTCAGATATTTGATGTAAATTCTGAATCAATTCATAGTGGTTATTTTAAGCATTTTTTTCGTTATGTGGGCAAGCAAAGCTCAAAATCAAACAAAGGTAATCCTGATACTGGTGTTGGCCTGGTTGTTGATGTGGCGTTAATTACAATGTTAAGCATTAGTAGATGTACAATGCAATGTTACCAACCATGCTTGATCAACTATTGTTTCATTTCATTTGATTCTACACTAATTGAATGCCATTCATTCACATCCCCATGTATCCCAATGCAGACAGGGTCAACAAAGAGTCTGTGCGTGCCATCCAGAAGAGCATATGTACGGTGTGTCTGGACGCACCCATGCCTCGCGCCTCCGATGACATGTACCGCAGCCGGGCGGCTGTGCAGATGCTCCACGGCGGAGGCAGTCGCTGGAACAGTGGGAACCGCTGGTTTGACAAGACCATACAGGTAAGGGAGCTCCAATTGACCAGGTGCTGTGGAGTGGAGCCAACAAGACCAACTGGGGAGTGTTAACTGATATGATTTTAATTGCAGTCATCCTTTAGGTTAGGGTCGGCATTGCAGAGAATTGTTCCACTCCAAATGTTCTTTGTGCAGCTGTATCCCATGGAGAATGGCAAAGAGAATTCAGAAATGAGTCACCTCTTACAACTTGACAAACCATGGACTACAATTACCTTTTTAAGATTAAAAAACACGTGTTGCTTTAAACTGTGTTATGTGTAATGGGGTTTAACAAGACCATACAGGTAGAGGCATGTAATACACTTTTGCTGAGGGGCTTAATCAACTACTGCTGCTTTCATATTTGTGGTAAGTGTATCAGCAGTCACAACATGTGATTATTCTGCACAACATGTGAGTGTTTTAACTGGGTCATTGAGCACTGCTGAGTGTCAACATTGAGGCTGCTGAATACAACATAGCATTTTCACGACAGGGAAGTGAAAGATACAATGTGTCTTTCTATCTGTGTTTGTCTGTTAAAACTTCCCAAAAATGCGGCTCACACTGAACAAGTGTGACAAATTCAAATGTCTTTTCATCCTTTATTTAATAAATGTATTACATTCATTATGTCTCATTATTAATTCAAGTCTTAAGTTTTCTTTTGTTTCAGACTTTGTGCCCTGTCACTGAATATCTTCCATCTGTGTCTTGCAGTTCATTATAGGGGAGGACGGATCTTGTGGTTTGATCTATGAGCACGCCCCAGCCGAAGGACCCCCAATTGTCAAATTAATCGACCACGTAGTTGAATACATGTGAGGCCCAACACTCTCTTATCCTGTTAAGACACAGTGTTATACATTTGCGGTTACCACAATTGAAATGACCAAGTTGTAGTGCATTACTAAAGGCTGTGTGTTATGTCATAGTAGTGTAGTACTATTGTAATTACCTTTTCAATGACTATTACAGCGTTCCACTGGTGAAACGATGTGCATTATGGGGCTCCCGTATCACTCTCTATGTGTCGATGTCATAACATGTATAAATTATTATTGTTTCAAAGATGGATTATTGTTACTTCATACAGTATAGTATCTACTGTAAAGCATTTTGACTAGATACCCTACATCTTCTCCCCCAACAAACACTTTTATTCTTGTGTATGTGCTAAAAGGGGGACGTCTGAAATGGTGCGCACTCCAATGGTACCCCTACCCATGCCCAAGAAACTGCGCTTCAACATCACACCAGAGATTAAGAAGGACATTGAGGATGCCAAACAGAGCCTCAACATGTAAGATCAAAAATCTGAACTTTGAAGTGACAATACATAAGTGGTTGAATTTAATCATTCATATGCCTCTCTTATGTTGCCTAGTTAACATTGGTCATCCAAGGCACAAGACACTTAGAATCTGGATACAGCTTAACAGATGGATGTTTTAGCCATGTTATCCATGCCATGTGGATGTGCAATCTCATACAAAGCAGTTTTTCTTCCTTTTATTCCTGTCAGTTTGGTTGCTGAGTGAAATTGACTTTGGAAACACACAACCTTTAGCATTTCCTCAGTTCATCAGTTTACATCATTGCCACTTTGTAGACACCATGCTAACTTTTGTTACTGTTTAACTGTTGTTTGCACTTTGCAGATTGGTACATGACCTTGATGTCCGTGTCATTGTATTCCCTCATTTCGGGAAAAATGTTCCGAAGTCGCACAAGATGAGTCCAGATGCCTTTATTCAAGTGGCTCTCCAACTAGCCTATTACAGGTACTGTACATCCTTCCAGAATGTGTCAAACAACTAGTTCCTTATGGCTGCGCCATGCTTTTACTCATATAAATAATCTGAGTATGTTTTGCCTAAAAAGATGCAAGACTGCACCAAGCTTTAGTGTTCAAATGTTATCCAAATAGAGTTGGAGTTGGAGTAATGCAAATGGATTTCTTTTTAGCACTTGGAAGATGTGCAGCTCCTTCTCTAACAGATTTCCTTACTGTCTGGTAGTAGTTCTCTTTTGGTTGATTTCACTACCTTACTACCTTTTATCACTCCCTTACTATGACAACACCATACTACTACTACTATTACACACACCTCTGGGGAGTGAGATGTCTCTCTCATCTCCCTCAGAACAGGGTTGGTAATCTATAGTAGTTATACTTCTCTAGATTAACTCCCTCCACGTTATATTGCCCACCCATCCCCTCCTCTTCCTCCTCCACAGGATGTATAAGGTGTGCTGTGCCACCTATGAGAGTGCCTCTCTGCGGATGTTCAGGCTGGGCCGCACTGATACCATCCGCTCGGCAACTATTGACTCCGCTGCGTTTGCCAAGGCCATGGACAGCCCTACTGTTCAAGTAAGCCATGGCCAGCATTAAACACAGTCGCAAGTAACGTGGTAGTAACAATGTTATTAGTGTGAGCTCTTGAGAACAAGCAGATGTCCTCTTAACTCTCACCCTTTTGTGTGTGTGTGTGTGTGTGTGTGTGTGTGTGTGTGTGTGTGTGTGTGTGTGTGTGTGTGTGTGTGTGTGTGTGTGTGTGTGCGTGTGCGTGCGTGTGTGTGTGTGTGTGTGTGTGTGTGTGTGTTTGGCAGAACATGGAGAAAGTGAATCTGTTGGAGAAGGCAGTGAAAGCACATAGGGCATACACTGATATGGTAAGTGCATTTACATTCCATGGGTATTTATAAACCATGTGCAACCTTGTTGGCTGTGCATGCAGTTCTCACTACCCACTGGCCACTGTTGAGCACATCAATGAATTAAAATAATATTAAAGCAGACACATAACTTTTTTTGCATTCATAATAAAGATTTTAATTTTAAAAGAAATGTTCATACATGTAGGCTTACAATAAGCATTCGAAAAAATAGTCAAAACAAAGAAAAATACTATTACTGTTTCTTGGGTGAAATGATTTTATCACAGTGGCTGTAAAAGGCAATATCAGTAATATAATTGTTTTATCTACTGCCCTGAGCTGCATTGTGTTTCTTATCTTGGGTGTTGGCCCATTGCGCTGCAGGCTATTCGAGGCCAGGCCATCGACCGGCACCTGCTGGGACTGAAGCTGACGGCCATCGAGGACCTCACCTCCCTGCCAGACATCTTCATGGACACGTCGTATGCTAAGGCTCAGCACTACAATCTCTCCACCAGCCAGGTGCTTATGTCCACTGTGTTACCTGTCATTTCGCCATGTCCTGTTTGTGTCTTTTTTAAAATCCTTTTTTGTTGTCTTTTTTTGTGTTGATTGGATCTGATGAAGACTGTTGAAGTCGAAACGTAATCCAGCCATGAAATAATAAAACAAAAGACAACAAAAAAGGATTTTAAATGTGCTGACTTCTCACTTCGAAAACTACAGTTGGCCTTTGTCCTGCACCTTTTCCTTCAACTGTTTGTTGGTGTGTTCCATTATTCGCCCTCTGTACTGTGTACCTTGTTTGAGTGCAGTGAAGTACCCTTTCCACCCTCCGCGATTCACGAGGCGAGTACATTCCGATTCCCGTTCTGTCTGATACACTTAACGGAAATGACGGTTGGTCGCGTGTCATCTGAGTTTACCAACCGCCAATATGCAATTCATCACGGAAGGCACTGTTCGTTATGCTGACACTTTTTAAAGTTACCCCTGCCTCTAATACACATGGCGATTGTCTTTGGAATCAAAACTATGCTGTTATCACGGAGATTCAACCGTTTGACAGATCTGACACTCAACTACGTCACAAACATGGCGGCCGTTTAGTGCGAAAAGTGTACCACAATATGGGCAACAGATATGTATATGAGCAGGATATTGTGTTTTTTCTGCATACATTATTGTGGTTTTGTACTTTTAGTCTTTTGTTGTAAGAAAGCCAGTGATTATGCATTTGCCAGGTGCGCCAGGTCTTGGTGAAATGCCAATAATTTAACTGTCTGACTTTTACAAGCCTGAGACTTACACTTCTTTATTTCAAGTGGGCGTTGGGAGGATTGTGATGAGGCCAAGGGGGCTTTTCTTCAAAAAGGTTGAGATCCACTGAGCTTAACAGTTTCTGCCTTTCTTAATAATATAGGTAGATAATATAGTGGAGAGCAAACAGAACTTCGGGTAAGAGGGAATTAGAAATGGGTTAGGCTTAGGAAATGACCCAGATCAGATTCGAACCTGGGTCCCCAAGGGGATTTAGTCAGGTGCGTTACTGTACGTAGCTTGCTGCACCACAGTCCAAATGTTTGTTTTTTTCAATCCTGTCAACCCCCCGTGACTTCTGCTCCTCAGGTACCGGCAAAGACAGACTGCGTGATGTGTTTTGGCCCGGTGGTGCCCGACGGCTACGGCGTCTGCTACAACCCCATGGACGAACACATCAACTTCGCCGTGTCTGCCTTCAACAGCTGTGCGGAGACCGACGCCAGCAGGCTGGCCCAGAGCCTGGAACAGGCCCTTGTGGACATACGAGACCTGCTGGATCAGACACCCAAGGCCAAACTATGAGGGACTCCTATTGTGACGTGCCAGTGGAGATCCAGGGCAGTGATGGGCAGCCATTCATTAGTTACTAGTACAATCCAGTGCCACATATTCTTCATGACTTGGTTTTACCTGTCTGAATAATCACCTGGTTGAATTGTACAGTTGCAATCAAGTTATTTGGAATACGATGCAGTGGATTATAACTAATGAATCCAAGTTGTTCATAACTGATCAATGGAGGCTTTTTTTGCTTTTGTAGTTTTTTTGGTAAGCGATGATGAATTGTTGTTGTTGTTTTTTTTAATCAGTAGGCCCACCAGGCTTTCCAGAATTCCTCGGAGTAAGTTGGCAACATTTGTCCTCTGTCCTCCTCATGTTTTTCTCAAAGCAAGACTGAGAAACCAAGCACTTCATGTAAAGGGATATGAATGCAGGGATGTTTGGATGTGTGTGTGTGTGTGTGTGTGTGTGTGTGTGTGTGTGTGTGTGTGTGTGTGTGTGTGTGTGTGTGTGTGTGTGTGTGTGTGTGTGTGTGTGTGTGTGTGTGTGTGTGTGTGTGTGTGTGTTTGCCAAGCTCCATTTCATGCCACTGACACTATGCGAGGCAGACTTGTCCAAGCCTCAGGTTGCTGTTATGATCACAGTGTAACATAGAAAATACTAATGCTTTGAATGTGTACCATGTCAAGATATTTATGTATGATTGCAGTGCTGGAATAGATGTGGGCATTGGGGAGTTTTTGTAACATATTATTATGTTTTTAACACAATGATGATTATTTTGTAAATACAGAATATGTTCATTTCAGAGCAGTGTTGTTTGATGATTTCCTTCCTTGTAAGTCAAGCATTTTTTCACTGTTTGATTACACAAAAGTATGGCGGAAGTAAAACTGACTTTTGGCTTATTTGACCTTGTGTGTCAATTGCTGGCTGTGTGCCAAAACCTCCTGAAAAATAACTGTAGATAACTATAAATATAAGGCTATAGTGCTGTAGCCAAAGCATCTGTAAACCATATGCAATTCCCACGGTAATGTCTGTTGATTGGTTTTACCTTTAGTGTACCATCTGTCACTTGATCTTCAGAGGTAATATGTAAACTGTGAATTCTTTACGATGAAGTAGACAAATTAAATTTCTACATTCTACCACGTTGACGGACACTGGCAGTAAATATGCCAAGGCAATGGAAATAAATATTTCAAAAAGATGATAAATGTGGTTGCACCAGCTTCTTAAATGAATTTCACTGCTATCTATGGTGTAAATTGCCATTATGACTGGGTTTTCTGATTGTACTAGGCCTATGTGGACCCAGACCCCTTCATAATTGGACAGATTCTTGATTACCATTTTTAATATTAATTTTACAAATTATGATCAGAAAACGCAAGACAATTTCAACAACTTATTTTTTATTATACAAAGGGTAGAGGGGATATTATAGTGTTTGAAATTTAGATTTACTGGACCATGTAGCCTGCGCGCATGGGCTCTCCCACCCACGCAAGTTTTGCGCCCGCGCCATGCCCCCGTTGTTTACGTTTTGGTTAAACGTCATTTCTACCGGAAGCAAAGAGAGAGATGGATTTTTAAAGATGGCGACGTACAAAAGCTATATATGTGCGGTTGCTGTGGTATTTCTGTCATATTTTTACATTGGATGCCACGGTCGACTGCACCACCTTGTACTTAAGGTCGGTAAACTACTCAAAATCTTTCCCAGGTTATCATTTTTGTCTGAATGGGCATTGTCTGCGCCCGAGTATGCATGTTAGCAAGCAAGCTAGCTGTGCTGCTGGGGATGCTGAACTCTTTGACTTGACGAAATGAATTCTGTAGACGTGACCTTTGTGCATCTATTTAATTTTCGAGTTCACACATATATAGTCAAATGGTCTGTGTATCGAACAATCAATGATATGTAGTATAATTTAAATTGAGAGACTACCTAACGAATCATTGGCAGAATAGAACTGCCAATGGACAACATTTCTGGTGCAAGATGGAATATTGATAATTTTCACTCACAGGAAATGTTTGTACTTTTCACATGCTGTTCGAATGTGCTGGGTTGTTTAGGATTCATTTGTGGTCGTTACTAAAGCCGGAGGCTCTACACCATAATAAAGTTGGACCAGGCTGCACATCCAAGTTGTCTGCAGGATTTACACTCGTGTCTTTTCAGCCATTGATGTGCGCAGCTATTCTGGACTTTACGGTCCCATTCACTTCAATTCATTTTTTTGGCGTTTTACATATTTCGGACCGTGCGGACGCCGCTGTACTCGTGCGAGGAAAACAACAATTGTCTCGGGTGCTAAACATGGTCATGGAACGGCTTGCTTAACCAGAATGGTGTGTGTTGTGTCATTTCGAAGATAATTAAAGAAAATCTTATTACAATGGGATTTCTCATAGGCATGGTTTTGCATGTCTCTTATCTCTTTTCATGTTGACTGAGCTATCACCGTTACAAGTTTACAAGGTGCACAGCGCACATATGTATGCATACAAAAAGGAAGAATACATTTCACAGTGTAATTCTGCAAATAATTCACTTCAAAGTTAAGTGTTATTACATAGGCACCATGGTCATCAATATGTGTGTAAGAACAAGTGAAAAAACAAATCGGTCAGTTTGTCAAAGAGGAGATGGTAGATATGCGCAACATAGTACAAAGTATGCATCACACCATGCTTCTGAATGATATGAAGGAAAAATACTGACGGCACATAGCCTACGTCTCTTTCCTCAATAATGCACATGCCACATATCACTCAAGCAACATTATCTTCATTAGCTAATGTGGCCACAGGGGGGCGATATTGTAGGGCACGCTGAGACATTCGGATTCAATTTAACTCACTATTAGGCTATATAACAAAGGTTGCATTATAGGCTAGGCCAGTGATTCCCAACCTATGGGTCGCCAAAGATCCACAGGGGGTCGCGAAGCCCTCTTGAGTTTAAGGGGTTTCATTTTAATACCATATGTAGCCCATGTTGAATAAATGACAAATGCATAGAAGCAACAAAATTTAAGTGCTACATTAAACATTTATTCTGTTTTTGAACAAAGACGAATTGAGGAATAAAATGATGACTAAAATGAGTTTTCGTAGGAGACAGAGCGTATCGAGTGACTTCCTCTCATGCGGGCGCTGGGTCACCAAACCTTACAATAGTAAAAACATGGGTCCCTGAAGAAAAAGGTTGGGAACCACTGGGCTAGGCTACTACATATAGTCATTAATTGGCAAACAATTCATGTTGTTTCTATTGTAATGGGATTGCTACATTCAAGAAGTTTCCAATGTCTTTCATCTCCTCTGTCTTTTCCATGTTTGTAGGTTAAGAATTAACAAACAAAATCTTAAAGGGACAGTTTGGTCAATTTCAACATGCAGTTGTATTGCTCACGCTACCCTTGACTTGTCAGTACCTGGTGATGCCACATTTTTCGGCTCAGCCCTTTCCGAGATATGAGCAATTCTAATGGGGGCAGCGTTTGTTTACATTTAAAAAAAATAAAACATAGGCCAACTCCAAATATTTTCCCAAAAGGTACTGCTGATGGCTAGTTGTCTGCTGATGTTTTATAACCTTTTGGATGTTTTTGGGAATAAATAAAAATGTTTTTTTGAAATGTAAACAAAGAGCTGCCCCCATTACAATGACCAGGATCGGCTGAAGAAAGAAAAAAAAATCTCAGGCACTGACAAGTCCAGGGTAGTGTGAGCATTACAACTGCATGTTGAAATTGACCAAACTGTCCCTTTAACATTGTACTGTATGTTTTAGATGGGCCCATGTACAAAGTACTTCAAGTCTGTCTGTAGGGCACATCAAGGGTCTGTGAGAAAAGGGTGCTTGCGCTGCTGACAATGTGTAAATGCTTCCATTACATCCTATAGGCCTACATATGATGGCTACAAGAATTTCTGCAATGTGTTGTGTTGTTTTGAAGAAAATTGAATAAAATCTTATTATAGTGGGATGTCATTTGCATGATTGGACAGGTTTCATATCT
Source organism: Engraulis encrasicolus (assembly GCF_034702125.1). Lineage (NCBI taxonomy): Eukaryota > Metazoa > Chordata > Actinopteri > Clupeiformes > Engraulidae > Engraulis > Engraulis encrasicolus. The sequence goes on along the minus strand of NC_085867.1, from coordinate 12,819,973 downwards.
CTTAGCATGTTCACTGCGTCATCACCATTTCATCTTACAATGTGCAGAATGATCAGAACTTTCTGTAATTCTGAAAATAAGTAACTCTGAAGTTAACAGATCATACCACATATGTAATAAGTAGTGCAAATTGAGAATGATTAATTTCTCAAAGCAGACACTGTGGATGATATGTAGCATAATACACAGTATGTGTCGCTATGTGCTCCTGAAAGATATGCTGAAGACATACTGAAGGCACAAATATTTATTTTCCCAATAAGCCTTATAATGTAGGCCTATATCAGGAGTGAGGTTACATACACGTGAGTAAAAGTTGAATGCTGAGTGGCCTTGAACCCACAACTTATGGTATGGACAGCATGACTTCATCCACTAAGCTACCACAGTTTCATAAGAAATGTTAAGACCAGAAAGATATGTCGTCGTTGTGCATTTTAACACAATAAATCATATAAAATATATTTTCCCTGCACCATTACCTCATTGTCTGAAGTATGATGAAGAAATGATTGTAGGCCTATATGATTTTTTAGTGCTGTGATAATGTGCACAACAAGAAGTTTTCTGGTCAAACAAATTCTACTGAAACTGTGGTAGCTTAGTGGATGGAGTCATGCCTACCATTCCACAGGTTGTGGGTTCAAGGCCCATCAAAGGACAGCTTTTACACCTCACTTCTGATAGGCCATGATTAGTCTAATTCAGTAAATAGATATTTGTGCGTACAGTATTTCTTCAGCATACAACTCATGAGCATATTTCGATGAATACTGTGTATTATGGTGCATATCTACCGTCTCCTCTTTGACAAACTGACCGATTTGTTTTTTCACTTGTTCTTACACACATATTGATGACCATGGTGCCTATGTAATAACACTTAACTTTGAAGTGAATTATTTGCAGAATTACACTGTGAAATGTATTCTTCCTTTTTGTATGCATACATATGTGCGCTGGGCACCTTGTAAACTTGTAACGGTGATCGCTCAGTCAACATGAAAAGAGATAAGAGACATGCAAAACCATGCCTATGAGAAATCCCATTGTAATAAGATTTTCTTTAATTATCTTCGAAATAACACAACACACACCATTCTGGTTAAGGAAGCCGTTCCATGACCATGTTTAGCACCCGAGACAATTGTTGTTTTCCTCGCACGAGTACAGCGGCGTCCGCACGGTCCGAAATATGTAAAACGCCAAAAAAATGAATTGAAGTGAATGGGACCGTAAAGTCCAGAATAGCTGCGCACATCAATGGCTGAAAAGACACGAGTAGGATTTACATGCTTTCTGTCACGACAAAACAAACACTGTCACCTTTGTTTATTTCAGGATGACATCCGGCAAAAGGTCCATCTCAACACCTTTGGCTTTTACAAAGATGGTTACATGGTTGTGAATCTGAACAGCCTCATGATACACGAGGTTGACATTAGAGAGGTTGATAGCAGCACGGTAAGACTCATTGATGGCTATTATCTTTTCATAGTGCACAATTAAACGGCAGTTAAATTATTTCACTAAGTTACTGCTATTTTCTGCCTTTCAGCTGGGATTTATTTTGGACAAAACCAACAGCAATGGGTTTGCCTCATATCTGGTAAGTGCCTCAAATCCAGCTGTCGTTGTTGGAAAGTACTGAAGCCTATAAACAGGTCACAGCTTACAGTTGACAATTGATAACTTTGTTCATTGCCATGCCATTGTGTTTCACATGTCCAACGGGTTTTGAATCAAATTTTCAAATGATCCCTGATTTTGTCATTGTTCTTCCTTCCATCCATTACCAGTTAATTAATGAGTTGTCATGATGTTTTAAAATGCTGAGTGCCGACTTCAATTTGAAGAGTGAAATTGCCTGTCTCTGTGTTTGTTTTCTTGTCAGGACGATGACTCAGGGTTTTGTGTCTTGAAAAAGACACCCAATAGTGACGCAGTGGTTCTGCTTCTGTTGGACCTCTACAAAACTGAGTAAGGTTTGCAAAAAATAATAGAATCAGCTGTCACTCATTGTTCAGTTCAGGGAACACACTGCAAGCCTTAGTGATGTAGATCACATTAAAGTAATTAAATGACAAATTTATAGCACATCTGAGGGATAATTATTCACCCACATTATGACATTTATGTGGATTGTGTCTTGGCTGGCTGGCTGTTCCCTATACTGTTGTTGACTAAAGAAATTAGAAACATGCACAATTTCACCGAATAATGATATAACTTTATAGGAAAATACATACTGTATTGGGTGTCAGCCGTGGGATAGTGGTTCAGTGACGTGCGCTGGGATTTATGGCTGGTGAGGCAACTTTTTCAATATCAGATTTTCAAATAAATAATTGCCAAATAGGCCTACCGACAAGTTCCATATGTCATAGCAGCTTTCTTAACATAAGGTAGGCCTACATATTTTGACATAAGCTTACTGCATTTCCGCAGAGAAAATGCTATTAGATCTCTCTCTCTCACACACACACACACACACACACACACACACACACACACACACACACACACACACACAGGATTCAAACAGTGGTCTCACATATACCACACAGCACCAATGTGGACAGCAGAGCAGAGGAGAGGAGAGTAGTGGAGAGGAGAGGAGAGGAGAGAAGAGGAGAGGAGAGAAGGGGAGGGGAGAGGAGAGGAGGAGAGAAGAGGAGAGAGGAGATGAGAGAGGAGGAGAGGGGAGGAGAAGAGAGAGGAGAAGAGATGAGAGGAGAAAGGAGGAGGAGAGGAGAGGAGAGGAGAGGAGAGGAGAGGAGAGGAGATGGGAAAAGAGAGGAGAGGGGGAGAGGAAAGGAGAGAAGAGAGGAGAGGGGGAGAGGAAAGGAGAGGAGAGGAGAGGAGAAAAGGAGGGGAGAAGAGGAGGGTAGGTGAGGGGAGAGTAGTGGAGAGTGTAAGCTCCTTCACAGCCCACTGCTCTCACACACACACAGGATTCAAACAGTGATCTCACATAAACCACACAGCAGCAGCAATGTAGACTGAGCATCACGGCGGATGCTCAAGACACACAGGATTCAAAACATGGTGTCATATAGACCACTGAGCACCACGGCGAACAAACCGGTGTGATAGCTTTCGTGATACGAACTGGATTCTCGTGCAAATGTAGGCCTACATCTACTTGTACGAGGCTACAGCAAGCGATGTGGGACAAAGGTGTGGCAGGAAGCGAATGTCAACGTAAACAGATATTACACACGCTTCGATATGGTCACCAAATATTTTGGGACTGTCATTTCTGTTATGCCTACACCTTGGAATTAAATCAGAGTCTTGTAGTTACACGGGTATATTTGATTTACCTCAACGGTACCCTGTACTCAACTTTACAAACAGTTTACCGGGCACATGAGAATCCGGTGCCCATAACAAAAGCTACCACACTGGACAAGAATCACGGCGGATTCTCTCCCTCCCCACGGGTCTCACAAGCACAGGCTTCACACACATAGGAAATTGGTCCTACCTGAACTCGTGCATCAGGTCCATGCGCCGCTCTTTTCCTTCACTTTGGCGTTGTGCATGCTAACGTTACTTTAGCCGGTGCTGTTCATCCAAAGCCCCAAACGTCGCCCCAAACGTCCAAAGCAATTTGGCATTGAATATGAGTAGCCGCGAGGATTTGTGTTTCGTGAGGCTCCTTAGTCCTTAGTAAATTGTTAAGTCGTAAAATCCCATGCGAATGGTCTTCCACACATTCTCGCCGGGTTGCAAACAAGACACAGGGGAAACAACAATATTTTCTGCAGTGTTGTACCACTCACTTTGAAATGATCGGGTAGTTATTCTGACCGGTCACCTGAGTAGAAAACCCTTCAGCTCTGTCGGTCCTCCATTCTTTATCACATATTTCCCCCTTGGAAATCCAACTTTGAGAATGCTCTTAGTTTCGTTATGAAATCCACTTGTAGCAGTCAACGTGAACAAGCTAGCCAACAACACCGACTGACTGTATTGTGAACTTCAGATTCGCTATGACGTAACTGTCCAGCAAGACTCAACACCAGAAGGAGTCTGCGGCCAGGCTACTGCTCGCCTCACCATTGTATCTTTCAGTGGGCGTTATGCCAAAGCGTCCAGAGTAAAGAAATGATAATCACACGTAGAAAATATTTTAAAAATATCAGGAAATGAGGGCACTCCATACATACTTCTATTAAGTGTATAAAAACGTTTAATACAATATTACCAGGTTGCATTCACAGAACGAGCAACATGGCGCATGCGCGCAACTTTGTTAACGAGGGATTGCGCAATCCGGGGTGAGGCCAGTTCAGAGTTGCCCCAAATTCAGCGTATTCGGAGCAATTTGACATGAAATGGGCAAATATTACGATTTTGGCCACGGAAATGATTGAAAATGAGTGAAACTGTTTAAATACTGCTCAAATGGTAGTTATGGTGCAGATGCTCGAAAACAATAGCTGTTATTGTTACTATTATTCACATTAACTGCATCTCATCATTCTCATCTGGAGCTGGTGAGGCCGTGCCTCCCCTGCCGTATTGGAGTGCACGTGCCTGTAGTGGTTAGAGAAGTGGACTTAAGATCGGAGGATTGCAGGTTAAAATCCTGCACCCTTACCTCTCTATACACCTCTATCCATGGCTGAAGTGCCCTTGAGCAGGCAAGGCAACTAACCCCACACTGCTCCAGGGACTGTAACCAATACCCTGTACCTAAATGGCTGTAAGTCGCATTGGATAAAAAGCATCAGCTAAGTGTAATGTTGATAATGTATTGTCTGGTTGTTAAATCCATTTATTTTAAGTTGACATCTGACTGCCAGTCCATTGTTTTGTGGTTTCCTTGTGAACATAGCCACCACCCTCAGACTTTTCAGCAACTCATTCGTATGTCTCAGATTTCCTCCTTCTGACTTGATTTCAACCATTGTTCTTGGCTTTTAGGGGGTATTGACAATGTTGACAAATGTTGTCACTGATGTCCCTACCCACCAATACGCATTACGAGTACAACCCAAAATCAGTCAGATAGTTTTCATTATGTGAATGCCAAGTTAAGTCAACTGACTTCATCATAACCACATGGGACTGTAATCTGAAGACACCCTCCAAAATTCCCACTTGATTGTCACCTGATTCTATGTGTGTGTTCTAGAGTAACTATAAAGACCTCAGCAGAGAAAGGCCTCTTTCCCCAAATCATACCAATATTGAGAGACGATGCTGGAGTTGTAACAGAGGAAAAAACAGGAAAAGATGACGAAGCCAAAGAGGAGAAGAAAGGTATGCATAAAATGCCTTTGAATGGGAATGGTTCTGTTGGTTATTTGTCCTTGTTTTCAGATGTGAAGTTATCACACATATAATGAAACTCTGATTTGAATCTGTAATTCCCCTTAACAAAAGCTACTGTATGTGCCTGAATGAATCATTTGGATTGATTAATGCATTGTAACATCTACATACTACAGTTACTAGCTGTATTTAAAGCTGTGGTTGTACAGGATTTCATTTTTCATTGTTGTTCTGTAAATTGTTGCTTTACTCACCAATTGCACTTGTTTCTATTCTTTGGGTACACAGATGCTGTTGAAGGTGACACCAAGGATCCTCTGTTGGTACGATTGATTTAATGACAGTCCTCTTTTCTTATTATTTCTTTTTTTTTATAAGTGTTCACAGCTGTTTTCGCTGTAGCATTAGCTTGTCTGTGTAAACATTGAGCTCATTCTTCCAGGCACTTAACAAAGAATCCATATATCCACTGGAGAAGAAGGGACCCAGTTACTCCTTCAGGGTAAGTTTCTTACCACACTTGGTGTCCCTTCCATTATCCAAACTCCTGTCCTCAACTTGTGCTTGTAACCTTGCGCTTGGCTGACGCTCCGCCTCTGTGGAGAAAACAATGAAGTCTCCCTGCTGTCAGTCAAGACACAATAACTTTTGAGGGCCTTTTGGGGGCAAATGACTAAATGACCTTTGAATTGCGCTTTTAAACTTCTCTCATCAATGACGTCGGGCGACGTCATCAGGAGGCCACAAGCACAATGGATGATGGGAGATTATTACATATTTAAATTGATGCAATCTAGTGCTGCAATAAATGCTGCAATCATTGTACTGATACAGGTAAGTGTTTGTTATTTTGTTTGAATGCTCCATTGAAGTTTACTGGTACTTAATGCTTTTTATACGCACACAGTTTTACTTCAATGTCACCACTGAGGACCAACAAGGCTTATACAACTTCTACTTCTACAACTGCTATAGCAGGAATGCTTTGACTGATGTGCTTAAGTTCAGCCTTGACGTAAGTACTTTTGTCATTCATTAATCAGGACTTGTACACTACTGGTCAAAAGCTTTACAATGCCATATCCCTCCCACCATACTTTTTACTGACAATTCAGCTCATTCTGCTTCAATTTCAAGTTTACTATGTCATTGCTCTCTGAAATGACAATCGAATGTGAATTCATACCATGTCTCATCAGGTTCATTGTGATGGGTAGAATTTAATGCAGCTACTTTGACTGACTTTGTTGACGAGGTGGAAGCGCAGCAAATGTCATGAATGACATTGTAAAGGGCAGAAACGGAGCTTTCCAATGGCTCCATCCATCGGTGCTGCAGCACATTCATGAATGTAAACTTGTTTTTTTTATTGAGGTAGTTGTTGGCTTAAATCTGTCCAGGACTTAATTCTTTTAATTATTATTAAGTACATGACAGTGGCTTCTTCTTGCATAAGATTCAAGACTATAATCTCTGCAGCATTGTGCATGCATGTTTGTGTTCTTTAAATGTAAGAAGAAAAAAACCCTTCTTAAAGAGATGCCTCAAATATCTGTTTCTCAGATCAACATTGAGGAGAAGAACCCCAACAGCTTCCTATCTGCAGGGGAGATCCCGCTGCCCAAGCTCTACATCTTCATGTCCATGCTCTTCTTCATCATCGGCACAATATGGGTCCACGTGCTGCACACCAGGAGGTAAGTGAAGCCAAGCCAGGTCACCCTGCACAGTCCAGTTCATTTCACAACTGTGTCTCAGAGGGCGCACTTGTGCACTTCGGGCACTATGTTCCAGTGCGTAGGGCGCTCACGCTGAAAATATTCAATTTTCAATTCAGTGCACTGAAAGTGCCCAGATGAATGCCTTAACAATGGCGAAAAAAGCTGTGCTTGAACAATGGACACTGCACACACTAATCGGTCGCCATTTTGATGATGAAACTGAAAAAAAACGTGGCGTTCAGTTCAGTAGAAGAGTTTGGCCAACAGTTTCCTAATTCTGTAAGTAATGTTGCCTAGACACCAACCTGTTCATGCCAAAGGCAAGTATTATATGCGTGATAGTTGCTCGTTGGGGTGAAGGAAATGTAAATACAAGTACGAGACGCTGTGCAATATAAACAGTAACCAACCGATATTTTGACGATATTTTGATGCTCACCTGTCACTTCCAGTGAGGGCACAGTGCATAGTGCTCAAACTTTTCCACGACACTATGCACTAAAGACCCCAGTGCACTGTGAGCACTATGCACTAACCGTCAGTGCACTGACACAAGTGGGCCATCTGATACACAGGTCACGTCTCAAACCTGCAGCCTCACTTCTGACTATGCTATTATGGGAGTCTGGACGTTAAGGGCTCGTGGGATTAGGGGACATGCCAACAGTGACGGGCAAACTGGATTTATTAATTACAATCCAGTACCATATATTGGACATGAACTGGTTTTACCTGTTCAGTTCAACCGGCCGATCATTCAACCAGGCAATCACCATCACCAACGTCAAGTAAAACCAGGTCATTTGGAATACGTGGCACTGGATTGTAACTTCTGAATCCAGCTTGCCCGTGACTAAGTTACCAAGTCGGCCAAAAGCAGGGGCTGTCAGCTGTGTCTGTAGCATATCTTTATGAGGGGTCTGGAGGAGAGACCGTTCCTTAAAGGGACACTGCAGGAAATGGTCAAAAATGGTACTGCAACCATGCTGCTCATTGAAACTGAGCTGCCAATTGCCAAATTTGATCTTTACATGAAAGTTTTCAAATATTTTCTAGTATGGTCCAAGTGAGTCATTTTGCAGCTAAAAGTGGCCATTTTTGGAAATTCAAAATGGTGGACAATGGAGAAGATCCAGCTTTTCATGTATGAAAAATGCAATTTTCCCAGTCATAATGAATACTTAGAATTTGATGGTGGTGGTAAGTATTCATGAAAAACGGGCAGTCATGGGTGAGCGGTTAGGGCGTCAGACTTGCATCCCAGAGGTTGCCGGTTCGACTCCCGACCCGCCAGGTTGGTGGGGGGAGTAATCAACCAGTGCTCTCCCCCATCCTCCTCCATGACTGAGGTACCCTGAGCATGGTACCGTCCCACCGCACTGCTCCCCATGGGGCGCCACTGAGGGCTGTCCCCTTGCACGGGTGAGGCATAAATGCAATTTCATTGTGTGCAGTGTGCACTTGCGTGCTGTGGAGTGCTGTGTCACAATGACAATGGGAGTTGCCCAGATAGGCTTTCACTTTCACTTTCACTTTTCACTTCGCTTTCACTTAAAAAGGTAACATTAGTGAATGGGCAGCATGAACTCTGGAAATAAACAATTAAAAATCTCACAGTGTCCCTTTAAGTACTTAGAGATAAACACTGGGGTAACTCGCAAGATGGGTATAGGTGGAATTTACTGGGTATACTGTAGTTTCAATTCTCAATGATTAATATGAAGGTTGCCACACATGATCCCAAATGACTCCATTTGAAGAATGCTGTACTACTGAGTTGCATCCACAAGAGGTCGCCCACACCATTGAATATGCAGAGCTGTAGAAAAGCTCTGGCAGCAGTGTTGCCAAATTGGGCAGTTTCCCGGCCAATTGGGCTGCTTTGGATGGCAGTCTGCGGGTAAAAATGGCATTTAGCAGAAAAAAAAACCCAATTTTTGGCCATAGACATCAATAGAATTGGGTGGGATTTAGTGCTTTCAGGCGGGTTTTGAGCATTTTTGGGGCTGAAAATCATCAGCTTCATCTGGCAACCCTGTCTGGCAGTGATGGTGCATTGTGACCATATCATCCATATCACTACACCAGTTTGTAATGGTGCATTCCAGTCCCAAACCATCCTAGTAGGAGATCGCACATATCCTACCTGGATATTTCAGCTGCCGTTCCTGACAGTTGAAGTGGAAGTTCTACATCCATGGCAACCGCCGCGGTTGAGCTGACTTTGGCGAAGTGTTTTGATACGAGCCAAAAGAGCCATAATAGTTATAACTCTGTCATATTTTACATTTATGTTGACACAATATCATGTAATAACACGAATATTCTGTTGAGTAAAAATGGCTGTGTTTGGAACAGCTGCACAAAAGAGAAATGGAGTTTCACTAATTATTGACATTTTAAAATAACGGCTCCATGGGGGCCACCATTATCATTCGACTTCGATTTGTTGAGGTGGGAGTAGTGCGAGTCACCCCGACTTCGCTACTTGGAGCTCCCACTTCGACTGGCGTTCCAGAGCATTTTTCGCAGTAGGAGGTTGGATAAGTGCGATCTCCTACTAGGATTATTTGGGACTGGAATGCACCATAAGCTTTGGGACATCTAACAGGACATGCTGTCTGTCCTATATGAATGACATGCAAGTTATTAGGTGTACCCGATGACTGCATGCTGTGTGTGACAGTGTGCATCACCTGTTTTTACCTCCCCACATGGGGTATTTGGAACGTTAAAACCATGGCTTTTTAAATATGCCACAGTGGATTGTAGCCTCTGAATTCAGGTTGCCATTACTGGTCATTTGGTGTACCAGTCGTTGCCATTACTGGTCATTCGGTGTACCAAGGTAAATTAATCCTCTCCCAAATTATATACTGATGTAGTTAGGCCCATGTCCTGGTGGACGAACTGTTCTGAGACGAGCTGTACGGAGGGTGTTATACAGGATTAAGAGTGTCCTGAGGTTATGTAGCCCGACAAGCCTGGGGTGAGTTTCTCAAAAGAGAAGTTGTTAGCCTGTTAGCAACTTCGGTAGTTGCCAATGGGAAAATGCATTGAAAACAACAAAGTAGCTAATGTAGTAAGCAACTTTGGTTTTGAGAAATTCACCCCTGGAGTATAACATGAAATGAATGAGTGAATGAGTCTGGGCTTTCACCATAGGCCAAAAGTCAGTTTATCTCTTCATTGGATGCCTATGATGCTAAAAACCGCCATGTAGTGTATATTTGCACTGCTAATGCTAATGTCACTTTATCCCTTTGGTGCTACTGGCCACGCTATTCTCAATCCGGTTACTATTATGTGCCTGTGTACAGTATCTCCAGAGATTTGCAGAAGTTTATCGATGTAATGTTTCATAATCAGTAGGTTTACTGTATAATTTATCGCTACATCTGTGTATCTTTATGCGTACGCTTTGTGGTGAAGCTTTTAATCTCGTTCTGTGAAGAATGACAAAGGCATTCTATTCTAGTCTACTCTATTCTATTCTATCCTGTCCGTTTATCTGAGCATGTGTGTGTACCGTAATTTTCGGCTTGTTTGCGCAGCTTCAGCTTTTTAATTCCTCACAAATTTTGCCACAAGAAACATTTTTTTTTATTTTTAAAATATAGTTTTTAATTAAGATGGATCAATTGTTTCCTGTGCAGACAGACTATCTTTTTGCTCTTTGCTTGTATGCTGACTGCACTGCTTTGCTTTTTCCCCAGTGCTGATGTCTATAAAATCCACTGGCTTATGGCAGCTCTCCCCTTCACAAAATCTCTTTCTTTGGTCTTCCATGCAGTGAGTAACACATCATGATAAAACTGTGTGGACATAAATGCATATCATTTATTTTCCGATTGACGCAACTAGGGTGTCTGACTATTTTTCTTTTTGTCTTTCCCTCAGATTGACTACTACTACATCTCAAATCAGGGTTTCCCCATTGAGGGCTGGGCGGTTGTCTATTACATTACGCACCTGTAAGTACCGGAGATCCATTTAATTTGCCATTCAAGACACATTTACTGTGCGTATCTGTCTGTGTGTGTGTGTGTCTGTGTGTGTGTGTGTCTGTGTGTGTCTGTGTCTGTGTGTGTTTAAGTGTGTTCTGAAAAGTCTTCTCTCTCCAGACACATAAAGTACCTGAGATTCATTCAATGTGCCATTCGTGTGTGTGTGTGTGTGTGTGTGTGTGTGTGTGTGTGTGTGTGTGTGTGTGTGTGTGTGTGTGTGTGTGTGTGTGTGTGTGTGTGTGTGTGTGTGTGTGTGTGTGTGTGTGTGTGTGTGTGTGTGCACACGCTCTGAAAAGTCTTCTCTCCAGACACATTCAGCTGAGTTTGTATTGAACCTGTCCTATACCTCTGTCTGCAGGCTGAAGGGAGCACTATTGTTCATCACAATAGCCTTGATAGGCACTGGCTGGGCATTCGTCAAGCATATTCTCTCCGACAAAGACAAAAAGATCTTCATGATCGTTATCCCTCTTCAGGTAAGCTTGCCGTCAGGAGTTCATTGTTCCTCTATGGTTTATGGCAACTGTAGTCTGCATTTAAAAGGTGCTGCTGTTGCAGAAGAGAATGGGAAGAACGTTTTAATCACCACCGACACATAGACTAAAGAGTATTGATCCACTGCAGCGTGGCGCGCCCATTGCATCGCGTTGCTCTACACATTTTCAATGAGAAGCGATTTTGCTCCTGCACAACATGGTGGGTACGTGATGCGACACGAGTGCCCCTTGCAACGCGTGGAAAAACTCAGAAATCTCCAATTTAAGATTTTCCTCGCTTCGCAACCATATCGGGAGGTGTCTAGCACCCAATTGCTGAGCATGATGCAGGGGTGGGCTGTACCCGTTGACAGTATGGCTGTACCGCAGTCTAGTCACAACACCGAGCAGTTTCACGCATCATTAAAGCCTACAGTTATCAAAGTGTCTTTGAGGACGACACTGACACGATTTGGTGTTGCGATGGGATGGTCGCGTTGCCTTGTAGTGCATCAATACTCTGAATGTGCTGCACTCGGTTTTGGGAAAAGTTGTACCAGTTCAAACCAATGACTTTACATTCCAGTATACAGCATTTGTAAATAATAAGAGATCATTGTCATATTATCTGCTTCTCTGAATTTACCACTTATATGTATCTGTTTGAGTGGGGAAAAAAGGTTCCATTCTACAAACCACTGACATTTCCCCAAAACTCCAAATGAAACCATTGTAATTTAGAGCATTTGTTTTGCAGAAAATGACATGGTCAAAATAACAAAAAAGATGCAATATTTTCAGACCGCAAAGAATGATGCACGTCTTCTGTTCGCCATTCAAACAGGTGTTGGCGAATGTGGCCTACATCATCATCGAGTCGACAGAAGAGGGCAGCAGTGAGTACGGGCTGTGGATGGAGATCCTTTTCCTGGTAGACCTGCTGTGCTGTGGGGCCATCCTCTTCCCCGTAGTCTGGTAAGACACCCCACTCATTACATTACATCACACTTAGCTGACGCTTTTAGCCAAAGCGACTTATATATTTACAGGATATTAGTTACAGTCCCTGGAGCAGTATGGGGTTAGGTGTCTTGCTCAACGGCATCTCAGCCATGGAGTGCGGTAGGCAGTGGAAGGGTGGGATTCGAACACACAACCTTCTGTAAAGCCCATCTCCTTTACCTGTAGGCCACTGCTGCCCTATAGTTTGAGCCACTCCCCAATATTGGGAACCACTCATCATAAAAGGGTTGTTGCGTTATACATTGTGAGATACTTGATTTGCGACATCCATGGAGCATGATATGACATCACACTGCACTGCAACATACTGTACTGTACAGTACAGTGTTATGATACCGTTGCCATTCTGTGGCGTGTCATTCCCAATGATTTTGACCCTCTCATAATAAAAAGGGTGCTTGTGTGAGATGACTTATTTGCTCCATCCTCCTCCCTGCAGTCTAGTACGGTCATACTGCGCTGCAGCCCACAGTGTTACGGTGACATTGTCATTCCTTGGTGTGTCGCTCCCCATTATTTTCAGCTGCTCATAATACAATAGGGTGTTTGCGTGAAATAACTTATTTGGAATATAATTTTCCCTGTAGTCTCTGGTTCGGTCATACTGTACTGCATTACACAGTATTCTAGTGTCTGTTTATGCCTATTATTTGGGATGGTTATCTTCTCTCAATAGAAATAGTGTTTGTGTGAAATAACATATTTGCAACAGATACGTCTTTAATAATGCAACTGTGCCAGCGTTGTCCTCTAAGTCGATATGACAATCGCTGACTGCAGCCCCATCATTTTGGATGTGCGCTCTTGGATATGTTCTATGAGGTTGCACTTCAGAGTAAAAAAAAAAGATGATGAAAGTTCATTATCCTGTTCGAGTCAGGTTAGTGTCAGTACAATCACATTATTCTGCAAGCCATTCACGGACAACTCGCTATGGTTTTCAGTTGTTTTGAGAATTGTCTGATTCTTTTCCTCTGCCACTTTTGTCCCCCAGGTCAATAAGACATCTGCAGGAGGCTTCAGCAACAGATGGCAAAGGTATGGTATTTATAATCATTAGGGCTGTTATAAAGTCTACCTTTGTTGAGTCCAAAACCAATATAGTCAAGTTCGAGACAAGTCCGAGTCCAAATAGATTCGAGTCCGAGACAAGACAGAGTCCACAGTCCAAGTCACATGTCAGTCAGTGTTCAACAATGAAATGGATGAATGTCAATGATGTGAATGTTTGAGGGTGACCTATATAGCATAGATGTGAAGAAAAACTTGTTTGTTATTGGGTTTCAAGCCCCACTTTAGAATCTATGATGGCCAGTGTTCTAATCAAAATAAAGACAGACCCAGGCGAGTCCAAAAGCCTAATTTGGCGAGACCAGTGTCCGAGTCCAAGACAAGTCTGTATCCAACTAATTGCGGAGTCCAAGACAAGTCCGAGACAAAACGAGAGACTTGAGTACTACAGCCCTAGGCTGAATGAACACATTCTAATTCAAGATGAGGGTCTTGGGGCTTAAATGCAATCATGTTTCATGTTTTTATGTGCTTCAGAGGCTGAGATATTTAGGTTTTTATAGGCTGAGGGCAACTCTCCCAACAAGGGCTTAGGCATTCAGCAGGCGTTTTTTGCAGGTGCTTTAGGCATCAATGGGTTAAGAGACTGTAGCTCTCAAGGAGAAATTGCATGGATTTTTGCTCAAATGCAGCAGTTAGCACCCCAACCGTTCACTTCCACTTTTCACTTGCCTCCAGCATACCTCAAAGACGGAAATTTCTTGAGTCAACACCGTTGTCTGTTTGTGCAGAATGAAAAGCAAAGAGTAGTAACACTTAATGGAATAGATAACTCCTAATAGTAGAATAGCCTGGGGAGCTGTAGACCCTTTGAAGTCGAGCGTTTTCATAATTTTACCTTGTGGAAATGTTTTCTTTGTGTTCCTCCTCGTCAGCATTCTCTGAACTATTTGAGTAGTTATGGATAGTTAGGAGCAAGGCTTGGGCTAAGCACGGCAACTGCACTGCTACTTTAGGGAACCAGTTATGTAGGGCTCAGACGGTAGACACACACACACACACACACCGTATGTGCTCTTACGTACAACCCTCCAGAGCTCAGCAGTACTGGGTGTGGAGAGGAAGTTGGATGTTTTCTGGCTTATGTATTAGCAGGTTCAGGCCAACAGAGTGCTGTGCTAGTGGCCATTCCCCACACCTGAGCTGGAACTGAGTTACATGTTCACCCTTGAAAATCTGATCGTTCTGGATCTGGAGACTTGGTTTTGTTGTTTCGTCTTGATTGACCCGAGTAATGCGCGGCCATATTTGGTAAAATACATGTGCACATCACAGTATCGGTCACTGTTCAGCACATTGTTCAGCACTTTGTTCCGAAATTTCAGTAACTGGTGCGGGAACGGGCACCAGCAACATTCTGGTGGACGGTCATGAAAACAGTTTTGACTGTGAACTGAAACCACGATGGTAATCTGTGTGCTTGTGTAAATCCCAAATTTAGATGCAACACTTTTTAAATGGAGGCAGAGCTGTTTGGATTTAGGGGGGAGTGTACAGTATGCTGCCAAGAGCTACGCTTAAAGCATAATTAAGCTTTTGACACTCGTCCAGAGTCGGTTGTGTAAGGCCGCTGCGCTAGGCTGCTCTTCTCTTCGCATGTCCTCAATTGATGTCCTCCAGCACTGCACTGACTTGATGGCCCGCAAACTATTTTAGTTTTATATGGGCAATATATTTTTTGGGGGCCCTCGCTTGCCCGGTATGAGGGCCCTGTATTTGTGTGTGTGCTTGTGCGTGTGTGTGTGTGTGTGTGTGCGTGTGTGTGTGTGAGAGCGCATGTGTGTGTGTGTGTGTGTGTGTGCGCGTGCGTGTGTGTGTGTGTGTGAGAGCGTGTGTGTGTTGAAAAGGGGGGTTGCAGGCAGCCCTGAAGGTCGGAGCGATGGGTGTCCTCTATGACTCAGCAACTCAGGTTTTATAATGGGGGCCTCTACAGTAGCAGATGAAATAACTCTTTTCCAAAACACTATAAAAGCCATATAAATACAATTTTCATAAACCTTTTTTAATCTGATTTTAACACCATAAGGAAAAAAATTGCAGCTGCGTTAGTGTTATCTGATATTTCCATAACAAAATTAAAACACTGATTACAATGGTATTAACAGAGAAAGTAAAACAAAAAACACTTAATTTAGGAATAGTTTTGAAAATGTATATAGAGCGTTTTGTAAAAGAGCAGTTCATATGAAACAGCTGGGCATGGATGATGTGCTAGCTGCCTGCTGCTGCATTACACCCCATTAGGATTCCTAACAACACAACACCACACAACAACACAACCCTCCCTGAGTGATCGTTGACGCTGAGCAGACCAACAGACAGTAGCCTTTCCTTTTTTTCCCTTTCCAGCAGATGGACCGACTAGACTGCATTGCTTTGCATTGCATTGCAGACAGATCTGTTGCTAACAAGGTTACTAGCTCATGAAATGGTGATGATGATGATGATGATGATGATGTTGTTGTTTTTGTCTTCACAGCTGCTATCAATTTGGCCCAGCTGAAGCTATTCAGACACTATTATGTGATGGTGAGTAATAAGTCATAATGAGCATTGCATGCACACGTGGATGACATTCCCTCACGTGTGTGTGTGTGTGTGTGTGTGTGTGTGTGTGTGTGTGTGTGTGTGTGTGTGTGTGTGTGTGTGTGTGTGTGTGTGTGTGTGTGTGTGTGTTTGTGTGTGTGTGTGTGTGTGTGTTTGTGTGTGTTTGTGCGCGTGTAAGGTTTTTGTTTTTCTGCTTTGGTGTCAACTTTATTTGGTTTGTTGTGGCTGTTCCGCATCAGTGGACCACAGAAATGAGATTAAGTTTGTCCTCTTGTGTTTTTGAAGCGGCCATCTGAAAGCACAAAGCTAATGCATTTTGTCATATAGTGTCTACTCAGATGACCAAAAGATACTGTTTGCCAGTAATTTCTGTAGTTTCCTGCATTGTACAGTGAGGCAGTGAAAAACATGTGTTGGGATGGGATATTAAATTACGCTCATGTTGATTTTCAGTTGATTTTCTGCAGGCCTTATCCCCGGAAGCGCCTGTGTTCATTCTCATTCTCGGTGATTTTAACCACTGCTCTCTTAAAAACAATTTAAGGAACTTTCACCAATATGTTACATGTCCGACCAGACTTGATAAAACACTGGACTTATGTTACGGGTCGATTAAAGGCGCTTATAAAGCGCTCCCACTTCCCCCATTAGGTGGAGCGGATCATAACTGCGTGCATTTAATACCGAACTATCGGACTGTCTTGCAGAGGGAGAAACCCCTCACCAAACAAGTTAAAGTCTGGACTGAAGATTCCATATGCAGCCTACAGGGATGCTATGATTGTACGGACTGGCAGGTGTTCACGGACACATGCTCTGACATAGACAACCTGACAGATGTTGTCAGCAGCTATGTTTCCTTTTGTGTGGACAACGTAATTTCGGAAAAGACAATTAAAATATACCCTAACAGCAAACCGTGGGTAACAGCATCACTGAAGACCTTGCTTTACAAGAAAAAATGTGCTTTTAGAGAAGGAAATACTGTCGAACTTAAAAAACTGAATAAAGAGGTGAAATCACAAATATGGAGGGCAAAACGGGATTATGAAGATAAGCTTGAAGGGGAGTTGGGGGAAAATAATTTAGGGTCTGCATGGAATAGTATGAAGACCATAACTGGGACTAAAGAAAAAAGAGACTCTAAAGTGGTGTTGGATGGTTTTAACTGTGATAAATTGCTTGCACAGGAACTAAATTCGTTTTACTTGAGGTTTGATTCACCAATGTTTAACGACACCATCCTAGAATTGAAACACCATCTTACTGACAGTGTCCTCCCACCTTTCAACATTCATTCTGTGATGAAGGCCTTCAAGCACACTAACCCCAAGAAGAGTCCTGGGTCAGATAACATAGGGGGTAGATTGCTCATTGTCATGTGCTGAGCAGCTTGCACCAATATTTTATCATATTTTTAATCTCTCTCTCAGTCACAGAAAGTACCCCAAATCTGGAAACACGCTACCATCGTCCCTGTGGCTAAACACAATCACCCTAAGGTCCTTAATGATTTTAGACTGTTGCCCTGACCTCCTTGGTTATGAAATGTTTTGAACGACTTATGAAAAGATGTATTTTACTTGCCACAGAGAGACTCCTGGACCCTCTACAGTTTGCTTATAGGGCCCAACTTGGTGTAGAGGATGCCACTGCCACCTTACTACATATGTTATTTAAACATCTTGAGGGCAGCAACACGCATGCGAAGATTTTATTTGTAGATTTCTCATCCGCTTTTAATACAATTCTTCCACATATTTTAGTTGATAAGTTAATGAAGAATTTTAAGTTGGATAATGGTTTAGTGGGGTGGATCCTGGACTTTTTAACTAACAGAACCCAGGCAGCAGTGAGGGTAAATGGGGTATTTTTCTGACAAAATTACATCCTCCACAGGATCGCCCCAGGGATGCGTTTTGTCTCCTCTGCTCTATATTCTGTATACTAATGACTGTCGTAGCCAACACGCAAACCGACACATACTGAAATTTGCAGATGACTCCATCATCCTCAGCCTTCTCCAGGGGAACGAAAAGATCATGGTCCCATCTTAGATGAATTTTATTGCCTGGTGTGATAGTTCTCACCTGCACCTGAATGTCTCAAAAACCAAAGATATGATAATTGACTTCAGGCGTAATTAAACCCCTCCCTGCTCTGACTACTACCATTAAAGGGGCAGGCTGTGGATGTGGTAGATTTCCTATAAGTACCTGGGTAGTTTTATTGATAATAAATTAAATTTTAACCTCAACACAGAAAATATTTGCAAAAAGAGCCAACAACGTCTGTTTTGTTTACGCAAGCTGGCCAAATTTAATGTTGACAAAACCATGATGACACTCTTTTATAGGTCCTACATTGAGTCGGTTTTATCTTTTTCTATCTGCTGTTGGTTTAATAACCTCAGTGTGAAAGCGAAAAACACCCCTTGCCAAAATCGTGAAGGTCAGTGGCCAAAATTATAGGGTGCCAGCCAAAGCAGCCTCACTGACCTGTATAAAAAAGCCACTTTGAGGAAGGCTGAGTCCATTTTATCTGTTACGGCCCACCCCCTCCACTCTGAATTTCAGCTACTTCCATCTGGATCACGCTTTAGGTTCCCATCGGTCAAGACCAACAGATTTAGGTTTTCATTTGTCCCTAGTGCCATCTCCCTTTTAAATTCACATCCCCCTGATTGAGTTCTTGACCTGATCTCTGGCGTCGTTGTTTATGGTATTTTATTGTATGATGATGTTCTTATTTTATTTATTCATGATGTGTTTTTATCTTTTTTATAACTATATTTATGGTCATTTTAACCTTTTATTGACCACTGCACTTTATGTCTGTCCTGTGGTATCTGTTGTTGCTGTCTATGCTTATGACTTGCTGCACACCTAATCGCCCCTTCTGGGGACAATAAAGTTGAAAAGTTGAATTACGACTGTGCTGTGAAAGATCAATCTTCTCTACACTAAGGAGTGGCTCAATATTTCTCCTGGTTCCAGAGTCGAGAAGCCTTGCAACTGCTTTTCAGCCATGTCTTACTAAAGTGACAATTTGGGGCTCATAGTGGCTACGTTTACTTGACGCTTTTAATTCCGACCCCTGTTTCAATTTCCCTGTTGATGTCTTCAGTATTAAAGGGACAGTTTGGTCAATTTCAACATGCAGTTGTATTGCTCACGCTACCCTTGACTTGTCAGTACCTGGTGATGCCACATTTTTCGGCTCAGCCCTTTCCGAGATATGAGCAATTCTAATGGGGGCAGCGTTTGTTTACATTTTTAAAAAATGAAACATAGGCCAACTCCAAATATTTTCCCAAAAGGTACTGCTGTTTGCTAATTGTCTGCTGATGTTTTATAACCTTTTGGATGTTTTTGGGAATAAATAAAAATGTTTTTTTGAAATGTAAACAAAGAGCTGCCCCCATTACAATGACCAGGATCTCAGAAACGGCTGAAGAAGAAGAAAAAAAAATCTCATGCACTGGCAAGTCCAGGGTAGTGTGAGCATTACAACTGCATGTTGAAATTGACCAAACTGTCCCTTTAAGTGATGCTTGCTGAGTCATGCAGTATGCCATGGTGCATGTGTTGCTTTGTATTGAGTAAACATGGTTTAGAGTTCTTGTCCAAGATCCAGCTGAAACAATCGTCCGACATTACTGTGAGCGGTCTGGCGTGAAACTGCTTAATGCTTCCCCTTCTCTCCTTCTGCCACAGATTGTTTGTTACATCTATTTCACACGCATAATTGCCATTCTCATCAAAATCATAGTCCCCTTCCAGTGGAAATGGCTGTACCAGGTAAGACGAGTTTATATTTTCTGAAGTTGATATG